>NW_006159532.1:418478-437920 GCF_000334495.1 Tupaia belangeri chinensis | reverse complement strand
ACTCCTGCAGCCTGGGCCAGCAGGTCCTGGGGCCTCCGGGGCTCTGGAACTGCGGGACAAGCCACTCGGCACCTCCCAAGGCTGAGTGTGTGGGGGAGGGGCAGCAGACCAGGAAGAGGAAGAGGGTGCACAGTGAGAAATGGGGTGTGCGTGTGTGCGTGTGTGCGTGTGTATGCATGTGCGCAGGAGTAAGCCGAGAGCCAGCACATGAGGCCCCAGGGCTGCCTGTGGGGAGAGAACTCTGGGAACTGTTCTCTGAGCCCCCGAAGAAGGCAGGGCTGTTTCTCAGGTCCCTTATTAGGTCTCAAGCCCCTTCTGCCCCAGGGAAGGCCTTCAGACAGACGTGTTTACACCGAGAGGCTGTCCTCCAGAGAGGGCAGTTTTCAGCATGAGCCTCGAGCCTTGTGTTCCTTAGGGCAGAATGGCAGGGAGGGGAGATGGGGGTGCTGAGAGGCTCTCAGCAGCTGGGGGGTCACTGTGCCCATTTCTCTGTGTCCTCCCCAGTCAGGGCCCCCTCCCATGGGGCTCCCTGAGAGGGCAATTTTGCACCAGGAGCCACACCTCCAAGTCAGTCCCAGCTGTGAGCGCCCTGCTGTGTGGCTGTGGGCAAGTCATTACCCTCTCTGGGCCTCTGGGAAAGGTGCGGTTGGGATTATACGCACTTTGAAGGGCCCTCCATGGTGATGGTCTGAGGTGATGGGCCACGACCCTCCTCAGGTCAGCTCCTGTGCCGGCTGAGCGCAGCAGGACGTGTGGATGGAGTGCAGATGGCCCAGTAGCCGTAAATCAGTTGAGCAGCCAGACTCCTCCATCTGGAACTAATGACAGAATTCCCAGAGCTAGAGGCCAGTGGACACTGACTCTCTCATCTGACTCTCTATGTAACAGGTAGAGAAACTGAGGCCTGGTGGAGACCCACAGCACATTAGCATTGGGCCAGAATTACTAACAGGATCTCCAGCTACTCTGTAGCTTGTTGGGGCCCAGAGGCAAATCCTGGTGGGCTTCCTGAAAGAGGAGGAGAAAGCTAGGATGGATTCTGAAGAAAAGTATAAGCGGAAAGATGTGAGAGGCATGGGTATAATTGGCAGGTCTACAGGGAAGGGCACCAACCTTTTCCACCCAGAAGCCAGCAGGGAAGGGAGAAGCTGGACTGCCACCCGTCCTTGGCCTGTGTACCCCGAGCTGCTGTGTGACCTGGCCATTCTGCACTTGTTCTCTGCTGTGCAGTGATGGAAGACACCTCCCCCGTGGGCCACCCCTAGGCCAGGGGCTGGACTGGGCAGACACAGCTATAAATTTCCCGTAGAGCCGGGCTAGTGGAGATGGTTTATGCACCCGAGGCACCCACCTGCAATTCAGAGAATGGGCAGTGACTTGTCATTTTTACAGGGTTGCAAATTTCCATGTCATCCAGAAGGCTGACAGCCGTGGTCAGGGCCACCTCACTCACCCCTAGGTCCGTCCAGGGCTCCCCACGCTGGGGAGTGGGTGCAGAAGGTGAGAGTGGATGGTCCAGTCAGCCAGGTCAGGGAGAGGAGTAGAACTAGCCTTGACCCTTGTCCCTTACCCTACCTCCCCCTCTGCTCCCCTCTGTCCTCTTGGGCATGCCCTCTGACCTTGGTGTGCTGTGCCAACTCTCTTCTCCAGATTTCCACTCATGCTGCCCTTGCCACTCGCAACACCCTCTTCTTTTCCCACCGCTATCCAGATTCTTCCTTCAAGGCCTAGGTCAATATTTCTGCCTCCAGGAAATCTCCTCTGGTTTTCTTAGCCATAACCCTTAGACTTCTGAGGGCAGGGAACCCCCCACTTTGCTTGCTAACTTGTGATAGCTTGGGAGGTTGCTTGAAGCATTGACTGAAGACCTGGTGAGGCTGCATCCAAGCTCAGCTGGAAAGAGTTGTGAGATCGATTAGTGATGTCTGCCAGGGTCAGGAGTGGAGGGCTGGAGTGCCTTATGCTTGGCTTCTCTGCTCAGGTGTCTGGGCCATGTGGCCACTAACTTACCCTTTGTGTACATGAAAATCTCTCATTTCTTTACCCCTGTATTCCCAGGGGAGACAGCTTCTTGATGTCAGGTACCTCCTGCCCCGCTCCCAGGCTTCCTCTGTGTCCCTCATCAGGCTGGGCTCATGTGAAGACTCAGTAGACCCAGGTCGGACGGAGGGGCAGGGAATTCAATGCTACCACTTGCCCTGGAGAGGAAAATAGGTAATAGGTAATAGGGTTTCTGACCTGGGGCTCAGAGGGGGATGGCATTTTCTTCTGGTTCCAGAATAAGGAACCAGGGAAGGCCCTCCTGGGGACCAGAGATCATAGTGTGGCTTCCTTGACTTGAGGGGTGTCTTGCAGCCCAGGGGTGGCAGGGCCCAGTGCTAGCCTACCTCCCCATGCCCCCCAGGCCCTTCAGAGGTCACCCCTTTCATCCAAGGCACTGAGAGCATTCATTAGTGCGCTTTCCTCCCACATGTGGGAGCCACACCTGTCACTATCCCCATTTTACAGAGGGGGAAGTGGAGGGAGCTCAGGGCTCATGGCTGGATCCTGGGGTCCGTTCTGTAGGTGGGCTGGTGTGGCTTCAAACATGGACTGGCCTTGGCGTTGGTTCTGACCATGCCCCAGGCTTGCTGAGGAGGTCACTCTCCCATATGGGCCCCAGTGCAGAGGGTCCAAGTTAGAAAGTCACTTACAGGTTATCAGTTCTGGGCCACTTGTGACCAGATGGAGAAACTGAGGTCAAAGGCCAGGGTTGGCCCCAGGCCACAGAGCCTCCCCTAAGGGACAGGCTTTCTGACAGCCAGCCCCCTACCCCCAGCACTGGAGGGAGAGCCCATGCCAGATGGGACCTTCATTGGGCCCCACTCTGCTCTGCACTAAACGCTGAAAGACACCCGGCGTGCCTCCTGGTAGCTTGCCCAGGGCCAGAATGGCATGAACACGTGCCTTTCTTCTCCACTAGAGGGCGGCTGTGATCCCCCTCCCATCCTTGAGAGCAAGGGGAGCAAGACCAGGCACTGGGGAGGCCTGCAGCTTGAAAGCCACAGCAGGAGACTGGGGCGCGGCTTGGCCACTTACAGCAGCTGGTCCCTCTGAGCCTCAGCCCCCTCACCCCAGACTGCGGTGGGGACAGGGCATCTCTGCAGGCTTGTCTAGCTTCCGGTTCTTGCTATGGCGTCCGTGACTGAGCACAGAGCCTTTCCTGCAGCTATGTTGGCCGGGATGGGGATGGGGAGGAGCCCCTAAAAGAAGGACTAGGATGCTGGGGTGCTTCAGGGGGAGGCTATAACATGGTCCAGAAGGGGGTCTGGACACCCACCTGGCTCTGAGCCCCTCGCAGGTGAGCCTTCCTTCTCCCTCCCTCTCCCGTCGCCCCTCTTCCCACCTCGCTCTCCTGCGGCAGCTGTAAATTCAGCCCTCGCCCCAGCACGGGGTGCTGTAAAAGGCTGGCCCTCAGCCAGATTTGCATCGGTAGTTTATTGACTTAATTAAGCAGGAGCTCCACACAGTGCCCCCTCCCTGGTGTAGGCCGGGCACCCACAGGGCTTTGGCTGGCACTGACGGTCCGAGGAGGCTGCCGTCTTCGGGGACAGCCTGTTTTAGGGACCTGGTTTCTGTGACTTTTGTCTTTCCATCCCTCTTGGATTTTATCAGAAGTGCCATCTCAGGTGGCAGTCACAGCTCAGTCATACCCCAGAGCCTCTGCAAGGGAGAGGGCCCCCTGGGACAGTCCAGTCCTGGGCTGCCCCTCTCCTGGCTCCCGCAGCCCCTGACCATCAGCCAAGGTGGGGACCCACCTTGCTTGTACCTCCCCTGAGCCCCACTGCCAGCGCTCTGAGAAGGCTGTTCTCTCGTCCTTAGCGCAGAGCCAGTTCGGAGCCTCCTGCGTGCTTTCCCGTGTCCACTCTGCCGTCTCCAGATGCCACTGGGAACAGGCAGTTGCCGCATCTGCAGAAGAGGCAGGAATGGCTTTCGGTAACCTCAGTGCTCCCACCAGGCCCAGATCAGGGAGCATGGGCCTGGGAGGCGGGGACTTGGGCTATGTCTTGGCCTGGCCCTAAGGGCTCAGAGCCCTGCATGCCAGGGGCTCTCGGCCTGTCTTGGGTGTGCGTGAAGGTTGGTGTCAGCGCTGTTTGAGGTCCCTTCTAGCCCCGCATCATCCTTCCTCTGGGGCGTGGGGAGACGCTCTCAGCTGGGGTACTAGGTTCCTGCTGGGCAGAACTCTGTGTTGGCCAGTGTCACGCCAGTGGTGCGAAATGAACAGCTCGTCCCTGCTTTCGAGATGGGCAGCTCAGAGAGGGCGGCAGCCTGGCTAGATGCCACGGGGAACAGGCAGTTGCCGCATCTGCAGAAGAGGCAGGAATGGCTTTCGGTAACCTCAGTGCTCCCACCAGGCCCAGATCAGGGAGCACGGGCCTGAGAGGCGGGGACTTGGGCTATGTCTTGGCCTGGCCCTAGGGGCTCTCGGCCTGTCTTGGGCGTGTGTGAAGGCTGGCGTCAGCGCTGTCTGAGGTCCCTTCTAGCCCCGCATCATCCTTCCTCTGGGGCATGGGGAGACGCTCTCAGCTGGGGTACTAGGTTCCTGCTGGGCAGAACTCTGTGTTGGCCAGTGTCACGCCAGTGGTGCGAAATGAACAGCTCGTCCCTGCTTTCGAGATGGGCAGCTCAGAGAGGGCGGCAGCCTGGCTTGGATCCCCCAGCTCCTAAGTGCAGAGCTTGCGTTGGGCCCAGCCTGCTCCAGAAGGGGAGCAAAGTCAACCTCCCCTGGAATCTTCCCACGCCGCCCTGCCTCAGCTCCTTAGCCACACGGCTTCCTGTTCCCCAGAGCTAACAGGAAGGTCTGCCGGGGTGAGAGGTGCCCAGGCAGGCTTCGGCCTTCTCTGGAGACTCCAGGTTGGCGGAGTTGGCTGCACTTCCCCTGGGAGCCAAGAGGCTGGAGGAGGAGAGTGGGGTGCTCAGAGTGGCATCTCGGCAGGGGTGGGGCTGGGTGTCGGGTCGTGCCTTTTGTAGCTCAGAGCCTAGCAGAGCCAGCAGGGCCCTTGGAGGCCCAGTGTCCTGAAGAGACCACTGAGGCCCAAGGTCACACAGCGTGGGAGAGGGCCTCTAGCCTGGCGTTCTGCTGACCCCCTCCCCATTTATACCCATAGGCCCCTGGACCAAGGTGGGCAAAATCGCCTTGCTGGGCCTCCGTGGGGGGCCAAGCCTGCAGTGAGGTGAGAGTGCAGAGCGGTCCGAGCTCGGCGGGGCAGGGACCGCCCCAGGAGTCTGTTAGCGGGACTCGGGTCATCTCCTGATCGCGGGTTCACAGCCGCTGACAAACACCTGCTCTGTCCCCCACCTCAGCCCTGCTGGCCCGCCACACGGCTCTCTGACACCCCCACTGGCCGGCCTCTTTCGCGGTGCTCCCTGTGTCTGTCCTCCCCAGCCCTGCCTCGGCCCTCTTGGTGGCCTTTCTCAGTTCCTTTGCACCTCTGTTCTTTCTCTCTCCTCTTTCATTCTCTGGGTCTCTCAGAAATGGCCGCATCTGCTCCATCGTCTGTGGGAGGTCGGCCAGTACTCAGGTTCCCTGGGGGAGGTTTAAAGGTGAATGCCATGAACTGGCCTCGGTCTGCAAGGCGGGGCCCTTGCCATTCCCTGGCGGAGGTTTAAAGGTGAATGCCATGAACTGGCCATCCCCTGGACGGCCTCTCTGAGCTCCGCCTCCTCCTCGTCAGTGAGCTCAGAACAGGGCTAGAGGGGCGGGAGTGCGGGCTGGGGGACGGTGCTGCACCTGTTCCGGCGCCCGGCTCGGACTCACTGCCACGGTCACCAGCCTGCCCGTTCCCAGACCCGGACATGCATCAGGACTCCCGGCAGCCATGGGAGGACGTGATTCCCACGCCCTAGTCTCCCAGCGGGCTCTCTCTTCCTGCGTCCCTGCCCAGGTGTCCCTGATGAGTGCTCACTGACCCCTGCTGTGACGTGATCTTTGACAGACTGGGTCCCGGTGCCACTACTCAGCGCTCCGAGCCTCTGCTGCTCAGCTGTGAAACAGGAAGACTAAGCCTGCCTCCATAGGTTGGTGGGCACTCCTGGAAGCCCTTAGCGCAGGGCTGTCCACGGCCGTCCACGGGCTCAGCCAGCAGGGCTGAGTGTGCTTGTTGTACCCCGGGGGCCTGTCGCTCTGGGAGGCCGCTCAGAGTGTTGGAACACGGTAGCAAGGGTGTCCCTTCTAGACGAGACCTTGCTGGGTTGAAGTGCTTCATTGCCCCAAGGGGCTCCTGCCTTGGCCTGTCCAGTTGAGGCCCTCTTCCTCCTCTCAGAAGCCTCTCCCACTTTCCACTCTGCTGCCCCCTGCCCCTGGCCTCCTGTGGTGTGACTGGCCCAGCCCACACCCCACACCCCACACCCCACACTGTCTCCTGTTTGCTCACTCTCCCTCACCTGGGCTGTTGCAGAGACACCCCCCCCCCAGGAGGCTGTCCTGCCTCTCCTGCCTTCTCTATTCCAGTCTCTACCTTCATCTGGAGGCGTTAAAAACCCCTTCCATGGGGCCAGCAGTTGGCATGGTGGTAAAGGCAATGGACTCCCGCATGGCTAAGTCCCAGACCTGGTGGCCTTAAAATCACACGGGGCCTGTGTGCATGTGTGCCCCAGATCCCAGGAGGAGAATGGAGAAGGGCGTGCAGCATGGCCACCCCTCTGGGGGGCGATTTCTCACTTTCCCTCTCACTGTCTCTCTTTGTCTCTCTCAGGCAAGCACATGAGCCTTATGGCAAAAACCTTAAAAACCAAAACCAAACCCCATTTCACTGGGGATGTTTCTTAGAATAAAATACGCCGATCTTAAGTCTATAGCGTGATGGATTTTTACATCAAGCTATTTGTAGATCAGATGTAGAACGATTACAACAGTCCAGGAAGTTCCCTTGTACCCTTTCCAGCTAATAAACTCCTCAGAGGTAAGTGCTCTTCAGACCTGAAGCCCCTACCTCTCTGCGCAGTGTATAGGCATTTCTGTGTGCCTTGTTTTCTCCCACCTCATCCGTGAGATCCGGTCACATGGGTGCAGATAGCTGCAATTCGCTCTTTTTCATTGCTGTGTGGCATTTTGCTGAATGACTGTACCATTTTTTTTAAAAATCTATTTTACAGTAGATGGGCATTAGAGTTGTGTTCTGCTGTTGGCTGTTAGGGATAAAATGACAATGATTATTTTCGTCCACGTCCTATGGTCATCATTTGCTCTCGTTTCTCTTGGGTAAATGCCTAGGAGTGGCTTTGCTGGGCCATACACAGGCGTGTGCTTAGCTTCAGATATTGCCAAACTGCCAAGTGGCGGGACCAAGTGGCGGGACCAGTGATCCCTCCCCCACCACAACGCACAGGAGCGCCGAGAGCGCCATATTCCTGCCAGCACTCGCAGTTCATTACTTTTACATCTTAGCCTTTTAGCTGTGAGTACAATGGCATCTTTGTGGTTTTAATTTGCAGTCTCCCAGTGATGAAGGACATTGAGAGCGGCTCGTGTACATCAGGCAGCTGGGTATCATCTTTAGCAGAGTGGACATGCTACAAAAAAAGCCTGCTCAAGTCTTCAGCCAATGTTTTTGTCATTGGGTTGCCTGGTTTTTCTTAAGTTGGGGTCTCGCTCTACCTCTTTGGACAGATTCTGGACGCCAGATATTCGAATGTCCACGCTGGCAATGGATCTTTCTATCTTCACTACCCACTTCCCCCTGCCTTTGGAACCCCTCCCCCTGCCTAAATGGGCAGCGCATGCCTTTGAACATGGGCTGTCCTCAGCCGGGCGGGGCCTTGCTCCTGTCCTCCCCTTCGTCGGGCTTTGCTTTCTAAGACTTGGTCACTCTCCGCCTCCTGTGGAGAGGCAGCCCCTCCTGCTCACCACCCCGTGGCTGACAACCACGTGCTGTTCACATCGGTGTCCTTGGTCGGTGGATGTGACGAGAGAATGCTGAGGAGGCACCTTGGCTTCTGATGTCACCTCTGTCATATCTGCCCTGGGCCTCAAATAACTCTTGCAGTGGATTTTCAAAGGTAGGGTCCGTTGCCGGGGACAGTCCCGGCTCCCTAGCTAGTGAGATCGTCTGGTTATGAGTAGCCATCCTTGGAAGCCCAGAAAGGAGGGGAGCTGCAAATGGGAGCCCAGGGAAGGGAAAGAACAGTCTCAGGGACAGACCTGGGTCTAGGCCTGACCTGCTTCCAGGGTGTCATGTGCTCTCAGATCAATCGCCCACACTCTGTGCCTCAGTTTCTCCGGTGAAATGTGGAGAATGAGCCTTTCTTCACCTTTGCCACTCTGGGCGGTTACAAGGGTGAATGGGGTGTCAGAGAGGGTGTGACAGCTTACGGTGCAGGTGTGCAGAGAAGCCGCTCCTGGCCTCGGGGAGCCTCCGCCCATGAGGGGGAATGTCAGGAACACCTTCCTCCTTGCGGTGCTTAGAGCAGGGAGAGGCTGTCCTGATGGGGGTGGAGCCTGGCCCAATAGTACCGTCACTTAAATCCAGCTGGGGGCTGAATGCTCCCTTCTGTCCTTTTCTGAATGTTCGAAATATTTCATAATCAAGATTTTCTTGTTTATTGAGCTATAATTGACAAATAGAATAGCATATATTACGGCGTGCCGTGTGATGTTTGATACAAGCACGCGCTGGGCAATGATTGCCGCAATCAAGCTCGTTAACCATCCACCCCCTCAGAGTTAGCGCTTTTGTAGCGAGAGCATTTGAGATCTGCTTTCTTGACAATTTTTAAAAAGATTCCCTTTTGCAGTTTATCTATTTTTTTTTTCCTTGAGAGTCAGAGAGGGAACCTTCACAGGGTCTCACCATGCCACGATCCCGGCCCCTCTGCCTTCCACGGCGGCTGTGGGTGGGCCCAGTGTGTTTGGGTTGACCCAGGATCTGAACTCTAGGCCTTCCCATATGGCTCCAGGATCACACAGTGGTTCTCTAACACCTGCCCCACTAGGACTGGGCCTAATTTTTAAAAATTTCAATTAAACTAATAGCAGACCAGCCTCTTCAGGTGCTCTGGGTTGCTCTCGAGGAGCCAACTCCTGAGCTCATTCAGGCCTCGTGAGTTGATGGAGCCAGGCCCGTGCAGTGGTGCCCCCTGTGTCCCACCCTCTGCACGGAGCTCCATAGGCAGAAGACACGCCCCTGTGATTTAACCTCGAAGGCTCCCTGGGATGACAGCTAGCTAAGGACAGGTGTGCCAGGGATCGAGGGACAGTGATTCAGCACCTGGGACTCTGTCAGGGCTGGGCGCCAGGCCTGGGGCAGGGGTGGAGGTGGAAGTGACAAAGGTGAGCCTAGAGACTTCGAGGTCAGAGTGGGGTTCCCTACAGGTCGCCGCTCTCTCAGGTTTCTCCCTGAGACCCAGGGGGCAGGAGGGACTTGGTCAAAGTCATGTGGGACATTCCTGGTACCAGATCTCCCCACTGACTTTGTAAAAGTCATGTGGGACATTCCTGGTACCAGATCCCCCCACTGACTTTGTTTCCTGGTTGTGCCCCTCTTGCCAGGAGTCAGGAAACATTTTCCTGGATTCTGCTCAGGTTTAAGCCCAAAGCTGTCCCGCAGCACCCCTGGCTTGGGCTGACCTCTGTCCTGGGCCTGGGTCCCCAAGCTTCACTGCCTTTGGAGTCTCTGAATGTGCCCAGAGGAGCCAGGACACCAAGTAGGCGCTCGTGGGGTCCATCTCTTCCTGGCTCTGTGACTTAGGTTGGTACCCTGTAAACTAGCCGTAGCAGGAGTATTGACACCACAGACAGCGGCAAATAACGCAAGCCAGAGCTTTCTCCTGGACGCTAGGGGTTGAGCGTTTCAGGCCACTGCATGGACTCCCTCCCACCTTTCGCCATGGAAGCTCTACTTTATCTGTTTTATGCATATGAAGGAAGGTTCTGCTGCTTCAAAAATAAACCTGAAAAATCATTGCGTGGACCAGTCTGGTCATCCTGTCAGCCCTGGGTGTACCAAGCTAGCCTACGCTAACTGGGCTGACTTGGGCCTTTTGAACTGACCTTTGGGTTCTGGGCTACCCCGGGCTGGCAGGCATTCCAAGTTCCCTGGAGGATTCTGGGCTAACCTGGCTAACGTGTGTGCTGTGTATCACCGTGTGAGTGCCGGGCTAGCCTGTGCTGCCTACGTGTTCTCAGACAGCTGTTCTATTCAGAGATCGCGTGGCGTCTGGGCTTCCGGCATTTGTTCCAGGCCAGCCTGTACAACCGGGGCAGACTTTCTTCCTCTCCTAGAGACAAGGGCAAGGAATTGCCTCTGCTTCCAACCCCCTGTTGGTTCTTCGATGGTGAGAAAGTAGCCCTCAGGTGTCCTTCGAATAAATGAAAACAACCGAAGCTGCTAAAGAACTTGGAGTTCTTCAGGGGCGTGTTCCTGGGCTGGCTCAGGTGGAGAGCACCTCCTCCTGGGCTCGTGGAGGAGGGCGAGTGCACAGGGACTGCACCTGGATCCGCCAGGTGGCTCAGCAAGGCTGGGCCAGTGGGAGACATACAATGAACCCCACTGGGTTCTGGGGAGGAGGCCAGGCAAGGGCGGAGCTCCCTGCCCTTCCTAATTCCTCCTCCAAAGGGAGGCAGGCCTCCGTCAAGACTTGGCTGCACCCTCAGCTCACCAGATAACCCCAAGCCTCCAGGAGGGCTGGCGTCTGCACAGCACTGGGTCACTGTCACCCCATCCATTGTATTGTGGGGTGGGGGGGGAGAATGACCAATCATGTACCCAGCTCGTAGACGAGGCAACTGAAGCCCTGAGAAGAGAAGAGCAGGGGACAGAACCCCAGGTACCACCCGACTTGCCGTTTCTATTTATGGTGGGCATTATTCACCCCTTGGTCCATGTTGGGCAGACTTAGGGATGGGTGAGCAAGCCTGCATGGAGGTGTCCTGAAGGATGGGTCCAGGGCACCCCTCCCCACTCTCCTTGAGAGGAGGGGCACAGCCTTCAGTGGATCCTGGTCAGCTCACACCACCCCCTTCCCTTCAGGCCCACTACTTTCTGCTCAGGCTTCTTCCTAGTGGTTCTCTCCCCGACCCTGTCTTCATCCCCGCAACAGACTCCCCTTGGAGAGCTCTGATGAACGTCCCCTTCCTCAGGGAGGCCTTTCCGAGATGGAGACCACCCTGCTCCTTTGTTGCCATGACCTTGATGCCAGTGAAATAATGACTGTGCTGCTGGCTCTTTAAGATCTATGTCCCAGAACCAGCAGGAGCCTGGTGGTTAGGGTGCTGGACTCCCACGTGATTGACCGTGGATTGAGTCCTGCACCCAGTGGCTTGACATGCTGGTTGCGTGTGCATGAGTGTCCAAAAATTCCAAAAGGAGAATGGAGGAGAAGGGATTGTGGTATGGCCATCCCCCTGGGGGGGTTTTGATATTTTGCTGTCTCTCTAGCAAGCATATGTGCTCTATAGCAAAAATCTCTTTCTCTAAAAAGAGAGAGAGAGGAGAGAGAGAGAGAGAGGGAGAGAGAGAAGATCTATGTCTCATAGCCATGTCCCCTATGGGAGCTCCAGTACTGTGGGTGTTCTGCCTGTTCTGGAATGAGTGAGTGAGTGGAGACTGAAGGGGACAAGGGTCCCTTGCTGCAGACGAGGTGAGGGTGAGGAAAGGGTGGGCCTGAGAGCATCCCCTTGCCCTAGACTAGGGGCCTCTGTGGACCAGGGGTAGCAGTGGGTGGGGAAGAGAAGCGGTTGGACTTCAGGCTTATCAGAAGGCAATGCCGACAGGCCTGGCTGTAGGTTACATGTGGGGTGTACAAGGAGGAGATTTTTGGCTCCGACCATTGGAGAGATGGAGATGCCCCTGAGCTGGGAGCCTGGGGCTGCTGGAGAGCAGCTGAGGTGTCTGGTGGACAGCTGGACACACAAGCCTGGAATTTAGGGGAGGGACCATGATCAGCAGGTTGTGTTTTGGAGTTGCTGGTGGACAGATGGAATTAAAGCCGTGGAGTTAGTTAAGCTTCCAGAGGAGATGCTCAAATCCTGCTCCCTGGGGCTGTTCAACTTCAAGAGTTCAGGACTACAAGGAGACAGATCAAGGGGAGGAGCACAGTGGCAGGCATTCTGGTGCCAGAGGGGAGAGAGGGCTGGGAGGTTTCCAGAAGGTGAGCATGCAGGAAGCATTGGACAGGCAGAGAAAGTCTGGGAATAAAGTCGGGGCTGTCTCATAGAGGGCTCTGGTGTCAGCACAGAGAAGGGGCACTTCATTCCATCAGCAATAGGGAGCCATTGAAGGCTAATGAGCAGAAGACAGACATGAGGGATGTGGCAGGCCTGGGGGCCTGTGGTGGTTATGAATAGGAGAGAGGGAGATCTACGGGTTGGGGGTGACGGGACTGTGCCCAGGCTGGGGTCTCAATATAAACTTATGTTTTGGGGTTGACATCGAGCTTCAGTGTCCTTTTCTGTTAGGTGGGGTAAAAATCCTAACCTTGCATTATGGGACTGTTCTGTGCAGGTGCAAACCTGCCTGCCCCATCTCTGGGTGCCATGAACTGCCATTCTCACACTGGCCACTAGGTGGCAGCCAACCCCCGCGGCCCGGCCTAAAGCCCTGGGACTCTGGCTACCCCATCCACCTTCTGGGTGGAATCCTCTCCTGATCCTCTCACCAATTCTGTCCACTGGAGGCTCCGGGGTCCTGGGGCCCAGAGGAGAGGCTATGAATAAGGAACTCCCCTCCACGTCACCCTCACGGGGTTTCTCTCTGGGGCAGCTCTGCGTCAGGCGCGGGGCACAGGGGATGCCTGAGTAAGGCGGTCAGATTTAGCAACTAAATGCATTATGTGTGGGATGTAATCATACTCAAAATCACTCACCATTCATCTGAAATGCCAGTTTATCTGGCAACCGTGGCCCTGCAGCGCTGGCCCTCACAGAGGACAAGGCCAATCACTCACATCTGCACTGAGCACGGAGCCTGAGCCCGGGCAGTCAAGGCTGAGGGCTGTCAGAGAGGGGGCTGGCTCACAGTCCCTGCCCCTGCACACCTGTCCACCTGTCTGTCCGTCCACTCAGCCATCTGATCCTCTGCCTGCCGGTGGCAGAGGCTCTGAGGACACAGAGACCCCCGGCCACTCCTTCCCTTCTCCTGGGCTGTGTTTCAGTCTCTCCAGGCCCAGCCCACTTGGCTTCTCTGGGCACCCTGCCCTTCGCATGTCCTTCAGGGTGCATTTTGGCTGGATGTGGGGACTCTCCTCACCACCCTCACCCCTACAAGGCCCGATGGCTCTGTGTCTCTGAGGGGGCCGGCCTTCTCCAGTCTTCAATAGGACGTGGTCACACACATGAGTGGGACCAGGAAGGGCAAGGAAGGGGAGCGGGAAGCCCTGGGCAGGGGGCATGGTTCTAGGCATGGACAACACAGCTGGGGGAGGAGGCGTGCCTTCCCCCACGAGATACCGTCCTGCTCTGTCTTTCCCCTTTTTATTTTCAGTTTGCTGTAGGGTGTGTGTGTTTACCAGGGGAAGACAGAGATAGAGAGAGAGGGTAAGAGACCGCTCCCTGGGGGAAACCAGCAGTGAGCATAGTGACTATGTCGTTGGACTCCCACGTAGTCGACCGTGGTTCGCGTCCCGGACCCGGTGGCTTAAAACTCACGCCGGGCGTGTGTGCGTGCGTGCCCAAGATCCCGAGAGGAGAATGGAGGAGAAGGGATTGCAGCGTGACCATCCCCCCTGGGGGGTGATTTCTCGCTTTCTGTCTCTATGTCTCTCTCTGTCTGTCTGGCGAGCGCACGTGCCCTATAGCGAAAACCTCTCCAAAAAAAAAAAGAAAAAAGAAACTGCTCCCTGGGGAAATGGCTATGCCGCGATCCCTTCCCCATTTTCCTCTTGGAATTTTGGACTTGTGCACATCCATACCCTGCATGATTTTCATGATTTGAACTGTGCAGTGGGCCATGTGAGATCCGGCACCTTAATCTCTACGTCCTCTCCTGGCCGCATTGTCCCTCTTTTCACCTCCTCGGGGAATGTGAAGCTTGGGATCCTGGGGTGCTTCCTGGAGGCCAGCTGGCCGCATCTCTGGCTGACAGCAGACGTGGAGACTGAGTCCTGGAGATGTGTGAGGAGCACCCCGAGGACACACAGCGCCCTACTCCTGCCTGCACTCTCCTCGCGCTCTCAGGTCTGGCCTGCCTGGCTTAGGCTCCACGAGGCGCCTTCTGCCCCTCAGGGGTTCCCTGTAGGCCCTAAACTGGACTTCTACAGTGGTGCTGCCCTGGGTCCTGAAGACACGGCCTCGGCTGCTCTGTCACTAGCAGGCAGATTCACAAGGCAGGTGAGTTAGTTGAAAGGGACCTGCAGTCTTTTTATCACCTTGATGGCTACAATGGATTTCAGGGAGTATCTGTAAGAGTTTAATTAAATCAGGAACTCAGGCCCCGCCAGCTTCCCTGCTGCTTATCAGCTTTTTAAGGCCATGATTCATTACCCAGGATTATTTTTTCTGTCCCTGAAATAATCTTTAAAGGCCTTCTATCAGGGAGATTAAAGCCATAAGTCACACACGCCCACGAGGATGCTTTGTTTTCTCTGCACATGGGTGGCGTGGAGCCACGCGGAGGACTGGGCCCCTTGGTGCCCCTCTGCTGCCTGGGCCAGGGGAGGACCCAGTGGGCCTGGCTCCCTGGCTGGCGTAGGTTCAGCTAGAGTTGTGGTACCCCCACAACTGGCTGTCCTGGAGGGTGGGGCCAAGGGAGGAAGGAACTCTGCTTTCTGATTTTCCCCTCCCTGCACTTAACAAACATCCACTGACCCCTGCCCTGAGCCACTCCCCATCTGGGTGCTGGGCAGAGCAAGACAGAAGGGCGGCTTTGGGGGGTACGGACGCATTGGTGAGCGACGGCACCACACTTATTTCTCTCTCTGCCTCCAAGTCTCTTGATCTCTGCCTCAATTCTCTGTCTCTGTCTTCCTCTGTTTCTTTCTCTGAATCAGAGAAGCAAAGTTTTCTTCTCTAGCAGTGTCAGGGTTGCCTACTGGCCTTTGAGCTCATCTTGGATCATCTGCTGTGAATGTGCCCTGGGCCGGCTTCCTGCGGGCTGGGTGCTCAGCCCATGTCCTCAGGCCCTCGAGGCTTAAAGGAGCCCCCACTTCAGCCTCTAATGGGGATAAGGCAATCAGGGTTATGAAGAGAGCAGGGAGGGCTCCCTGGAGAAGGCAGCAATGGGGACTCAGGCCTGGCTGTAAAGGGCATGACCTGTGGAGCCAGAGTGGATCCTAAACCCTAAGTCTCAAACACCCGCCTTGTCTCTTCTGTGTGTGTTTGCACACGCATGCATGTGTGTATGCATGTGGTAGGCTACTTCATTTTCTTTTGAGTCTCACATGATTGACTGGGACCACAGGTGTGTACAACCATACCTGGCTTTTAGGGCGGGCTGGGAGCCAAAACTGGGCCTCCCATGTGGCCCCAGACTGCCAAGCACCAGCAAATAGCAGCACTACCGAGGCCAGGCTTGCCTTGCCCCTTGGTGGGGTAAAATGAGAGGTGCTGACGCCACCCCGACAGAGCCCCCCACCCTGTGTGGCCTGTGCCTGCTGCCAGGTTCATGAAGGTGCCAGGTGCACAAGTGTTGGTGGCTTTGGCGTTGTCTGTGTTTGTACGACATTGCTTTGAGTCATTGTCATTGGCAGGGTCAGCAGGCGTCCCCTGGTTGTGGCCGCTGTGTGTACATGGGGAGTTGGAGTGGGGGGCAGGCAGGGGATGTATGTGGGGGAAGCCTTGTAAGAAGGACCCAGGTAAGCCTAATCGGGAACTCAGAACCCCACTGCACCTGCTAGACAGTGGGGCTGGCAGTAGCTCTGGGCACCCGTTTGTAAGAGAGGACTTCAAAGGTTTGTGGGGAAAAGGGAATTAAAGTACAAGTTCATTTTGGTGCAAAAATTGTGAAGTCCACGTACAGTCTTTTCATAACATACATTTCCCATGAACTTTGAAGACCCCTCTTATGAGCTAATCTGCGTATAAAGCATGCACGTGAGGAAGAAATTCCACGCATGATTGTGGGAAGACAGAGAGAGGGTGAGGGGAGCGGGAAGCTGGGACCATGCTGAGATTTGGAGCCCTACCCCTGGCATGGGGACTTGGTGACTCCCCACCGGACTGCTCTTCCTTCTCTATCCTCCTGTCTTCAAGCCTTTGCACAGGCTGGCCCCCTGCCTCCCCCCACCCACAGCACCCGGGCCATCCATCATCTCGGCTCCTCCTGCTCTGCCTAGTGGGGTCAGGTCCCTGTTAGCTCCGTGACCTCCTCTGCAGTTGGTTAGTGTCTTGACGGTGGGTCAGGCTCGCTTTGGGGCTGTCTGTTTTGTGAAAGCAGGACTGTGGCTCTGGGTCATTGCGGGGCCCTCTGCCTGGCACAGAGCAGACCCTTAACAAATGCCTGCCGAAGAGAAAGGGTGGTGGGCCGCCCTGAAGGGATTTTGGACACGCAGAGTCCCAGGAGGGGCTGCTTCTGGTCTCTGGGAACTCAGTGTGGTTTTACGTGGGGAGAGAAGCATCTCTGGCCACTTCTGTAGAGGGTCTCATGATGCACTAGGGACTGAGGGGACCAGTCAGGTTGGGCCTGGCGGGGGTCGTATCTGTCCCTCCACTCCTCTCTCATGGGGAGCCACGTGTGGCCTGGGCATGGGCACGTGAGAGCAGCCGTCCCCTCCCCGAGCTTCGCAGGTCTCCCTGGGGTGGGTGGAGCGTCAGTGAAGCAGGTGGAGGTGTGGGGGTGCAGTAGTGCGATCCATTGGCGGGCTCCAGAGCGCTCCTTTACAGCACACGCTGGCCGGGCCGGTGGACATTTCTATTTATATTGATTTATGTCATCCGTGATGACTTCATTTTTCTGAAACAAAATGCAAAAATCTAGGCAGACTCTTGCAAATCCAGGCCACCCTGATTTTCTATAACATCTGTCTCCAATACTGTCTCTCTGTGTGTGTGTGTGTGTGTGTGTGTGTGTGTGTGTGTGTGTGACCATGGAGAGGTAATTAGCTTATGATCTTGAGAGGGCAAAGGCCCTTCCTTCTGATGTAGTGCCCACTTACCAAGCACTCAGCCTAGCCCCCGTACCTGGTGCTCTGCATCGTACAGTACCTGGTCAGGTAGCTGCCATGATCTGTCTCACAGACAAGGGATGATAATGCCAGGCTCCTCCTTCCCTCCTCTGGGATGCATCCACCCAAGCACACTCTGGGAGCCTGATGTGTGCTGGTCCCTCCCTTGGTGGAGGGGGAGAGAGCCAGGGTGTGGCCCCAGCCCAGTTGGGCCAGACCTGTTCTTTGGTCTGCTTCTGGCTCTCCTCTCACTGCACTGCTGCTGCTCAGAAGCCAGCACCTCAGAGGCGCTTGTTAAAAACCTAAGGACTGGCTGAGTTAACAAATGCAGGAGATGGGGCCCTCTGTGGCTGGCCTGGGCCCAGGTTGGGAGGCACAGCCACTTAGGCCTGGCCTAGCCCTGAGCCATCCCCTCGCAGGCTCCACTCCCACCAAATCCTGCCTGGAAACGTAAGAGCTGGGCAGTCCTCCATCTCCCTGCCTCCCCTGAGCCATCCCGCAGCAGCCGCCCAGCCCCCTCAGTCCCTGCCTTGGAAACAGCACGTGGAAGTGCTCAAGGCTCTGCTTGTCTCGTCCGTGTGATATCAACATAGCAGCCAGGCTGGGAACGGGAAAAGTGCTTATTTGTGTCAGGCTCCGCTTCCTGTTCATGAGCCCACCCCACCCCACAACCCTGGGAGGGAGATGCTGTGCTGTTACCCCAATTTTCAGCTGAGGAGAGGGAGCGATGACTGTCCTGGGGATGTTTCGGTGCCCCACTGTGGCCACGCACACACTTCCTTGGATGGAACCTGAGGGCAGAGGAGTCAAAGATGCAGAGCCTTGTAGCTGAGAGGAAGGAGCAAACTCTTGGGGTCACAGTCTTGGCATTGAACCTTCTGCAGTTCTGAGCCTCAGTTTCCCCATTTGTACCATGGGTCTAATGAGAGTTCCCTCTTCTGTGGCTTGTGTAGGAGTCCGTGAGATGGTGTGTAAGCCCCTGCTATGATTCCGGCACACAGTAGGTGGGATTGAAAGGCCCTGATGAGGAGGGGGGAGGTAATGACCCCTCCTCCAGAAGAGCAGCTGAGAAGCATGGCAGGATGTCACCGATAGTCCATGGCCCAGCCTTTTCTGCCCTGGAGGGGTGGGAGGCCGCTGATGCACCTTTCCAAGGCCTCCCGGGAACTCGAGTGACGCCACAGATGTGAGAGCTCTCTGGATGTTCCCAGCATTGCCCAGGGAGGGCCCCTGTGTTTCCAGTATTCATAACTCACTCTGTTTCACCTCTCGAGTGGTAAAAGAGAAACTGCTTCCAGCTGGAAATGACCCACCCCTGTCTGGGAGATTCCTGCGGCTTCCGGACACGCTGACCCTCGGCACTTACTGCTCCAAGGGTCTGGACTTTGGCTGTCTTTTGCTGTTTGAGACCCTGGAAACCACGACACTGCCAGGTTGCCGGGGGACTGCGCTAACTGCAGAGCTCCTTGCTCAGGTGACTGGGATTGTTGGAAGGGTCCCACGTGCCAGGGTGTGGACTTGGCAGCTGGTAGGTAGTGCACAGTAGGTGCTTCAGAACTATTGCCTCAGCTCAAAGCCTCTTCTTCCTCAGTGCCGTCCTCCTCATCTGTAGACCGAGGTTGGAAACGGGAGGATGGCCAAGTGCGAGGCCACTCTGTAAGGCCCATGGCAGACATCGCTAACCACCTCAAGCAGCCTCAGAATCCTTCTTAACCCAGGATCCAGGGAACCTCAACCAGCCAGTTCATGGGGGGCTTGAACTTCTAAGGGATACATTTCTTTTCAGAAGTTTTTTTCTTTATTCATGAAGGAGCACAAACACACACGCGGGAGTGTGACAGGGCACATGAGCACTCTAAAAGGTCTGGACATACCTCACGCCTCTTGAGCTCCCAGCCTCCCAGCCAATCAGGTTTGGGGTACCCATGCACGTTCACAGAATGCTTTGGGCTGACCAGGCCAGGGGGTTCAAACTGTGGTCACCAGGTGGGATTGGGCTTCTCTTGAGCAGCACTTTTTTTTTAGTGAGAATTTTGCTATAGGGCATGTGTGTTTGCTGGAGAGACAGAGAGACAGAGAGCAAGAAATTGTCTCTTGGGGGGATGACCACGCCACAATCCCTTCTCTATTCTCCTCTTGGGATTTTGGGCACACACGTACATGTGTCCAGTGTAAGTTTTAAGCCATGGGGTCCAGGACTTGAACCGTGGTCGACTACATGAGAGCCCAGCAACGTAACCATTACGCCATCTGCTGATCCAGAGCAGTGCATTATTAACGCACCACGGTACTGGTCCCCCTAAGGGATGAACTTCTAAGGGTTGAACCAGTTTTGACGTGGGAAGTTTAAAGGATTGCACGTGGGGAGA
>NW_006159532.1:414982-417361 GCF_000334495.1 Tupaia belangeri chinensis | reverse complement strand
TGGGAAGTTTAAAGGATTGCACGTGGGGAGAGGAGAGGAAGGTTGCTGCGTGAGGACGAGAGTGGGAGGAGGAGGAGGGGGAAGGTGATACCCCCATGCTCAAAAGTCTTGCTGTGTGCGGAGCATCCTCGCCCAGAGGGTGCCCACTGCTGCAGGAGGGTCTACCTGGCAGGGAGGTGGGAAGTCCGGGCCTTGGGTTCTGCACTCCTGTTACCCTTCCCCCTCTTTGTTCCTGGATAGGATCTGATTGACATCGTGTATTGAGGGTCTACGGGTCACAGACTCACCTATGACCTCGTTAATCCTTACGGCCACCTGCAGCCCCATTTCACAGATGGGAGCAGAGACTGGAATACCGTGGCTGGGTCGCCGGAGGTGGCTAGGCAGAAGCTGAGCTGGGAGGCCCCCATCTGTTCCTGCTGGATTTACTCAGGCCATTAGCTGGGTCCCTGGCATCAAATGAATTCTATAATTTGTAAACGCAGCTGAGTGGCTTTTACAGAGGAATGTCGGGAAGTGATAAAAAATATCTGCGATAGATTTACAGAGCAGCTGAATGCCAGCATCTTGCCTCCCTCCTGCTTTCTCCAGGAGCCACACGTGGCCGGAGCTGAGGCCTGGGAAGGTTTTTGTGGCTGACAGCCAGGCCTTTCATCGGCTTTTACAAGACAGGTTTACGGCATGGAGGAGACTAGGGAAGCAGGGCAGGAGGGAAGGGCAGTCTCTGGGGTGAGGACCATCCTCCCCCTCCCAGGGGCTTTGGACCCACCCTGCCAAGGCCTGGGGCCTCAGTTTCCTTCTCTAGGTCTCAGTGTTCATCTTTGCTGCAAGAGGGCTGGGCTAGAACAGTGGTCTCAATCCCACCGAGATCTGAATAAACCAGTGAGCCTTGAGCAAAAGCTCAGCAGGCCTGCCGGGAAGGGCCTGCTTTAGCAGCTCTGGGGTGGGGCCTGGTGAGGAGTTTCTGGGCTGAGAGGGCCCTCCACGGGCAGTGGGCCAGTCGGCAGTGAGTTTAGGAGGCTGCGGTGCTGTCTGGGGTCCCACTCCTTTGCCTGAAACCCCACTTGCTGGGAACTGAGTCACGTGGGCCCAGGTACAGTGGGGGCAGGAAGGCATGTTTAGCACCCCTGGGCCTCCCTTGGCTCAACCCTGAAGGAGGTGTGAGTGGGTGGAGCAGTGTGGGGGGGGCAGGGCCTCCTGTGCACCTGCACCTCCATTCCTCTTTCCCAGGTACAACCACTGTCAGGTCCTGCCGAGCCTACTTTCCAGAGTCCGGGATTTGTGCCTCTCTGCCTCACTCCTGCTCCCACCAGCCACTGTGGTTTCCCACTGTCCTGCTTCCACCCCTGCTCCCAATGCCAATGTCCCCTGCGGGGATCACAATGCAAAATGCCTGTGAATGCGAAGCAGACCTTGCTGTTCCCCTGAGGTTGCCATTGCACCGATGATGCTGTCCTCTCCCAGCCTGAACTCCAAAGGCCTCTGCTCCCCTCTCAGGAAGGGCGGTGGGGCTGATGGAACTTGAAGCCAGAAGAGCTGCGAGAACTGAATCCCAGAGGATGTGGGCCGGGGAAAGGGCAAGGGCAGCAGAACGGGGGTGGCTAGGTTATGGGTTCGAAGTCCACATTTTGCTCATACCCAGCACACCAAGGCTGAGCCTCATTCCCTGGAAAAGACATGCCCAAGAGCCTCTGGGGTGTGACCACAGTCTGCTGAAGGGCAGTGACAGGGAGGGGACAGCGAGCATGTTCTGGGAGCCCTGAGTAGGACGGAGGAGAGGGAGGGGCATGGGGACAGAGTGGCTTCAGGAAGGCCACTGTCAGCCTGCTACGAGAACTTTCTAACCTTGGAGATGCTGCCTAAGAGGACAAGCTTCCTGATGTGGCGGTGAGCTCCTGGGAGCTGGGGGCATTCAAGCCGAGGCTGCTGACAGTGAACTGAGGACACAGGCAGTGACGCTGCGTGGCCTCTAAGCCTTCTTCGTCTTCTTTGGTTTCATCTTGGCCTCACCATACGTGAGCACTGGAAGGGGGCTTGAGGAGATGAAAGAGTAAGGAGACTAACTGTCCTGGTTTGTCTGGGACTAAGGACGAAGCCTCTGGGGACATGAGATTTGGGGCACTAAATCCAGGGACGTCTCAGGCCGGTCGGGACGAGTTGATCACCCCTCCGCGAGTCCTGATGGAATGCAGTCCTGCCGCGCCAGCCTGGCCCTGGTGCTCACAGGGCTCCGTGAGCTAGCAAATGCTCCGGGTTTCCCCTCCTCACTACCAGCCCAGGGGTAGCCTGCCTAGCTGGGAGGGGCAGCATGGCACCCTGGGCCAGGAGTCCTTGGATCCTAGTCCAGGGCAGCTCGTGGCCCTTGCTTCCTTCTCCGTG
>NW_006159532.1:397062-414947 GCF_000334495.1 Tupaia belangeri chinensis | reverse complement strand
TTCCCTCTCTGTAAAATGGAGACCAGTGTGGATGGGGGACTGGAAAGGCTGCTCTATGGTTAGCCATCGCCTTCTGACCTCAGGGGTGTCAGTCCCTCCTTTCTTCTCTCTGGCAGGAGACCAAATCCCCAGCCTGCTTCTTGCTGCCCTGGGGAGTATGGAATAGGGCAGGGGGACCTGCGGGCAGGCTGGTGGGGGGCCTGTGCTCCTTCAGTTTCCTGCACGTTGCTGTCCCAGTTGTTGTCAGGCCTGCTGATGCCCAGCAGGCCCCCATCACTCTGTCAGTCCCACCCCAGCTTGCTGGAACCGGTGGGGAGGGAACCGGTGGGGAGGGCTGGGGCAGGGGCAGCTAGAGTAGGTGTCACCTCCCTGCTCTGGCCCCTTAGAAGGCACAGGGCTGCCCCTTCAGGCATCAATCCTTGGAGGGTACTGGACAGAGTCCCATTAGCTCCCCACAGCTCAGGTCCAGCCCAGGAGCTGCCTGTCACCAGCAGAGCTGGGCATGGAGCAGCAGCAGACGCACAGGGCAGGGCAGCCTTAGTGAGCGGTCGGGCAACTTGGGCTCTGTGCTGACCTGCCACTGGCCCTGGGCCTTGGGGTTTTTGTGGGTGTCGAGCTCTCCCTTCCTGCTATTACTGTGTAGCTTGATGGAAGGATTCGTAGTCCTGGCATCCCGGGTGAACGTGGGGTGGTGCATACCTTGAAATCCTACCACAGGAGTAGTTTGCTCGGGTACCCAAGGAGCGGCTCCCAGCCTTGTTCTGTCTCACATACACCCTGAGCTGTATGCACATTCCCGCGTAGCTCCCACACCCGAGTATGCACACACACACTCCTTCACACACCCTTCAAACACCCCCATATACCCAGACACCCCATCTTTATACACCCACCACCTTCATTCCCGTCTCATTCATCCACACATTCCTTCAGACACCCCTGTGCACTTTCACACCGTCACATACACACACAGACGCCTGCTGATGCCCAGCAGGCCCCCATCACTCTGTCAGTCCCACCCCAGCTTGCTGGAACCGGTGGGGAGGGAACCGGTGGGGAGGGCTGGGGCAGGGGCAGCTAGAGTAGGTGTCACCTCCCTGCTCTGGCCCCTTAGAAGGCACAGGGCTGCCCCTTCAGGCATCAATCCTTGGAGGGTACTGGACAGAGTCCCATTAGCTCCCCACAGCTCAGGTCCAGCCCAGGAGCTGCCTGTCACCAGCAGAGCTGGGCATGGAGCAGCAGCAGACGCACAGGGCAGGGCAGCCTTAGTGAGCGGTCGGGCAACTTGGGCTCTGTGCTGACCTGCCACTGGCCCTGGGCCTTGGGGTTTTTGTGGGTGTCGAGCTCTCCCTTCCTGCTATTACTGTGTAGCTTGATGGAAGGATTCGTAGTCCTGGCATCCCGGGTGAACGTGGGGTGGTGCATACCTTGAAATCCTACCACAGGAGTAGTTTGCTCGGGTACCCAAGGAGCGGCTCCCAGCCTTGTTCTGTCTCACATACACCCTGAGCTGTATGCACATTCCCGCGTAGCTCCCACACCCGAGTATGCACACACACACTCCTTCACACACCCTTCAAACACCCCCATATACCCAGACACCCCATCTTTATACACCCACCACCTTCATTCCCGTCTCATTCATCCACACATTCCTTCAGACACCCCTGTGCACTTTCACACCGTCACATACACACACAGACACACACACACACCACTCAGGGCTACCTGGGAGGGAGGTGATGGAGTGACGGCGAGAAATGACATACAGGATGGAAGATTGCTGGAGAGGCTGGCTCTCAGCACCAGTGTGCCTCAGAGACTTGGGGAGTAGCAGGCCTGAGTGACAGCTCTGGTCCAGGCCCCAGGCTGTGGTGCCCCTCTGACCCAACCCTGCAGGGCGCTAGACCTTTCAGGCCACCTGGTCCTGCTGCTCCTCCGCAGCCCCTGCTCCCCACAGCCTGTTTCCGGGCGGCGGCTCTGCTCCCACAACTCCACTGACTGAACTGACTTCAGGCCACCACTTAAAAATGCAGGAGGAAATGAGGCGGCGAGAGCGAAGGTGACTGGTCCAAGGTCGTGCAGGAACCAGGAAGGAAAGCGGATCTCCACAGGGAGGCTGTGAGATGTGTTAGAAACAGCACGACCTCCGGCAGGAGCCAGGACTCGTGCCTGCTCTGTCCAGCCCTCTCCACCCTTGGCCTCAGCCACCCTCAGTCTCCTCCAGGGTCGACAGTGGAGTCTAGGCAGATCATGCTTCTCAGCCTTCTTCCACCTTGACACCCCGAGCAATCTCCAGCCTCATTTGCAGGACTTCAGCTCCCAGGATTCCTGTGTGTACGTGGGTGTGGAGGAAGGGACTTGAGGACAGGGGACTGGATTCTGGGCCACAGTGGTAATCCTGACGTGCTCCCAAAGCCAGGGCATGGCCCGTGGATGTCCCTGGCTGCACCATCTCCTCAGATATGCTGTGCTCTCTCCCTGCAGAAGGGCTCTCCCTAGCTACTACCAGAGGCAGTAGGTAGAGGAAGCCTCCCTCAGGAGGTCAGGAGCCTGAGAGTTCTGTGTTCGAGGACATGACATGAGCAGTTGTGGAAGAGCCTGCCCGGGGCTGAGCTCTCCTTTGCCTGTGGTGCTGCAGCATCTTAGGAAGACCAGAGGTCCGCAGGCAGCCTGAGGTGAAGGGGTTTCTCAGGAGGAAAGCAGGTGGAGCCAGGAGCCAGCCAAGGTGCTCTCAGCAGTCTCTCTGTCCTCTGTCCTCCTTCACTCCCAGGCCTCTGCCTCTCCTGCTGGTCTGCCCTGTCTTCCATGCTACTCTCTGGACTCGTGCACATTTGTATTGTTGTGGAGGGAGGTGGAGGGTGTGTTTTTTTAGACAGTCTCACTGTGTCTTACCTTCCTGCCTTGGTCTCCTGCGATGCTGAGACTAGAAGCACACATCAGCTTTGTAGAGAGGTCTGGGAATCAAACCCAGGCCTGCCCTGTGGCGTCAGCCTGCTAAACAGTGGCCAGCATGTGCTACCTCGGCCGGGCCTGGACCCTTGCTCCAGTTCTGTTCACATCCCAGTCCAAACCTCCAAGAGGCCTCTTCAATGGCCTACTGCCTCAGTGGGCAGAGCCCTTGGTGCTAGGCCACGTGATCAGCTGCAGGCTGCCTACTGAAGGTCACGTGCTCACCCCTGTCCACTCAATGCTATCTGGTGGCACAGACAGGACCTTCACAGCTAGAGGAGACCTTGATTTGGCAGGTACCCAGAGTAACACGGCAGTGCAGGGGGGTGTTTTGCGAGACTTCCTGGAAGCAGGGAGTTGGGGCTCAATCTTGAAGGAGAAGCAGGATTTCAAAACATGGCGAATGTTCTCGTTGTAGTTCAGGGGGGTGCTAGAAATGTGGGCTAGGGTGTGGCCCACCTGGAGGGGTCTTCAAAGCCATGGGGCGGGTCAGAGCTAGTGCAGGATGAGGAAGGGCGGTCGAGGGTGCAAACCTACGGCTGGTCTGCATTGACGGGTTGAGTGGGGCTGGAGTTACTATCTGTGCCAGAGCTGTGGGGTGGGGACGAGGATTGGAGTGGGAGGGGATGGGCTGTGTCTCAGGGGCCAAGGGAGGTGGTTGCAATGGCAGCTGCTGTAAAGGAGCCCAGAGTGACCACTGGGCAGCTGCTGGTGACCCTGTCAGAGCAGCTTCTGTGGTGTGGCTGGGGCATTGCCTGACTGCAGGGTGAAGGTGGGGAGACAGCATGGCCCTCCTCAGAGGCTGACATGAGAAAGGGCCTGTTGCCCGGAGGTTTCGTGCATCTTGATGGGCAGCTGGTGGGGCTGCTTGGTGTCTGCCTCTCCTGGGGTACCCTTAGCTGGTCTGAGCAGAGCTGACATCCGGGTACTAAGGGTCAAGCGCTCAAGGGTCAACTGGAGGATGTTGATGCCACATCCATTTAGAGACTTTGTTGATGTCACACAAGCCAGCGGCATGAGCAACAGATGCCAAGGCTCTAGTGCGAGGTCCTGCTGCAGGTGCAGGTGACATCTGCCCAGCTGTGCTCAGACCACAGCCTAAGGGACCTCCTTTGTGGATGGATGTGCATCTCCTAGAGAGAAGCAGGTGGAGCCGGGCCACAGAGCCAGCCAGGGGTGGGGCGGTGCAGGATGCTAGGAGTTTGACTTGGAGGGAATCGATGGTTGTTCTTGAGCACCTGAAGGTCTGTCCTGGGGATGAGGATCCACTTGCTCTCTGTGAGTCTTGAAGGCAGAGAGAGGTAGCACCAGAGGTGGAGAGGGCCAACAGGCGTGTTTCAGCTCAAGAGAGGAAGGAGTTTCTAGGTTACCGCTGTCCCCAAGTGGCTGCTGAAGTGAAGGCACAGAGACGGGAGTGTCTCAGCTCCAGCAGAAATGCAAGCAAAGGATCACGTGTCTGGCACTTCCAAGGTACTCAAAGAACATTTGGTCCAAAGGATTCTCAAGAAATGTATCACTGGTCTCTGCTCTTGGGGGCTGTCAGTGCCACCCGGGACACTTGACTCTGCAAAGGAACTGCAATGAGTCTCGGGTGGGTTCCACCTTCCAGGAGGAGGTTGGTCCCAGTCTGCAGAGCACAGGCTGGCTGCCATGTGGACAGTGAGCAGCCTGCCCTTGGAAGAACGCCACGGGCACCTGCTAACATTGGGCAGGGGATGCTGGGAAAGGGATCCCAGTTTCAGGTATGAGGAGGGGGTGAGATGTGAACAGATGACCTCTGTGGTTCCTTCGAGTGCAGAGTTCCTTGGCAGAGAGAAACACCCGCAGAACTCTGAGCGGAGCACAAGGTTACCAAGGACAGAGCAGAGATCCGAATATAGCTGGCGGGAGGAAGGCGGCAGCGGGCGAGGGGAAAGTAGGTCCTTGGAACAAATGAGGTGGGGCATGAAATTAACGAGGCTGGAAGAGGGCTGAACTCGGACTCATTTTTAAAGACTGTCTTCTTGCAAGAAAAATGAGGGAAAGAAATGCGGGCAACGGCGATACAATGGAGATTGCAAATGGAGCTACAGACCTCTGGGTGATGGTTCAGAGAGCGGGGACTCTTGGGGAAAAGGAAGAGATACAGATCAGAGGGTCTGGTGACCCTTGCATGCCATCCCAGGAGCTGGTTGGTGACAACACCCAGTGGGCTGTCCCCCAGATAGCCATGGGGCAGTCACCTCCTGCCCATGCCTCTGAGGTTCCCAGTGCTCTGGCTATTTAGCGGGCTGCTCTGTATCCCCACCCTCAAGCCTGGTGCTCTAACCTGTTTCTCCATACCAGCCCTCTGTGCATGTGATTCTCTGTGCTTGGCATGCTGCTTGTCTCCTCTCTGGGTCCACCCCGAGGGCTCAGCTGGTCCCTGCCCCTCCGTGAAGTCTCCTCTGATGTGCTCATGGTCCATAGCCAGATCTCTCGTTTCGTGTGCTTGGGGGCCGCCCCACATTGGTTCTCAGTTCTCTCACATCCTGAGGAGCTCGGCAGCCTGTCTGTACAGTTGGTGGGCTTGTCCTATATGACCTCCATGAGGACTGCTTGGCCACTCTGTGCCCCTTGAACAAGGAGTATAGGGTCTGCCTGTGTCGCCCCCCCCACCCCCCACCCCATGGGACTGATTGCTTTTACCTGTTTCTTTAGGAAGAGTCAAATTCCTTCCTGATCTGCCCCAGCCCTTGGCCTAACACCGGGGGCAGAGGGCATGCAAAGTGGACGGATGGATGGATAGACAGAGGGGTGGATAAGTGAGTGGATGGATGGAGGGAGAGACTCTACTGTATGTCTGCATGCCATTTGGCAAAGGGCACAGTTAGCTGTGTTAGAACAATTTCGTGAGTGGGGAAGGAGAAAGAGGAGGAGAAAGAACTGGGAGGAGGGCAGTGTAGGGAGAGGAGGATTCAGATGCATCTTGCTCAACCTGAGCTACTAGGTTCCTGAAGAGAGGAAGGCCCCCTCCCTGCCTTGTCCCAGGGCAAGACTTGGCCTATTGCCATTGGCTGGTGCCAGGGGGTGACTAAGCCCCAGGAGTAGGGGTCAGGAGAGGGCCCCAAGAATCGACAGATGGGGTTCTTAGCCAGAGGTTCCCAGCTCTTGTGTTGGGGGAAGGCAGTTCAAGGAGTCTGTCCCAGGTCAAAGGAGATGGGAGAGAGTCTGCCCTTGAACCCCAGGGCTCCTGCTCTGCTGCCACCTGCCTGTGCTTCAGGGCGCAGAGCATCTCTAGGCCCAAGGGCTCTGCTCTGGGTGGCTCTGGCAGGCTCTAAGGGAGGCCCTCACTCTGTAGCCCTGGGCCTGTGTGCAGCAGTTCGGGGCTGACCTGAGTCCCTCCAGGTATTGGCTTCCACCCCAGCACAGGCCCAGGAGGAGTGGAAACAAGAGCTGGAGCCAAGCTTGGAAGCAAGGCCCCAGGTGTATTCTCACCCACAGCACATAACCTTACCTGAGCAACTGGCCTGCTGCTCCTGGGTCTATGGGAGAACTTGGCAAAGGCCACTGCCCACTTGGAAAACCCCACATGGTATTGGGGTCCAGTTCCTGAGAGCCCCCCGCTTGCTTCACTCACTCAGGCAGATCATCAGATCCCGTCCTCATGGTACAGTATATAAACAACCTGGAGGCCCAGAGAGGAGAGGGGAGCTGCCTAAGGTCACACAGCATAGGAGAGGGCAGAAGAGGAAGATCAGAGCTCACTCTCCTGACCTTCCTCAAGGCAATGCCATGGCTCTCCTGGGACAGCCCCTACTTCTCTGAAGCCCCATGCCCTTCCTCACAGCCCATCCCCATGATTGGGTGCCCAGATGTGTGGGAGGGAGGAGGGGGAGCTCCATAGGGGTGAGAGCTACATTGCCCCAGTGTCCAGCATCCATCTGGGGGTGAAGAATGGGATGGACAACTCTGTACTCCCATTGGGCTGGCTCCCCACCCCTTCTCAGGATGTTTGGAGTCCCTGGAAGCCCCTGCCACGTCCTACTCCCAGAGGCTGTCTCTTCTCTGGCTAGAGTATGCCCAGGAACCCAGGCCGCCCTGTGGGGCTGGGAAAGGGGCTTTCTGCTCCTCCCCTCCAGCCCTGGGATCTGGGAGCTGGGCAGGCTGATCCTGTGGCCTTGCCCAGGTGACAAGGTCCCAGAAGACAGGCAGCTGGCTGGACTCTCAGGAGCTGTCAGCAGAGCCCCAGAACATGGGGGCAGGGAGAGGGGGCAGTGAAGGAGCAGAGCCCCTCTCCTAGGAAGTGAGATGACAGGGGGTGCTGGGCCTGAAACCCAGCGGCCACGTCACACCTTGCCTGCTAATTTGCCAGATTGATTTTGGATCCCAGACTCCAGGAGAACCCAAAAAAATCAATCCCTTCCCGATTGCTTCTGTGGGCAGGAGCTGTTCTTAAAGCCACAGCCGTCCCGGCTGCTTTGGCGAAGGCTTGCTGTGGAAGAGCAGGCTCCAGACCATGGCCAGGGCTGGGCAGGCTGGTGACGCTTTCCAATCTCCTTGACTCTGAAGGAGGAGTCTTACTCTGAAGGGCAGTGTAGCAGCCCGTGGAGGGTGATGGGAGAAGGCTCTCCCTCCCAGATGGCCTCCCAAGATGTCCTGATGTCCATCATTCCACCGTCCAGAGGTTGTTCCTGGCGATGAGTTTACGTTACCAGACCTAGCTTCTAATACCTAGAGGCCCAGGCGGAGAAGTGCTAAGGATGAGTGGAGACACTGGAGATTGGTCCACCAGGAGAGCCCCGTGAAGGAGAAAGTGGGGGAAGGTTGCAGGGCACGGAGAAGGGGGAGTAATACCCCCAGCTGGAGGTTGGCTGGCCTCTCAGGTTCACTTTCCCCAACGCACCCCTACTGAAGCCTGGACCCTGGGTGATGGCCACAGGTGGAGGGAGTCTCCAGGAGGGAATCAGGAAGGTACAGGTGACAGGATGGTGGCCAATCCTGGGAGGTCTACTTCAACTCTGCAGGAAAACCTCCCTCAGACAGAGCTGTCAGTCCCTGCACAGTGGAGGGAGTGCTCCATCCCTTGAGAACCGGAAGGCAGAACCCGGAAGACCTCTGGACGTGTCTGTGGAGGGGTTTAGGCACAGGAGTATTAGGCCCCCTGTAGGCACGTCCCTCTCTCTGGAGCTGTGTCCCCGGGGCTTTGGTGCAGGTAGACTAGCTTTTGGCAGGGACTTGAGATGGAGGAATTCCCAGTGATTGGGTACCCACTGTGTCCCCAACCCTGAGCCAGGCACAGAGGCAGACTCATGCCATCACAGCCTTGGAGAAGGGCACCAGAGGGTCACACAGCTGCTCACACAGAACAGATTGGAGCTTGGATCTGCTACCTCCAAACGCCATGATTTCCCGCTGCTTCCTGGGCTCTGCATGGAACTGCTTCTGAGGAGCCGGGGAGGAGTCCAGATATTCAGGGGAGCATGCTCAAAGGGGGACCTGAGGTCAATCACACCACGGTTCAAGAACCCATGGCAGGAAGATGCCACGATCTGCCAATGTTCTTGGCCGGGGACACCTGGCCTGGGCTTCTGGCCTCAGCACCTCTGTTATCCTGCCTGGCTCCTGCCCTGGTAGGGAGGGGGCTGGTGGGTGGTTCTTTTGCAGCCCTGCCCAGCTTCTGCTCCCAGCTACTCCACGTGGCTGCAGGGGTGTAGGCTCTGGGCAGGGTCACTGTGGGTTCGTCAGTATGCCTGGGGACGTGATGACATCATTGCTCCTTCATAGCCATGTGGACCCGATGACTAAGGCAGCACTCTGTGTCCACAGCCACCAACGAGGATCTCTTTCCTGGTAGCTCCATGGACAGATGGAGAGACCCTAAGGCCTTTCCAGCCCCTGGCTCATCACAGCTCCTCTCCGGGCGTGTCCTCAGTTCTCCAGCCTGGCGTGCGTGCGTGCGTGTGCCTGTGTGTGTGCACTCACACTGGAAGGGAGTGAGACATTCAGCGGGCTTGCCAGGGCACACGTCTTGCCTTTGCCTGGCCTGTGAGCCCCACGAGAGCTTGCGCTATGTCTGTCCTGTCCATCACCGACCCCATGTGCCTGGCAAGAGGGGACAGTCAATGACTGTTACAGGATGACTGAATGGCTGAGTGAATGAATTGCTCCCCTGGCCCAGAAAAGTGAGGACAGTGAACATCCCCACCCCCCCAGAGGGAGACGGGAATCTGCGCCCAGTCCTTGCTTGGCCGCGGCTGTGCTATGTGGCCCTCGGGGTGCCGTTTCTGTGCACAGGTCCTGGGAATGGAGCTAACCTGGAGCTGGCCTAGTGATGCCAAGTGTTGAGGAGCAGTGTGGGCCCAGGGTGCTCCTTTTGTGGAAGGCGCCTGTGACGTGAGCGCTGGAGAAGTGGGGCCCCTCTGCCTCTCCCAGGGAGAGGCTGACGGGGATTGGAGCACAGCGGAGTCCTGGGGGCTGAGGAGAAGGATGCCCCAGGCCTGGTGTAGGGCTGGCACTGCAGTTGAGGGGGTCCAGGACAGGCCGGGCCAGGACGTGGCTAGAGGATCAAGGTCAGGGGCTGACTCAGACCTGGCTGGGGCTGATCCTGGATCTGGACTGAAGAACTTGGTCAGGGTTGGAGTGGCTTGCCCAAGGCCACTAGGAGGCAGAGGCAGAGCTGGGGATGGTCCTGGGTTTCCAGACTTTCCAGCTGGTCCCCACCATGCAGTTGCTTGGTGGTTGCTCGGTCCTGGGTACCCCGCCTGTGTACTATCCCTGGCTCAGCTGTGGGTGCTCACGGCTGCCTCCCTGCTGCCCGCTACTGCTCAGCCGAGACCACCCTGCAGCCCTTTCCAGGTCTGTCCAAGTCACCCCAGTCATCAGCAAGTCACTGGCTGACATCACAACTGCATAAAATTAATTTATTTAGTTAAGGGAGGTGTTAATTAAGAGTTCTCATTTATTGTGTCTTTGCAGACAGCTCTCGGGGGCTTCTAAGTTGTCAGTGCTGGCGACGGCAAAAGCTAATGGTAACACAAGTTATTAATAGGACAGCTCAAGAGGGGAGGGGGACGGGGCTGTGCGGGAGGGGAAGGAGGGAGAAACAGGTTGGGAAGAGGATGCCCCCCCCTTCTCACCATGCTGTGCTCCTCTCTGCAAAGTGATCAGATCACACCAATCACAGGCAGGCACTCTCTGGGGGATCTGGGGTTTACTGCCAGGCCCTGCGATGGTCAGGTTTTTGAGGGGACCTGGTGGGCAGATGGTGGCCCTGAGGGAAGTCTCAGCAGACCAGTGCCCACTCCGTCCTGCCATGGGCCCTGTGTCTCAGCTCCTGGTGTCGGCCTTGAATAGCATCCCTTACACAAGAACTTGCTCATCCCCCAGCCCTGACCACTGTGGGGTGTAGACGCTGACCTCTTTCTCTCTGGATCGCTGAAGCCTAGCAGAGAGCCTCGGGGAGGTCAGAGACTTTTGCAGATTGAGGGATCATCCTGTCCCCCAGCTAGTCTCCAGCTCTGGCTTTCTTGTCAAGAGACCTTGGGGCCTGGGATGGGGTTGGTGGCCAGTCCCTTTAGCCTTGCAGCTCTGGATATCCACAAAGGAGAAGTGGATCTTTGCTGAGGAAGGTGTCATGTGTGCACAGGTGTAGACAACAAGGTGCACACAGCCAAGTGTGTGGAAGGCTTGTTAGGACGGTGTAGTGGGTAGAGAATCTCAGCAAACTCTGCATGAGGACCTACCATAGGGAAGGGTGAGAAAAGAAGAGGTTTTAAACCCACTTTAGTTAAACAATGGTGGCTGCAAAGAAGCCACTTGGTGCAATGGAAAGAACACAGCCAAAGAGCTCGCACCTGCACGTTTCCCCGTTTGGCACTTGGAGCTTGGGAGGATCGCTATTCTCTGGGCCTTAGTTTGCCCATCTGTGAAATGGAGTGACTGAAGTAAGATGGGCGAAGTTCCTCTAACGCCTGTTGTGTTCCCTCCCCCATCTCCTCAGGTGGTCCACACAGGACTGTGGTTTGGACAGAGCATCACATCCCGGGAGATGTGCTGGCCCCTTTGTAGTTGTCTGCAAGGCCTGCAGCTTTCCTGAGAGGCAGATACTCGCCGTAGCCACCATTACAGATGGGAAAACTGGATTCAGATGGGAAACCAGAGGCTTAGTAATTTGCTCAAGGACCCACAGCCAGCTGGGTTTAAACCTAGGTGGGTGCTCTTTCTGGAATATCAGGCTGTCTCCGTCGGTCATGTGGAGTGGGGTGAGCATGGAGGAGACTCCAGTTTAGACATTGTCTCACTGACCAGGGGAGGCAGGGCTGAGAGGAAGGAGGATAGAGCACTACTTTGGATCCCTGAGCCCAGCTGTCAGGCCACCAGAGCTTGGGGGACAAATTCTGAGACCACGAGAGAACAAAATGCGCCCAACAAGAGCCTGCAAGAACTGCTTCCTCCTGGCACTTCCTTCTCTCATCTCACTCACCCCACCTTTACTAGGGAACCGGCTGGCAACTCAGAGCGAGTCTGACTGGCCCCTGCCCTGGAGGAGCTTGCTTGCCATTGGGTGGGAAAGGAGGCCCCATAAACAGGAAGCCCCATGATGGATGACAGGGGCTGGGACACTGGTAAGTTTCAGTCAGCTAGGGGCTCCCCAGCAGGAGTGGTGCCTTTTTCCTGAGGGGAGTGGTCAGAAATGACTTCTGTTGAGGAAGTGGTCTGTGATCTGAGCCCTGAAAGGTAAGCAGATGTTTACCAGGTGGAGGGCATGGGGCTGCAGGGTGGGCCTGCCGGAAGGACAGAGTGATGTGAGCAGTCCTGGGGGTGTGGCAGGCAGGAACCAGAGCACAGGGCATCACACATCAGCTTAAAGGTTCTGACTTCATCCCGAGGGCATGGGGAGACTTTCAGGGGACTGGAGTGGGGAGACGGCACTGCTCACTGGTCAGATCTCCCTGATACTCTCTTGCTGAGGGTGGGGAAAAGGAGGGTTAACTTGGCTTCCTCCAGAAACCGACACTGAGATAGTATTTAAGTGCAGGAAACATGGCAGGGAAGGGCAGCAGGGGCCCTTTCCAACCAGCTGCCATGACGGCAGGTAGAGACAGGTCCTATTGAGCCACTCAGAAAGCTGGCATAGAGCACATGCCCCAGTGTTGACCCACCCAAGGAGCCAGGCCGCTAGGGGTTTGTGCCCCACCCCCAGCAGGTACTAGTTGAAGGCTGCTCCCCGGGACATTCATTCCCTGGTCTATCTCGACTTCTGTGGTGCTCAGCTTTGGGTGTCAACTTGATTAGACCAAAGAACACCTCAGGAAAGCATTCCTCTGGGTGTGTCCATGGAGGGTTTGCAGAAGGGATTAACATGTGAGTCTGAGTAGACTAGATGCGGAAGATCTGCCCTCAGTGTGGCAGGCACAATCCAGCCATCAGGGGACCTGGAGAGAATAAATATGGGAGACCAGTGGGTCTCTTGTAAGACAGAGCCAGATAGATTTCTCCTTTGCCTTGGACTTGAGAACTCAAAGTTCAATCACACCATTGGCTTCCCTGTCTCTGAGGCCTTTGGATGTAGGCACGCCCATGTTACCAGGATCTCTGATCCCCAACTTGTAGACAGATGGCTTGTTGTGGGACTTTTCAACTGTCATAATCACAAGCTGATTCTCTCAATAAATCCCCTCTTGTGTATCTAAACCTGTCGTGTCGATTCTATCTCCCTAGAAAACCCTGATTAATGTGCCATCTCTACACTCAGAAAAGAGGAGCCAGTGGTCAAAATCCTTAGACAAAGAAATGAAGACATGGAGACTTGGCATCTCGGCCTTGAGATGGTAAGGGGCAGGAGAGATGGGTGGAGCCCCCACAGTGTCTGCCTCGGTGGCTGAGCAGGGAGAACTTCCCAGAAAGGAGAGCAGAACACTGATCAGCTTCTGCAAAGCCCTAGATCACCACAGTGAACGAACCTGGGGTCTGTGACTGATGGAGGAACCCCCTCCATCTGGACCTGAAGCCTCAGCTCGGGCTGAGAACTTCAAGACAGGAGGGGCCAAAGATTTTGGTTCTAAGCTTCAGTTTGAGTACAGATCTGAGTTCAATGCTGATTGCCACTTGTGAGCAGTGTCCTTGGGCAGATTATTTAACATCCTTGAGCAGTGTCCTTGGGCAAATTACTTAACATCCTTGAACTTCAGTCTTCTCTGAAAAAGGAGAGATAACAGTCCCTGTGCTGTGGGGATTGTTGTGATTAAGAAAGGAAATAATGCAGTGTGAAGCATTTAGCCTAGTGCTTTGAAGACATTATGTATCCAATGAATGTGTCTTCTCATTATTATTATTTTATCATTATTATTCCAGGAATACATAAAAAGGGAGGAGGAAGATGCAGGCTTGTAGAAAATGCTGCCAACTTTCCAGCTCAGAGTAATTTTCAGTGGTCTCCTTGTCCTTGAAAGTTAAGGAACAGACTCATGCAGCACTCCTGGGCTTTGTGAACTCAAACTAAGGCATCAGCAGATGACCTAATGTCTGTGCTCGTGGCTACTGGCTGCACCAATCACTTCTCTGTCTATGACAGCTTTCTCTCCAAGAACTCAAAGATCAGCTTCAGTCATTATCTTGTTGTCATTGCATCATCCTCGGACCATCCCACTCTGAAGGTGCAGAACACAGGAAGGGTCGTTGGGCAGAGTCTGGCTTCTATTTCAGGCTCTAGAGTGAAAGTTCCATTCCTGTTCCATAATCTGGAATGCGGGGAAGAAAACATATTGTCTCTGTCTTTTCCTAGGGCTATTGTGAGGATCAAATACAATTATTTTTAAAAAATCATGGATGAAGAACTGCTTCTAAAACTACAAATTACTGTCCCAAATCCTCACCAGTGGCAGAGAACAGGGGCCAGAGCCATGTGACTTGTGTCTTCCAAAGAGTCTAAGTAACCATGGCTATTAAATAGGCCATAAATGTCACTGCGTCAAAGCACGAAGGGCTGAGGCTGGGCCTTTGTGGGGGAACAAAACGTAGCTGGGGATCCATGGTTCTTGGAAGGGATATCTGAAGTTCTTGCCCAGGGACTGCGGTAGGGGTCCTCTCAACAGGCTCCTGGGTGGAGGGAAGGCAGAGGACAATGGGTTTGGGATTCATTACGCCAGGTGGTGAATGGTTACCTGAGAAGCATTATGACCGGTAGGGACAGGTTTCCTTACTTCCTTATGGATGCAAGGATATCTGAGGATGTGGCTAAGGGCGTCCCATCTACACTCACCTGGCAAGGCCCAGGGAAGCTGGCTCTGGCCAGGTAGGCAAGACCAGAGGTTTCTTAGAGGCCATGTGGCTTTCCCTCCTCCTTAGCCATAGACTGGCCTATTCTGTAACCCTCAGTCCCAGCCAGAATGAATGCAACCCCAATCCCATCTAAATAGTTGTCTTGGTGTCCTGCAGCATGTTATCATAGTGGGCTGCAGGGGTTGTGGGCCTGAGGCTGGAAGTCTAAGGAGAGGGGTGGCCTCTCCTTACCCAAGTAGCTATGGATCCAGAATCTCATAATCCAGGGAACTATTCTTCTGTTGCTCAGGGGGGAGTGTCATGGCTCTAGAGAGGGCACAGACAGAAAAGGATTCTTATCCCTGCTTGGGTCATCTGGACAGGAGATATTCTTTTTTATTTATTTATTTTTTTCTTAGAGAGGTTTTCACTACAGGGCGTGTGTGCTCGCCAGACAGACAGAGACAGAGAGACAGAAAGCGAGAAATCACCCCCCAGGGGGGATGGCCATGCCACAATCCCTTCTCCTCCATTCTCCTCTTGGGATCTTGGGCACGCACGCACATGAGCCTGGCGTTAGTTTTAAGCCACCGGGTCCGGGACGCGAACCGCGGTTGACTATGTGGGAGTCCAGCGACATAGTCATTATGCTAAATGCTGGTCCCATGGACAGGAGATATTCTTTAGAAGGGAAGAATAATTTCCCACATCAGTGGTGGAGAATACCAGGCTGAGGCATTGCCACCCTCTTGGAGCTTCCTTGCCCCCATAAAAGGTATCAAAATGGACCCATTTCCAAATCCTTCCTGGGACCCACCTAATGTAAATGGCCTTGCAGGGTTGGTTTCTACCCCAGGGACATTTTTCTGTGACTTCTTGATTGGAGAGACTCTAGATACAGGATGAAGATTCTTGGTGCTATTTAAATCTCTCAGCCACTTGGGAAAGGACCCCCAAACCCAGACGAGATTGGTTCAGGAAGACAGTATTGAGACGTTTTGCACAAGTTCAGGTGTTACGTTCAAATTTTAATCTACATTCAGAGACCCAGTCAAACTGATTCTCCAGGATCTTATTTTGTTTTTCTCTTCAAAGCAAAAACAAGGTTGGCAACACTTGTGGCTTATGAACACCTTCACATTTGTGGCTTTTCCAGTGTTCCTTCAGTAGCCCACATCTCTTAGCACTCTGAAGTCAGAAGACACTCTGAGGCCTGAGATCAGCAGTCCAGTTAGGAAAAAACAGAGTCACAGCAGCCAGAGGCTTAGAGGAAGGGAACCTGGGAGAAGAGACCCGGGAGTGGAGTGGGGAGGTAGAGATTTCTTTGGTAACTGAAGTATGAGAGTGAAGGTAGGCAGGGCAGCAGGCCAGGGGAGAGGGAGAGGAGGGTTGAACGGAGAAAGAAAATAGAGGAGATCATGAAAAACAGAAGGGAAAGGGACAAAAGTTCAGGAAGTTGTAGAGACAAGTTGAAGGAAAAGGGGGAGAGGGAGGCAGAAGAGAGGGAGAGGAAGGAGGTGTGGCAGGGAGGGGAGAAGGCACGGAGTGGGAGTGGGCTGGGATGAGGGCACGGAGGTGTTGAGATCTGGGTCCTTTTCTCCGCCAAGAATGTGCACAGCAGATAAATACAGAACAGCTGGGCTTTTTTCTCTTCTTAATTGACATCCTTTAATCTGTCCCTGCTTGACAAATCAGGCCACTTATTATTAGCGATGACAGGGATAAATATCACAGCATTCATTTTGCATCTGGGCCCCCTGATAATAGAAGTCAATGCACCAGCCCCTCTCTCCACTGCTCTCTCACCCCCTCCCTAGGACTCCCTAGCAGGAAATGGGTGGCTGGGGGCTGCCCAAGGCTTGTGTGGTGCAGAAAGTATCTGCAAACCCCCTTCTAGCGGGAAGTCAGTGGCAGGAACTGTCCGCGATCTGAGTGGTGCTGAAAGCGTACCCACCCCTTTCTGACTCCAAGAGGAAGCTGTGTGGCTGGGAGCTGTCCACAGCTCATGTACTGCAGAAAACATCTACTGGACCTAGGGGTGAAAAGGGAGCCTCTCCTCTTCAGAGCACAAACACTTCTGGCATGCAACGGACAGTGGCCTAAACTGACTAGACCTGGCCATAGTTCTAAATAACCTGGATGACTTAAGCATCTCTTTCTCTCTGGGTCTCAGGATTCCCAACTGTAACATGAAGGGTTAGACTAGATGTTCTCCCTGGTCCTCTAAGCTCTAGCCCTTTCTGTTACCAAATGCTTTTAATAGATTCCCTCTGCTTATAGGATCAAGTTACAAATTCTTCTGCTAGGTCGTGAAAGCCCTCTCTGACCCTTCTTCCCTTCCTTACCTTACCCTCTATCCAACGAGATGAGTCTTCTCTTCAGCCCCAGGTACGTTCTTCCTTTTTGCCCCCGAGCCTTTGTCATCTCTACTGCCCTCCTCCCTTCCCTGACTCTCTCCAATCTCAGAGAGAACTGACTGGACCCCTCATTGAACAACAACAGCCTTGCACACATTGTGGCTCCCGCTTCTTATTCCAGAGTCTTGAGACCAGGCCCATGTCTTACATGGCTCCCCCTTGAAATGCTCCCCAGACTTCTGCTCCAGGGTGGTCATCAGTGGCTCTCTAGAGCATCTCATAACTGTGGGGGGGAGGGGAGGTGTGGATATTTGTAGTATTTTGTGGAATTTCGACCCATCAAGCTCTTAATATATTTTTCTTTTTGTGTGATAGAGAGTGTGTGCATACACATGAGAAAGAGAGAGGTGGGGAGTGCCCCTCACAGGGTCTGGTCATGCTGCTGTCCCCTTTCTCCAGCCCTCCAGCCTGTCATATCTTGGGTACTCATTCATGTCCCTATCACCTTTCAGGCTGACCTGGCCAGGAATTTGGATTGAGGTCACCATATAGACCCAGATCCTCTTGAGCATGCATTGTCATGCATCATGGAGCTGGTCTCCATCAGACTCTTTTAATAAAACCATGATTGCTTTTTTAAGACTGTCAATGAAGGAGAGTTTCTCCAAGGGGAGCTTAGCTGAGGCTGTGGCCTCCTTTCAGAGACAGTGTCCTTCTGGGGCATGTCCTTCTGGGGCTCTCACACCATGCTGGCATCAGTGAGCAAGGCCACATTCATGTAGACACAGCCCTGCTTCATTTCCCATGACATGCCAAGTTGTATACACAAGCCTCCATCTGCCTGTCTGCTTTGAGACTTTGGGAATTGATCTGACACACTCACCACACAGTTACCATGGCTGCCTCATTTTCAGTTTTAGGGACCATTCAGGGAACTTCCCATCCATTCACCCCAACTATGGCCCAGACTACTCCATGGAAAAGTTCTCTCCTGGAACTCAGCCATGGAGGATCAACTTGACCTTATCCAAGATGGGAGGATTTCCTGGCGCACTGTTCCAGTCCAGGTGAGTTGCCTCTCCAGAGTCCCTCTGAAAACCAAGGGGCTTTTATCTGTTGGGGTGAGCAAGCAGTGGGTAGACAGTGACTCTCTTTTCTCCCCTAAGCCCATGGGGGAACTCAGGATGGCCCAGAGGTAGGCATTATGCAGCAGCTCCACCCCCCTCAGCTGGCGAGGCAGAACCATTTTCTGGGTCTATAGGAATCCTTGGGAAGAAACTTTTCTCTCCTTCCTGGGTCTGAGATTAGTTAGGACACCAAGGCAGAGCTTGGCCTCAACTCCATCTTTTTTTTTTT
>NW_006159532.1:353909-396603 GCF_000334495.1 Tupaia belangeri chinensis | reverse complement strand
ACAGAGAGAGACATAGAGACAGAAAGCGAGAAATCACCCCCCAGGGGGGATGGCCACGACGCAATCCCTTCTCCTCCATTCTCCTCTTGGGATCTTGGGCATGCACGCACACGCGCCCAGTGTGAGTTTTAAACCACCGGGTCCGGGACGCAAACCGCGGTCGACTATGTGGGAGTCCAGTGACATAGCCATTACGCCAACTGCTGGTTCCCTCAACTCCATCTTTTGTCCACTGTTGGCAGAGCCCCCGAAGTCATGACTGGTAACTAGAAGTTCTAAAATGGGTCCATTTTCCAAGAAATGGGATGGGGAGAGCTGTGTTTGCCAAGTGGTGTGGCCATGCCTGTCAAGCCTGAGCCATGTGCTTGGTGGAGCCGGAGTTCTTCCTCTTCCCCAGACATGCTGGCACATTATCAGACCCACAGACTGTCCCTGTGGAACCTCCTATCAGAGATCTAGGGCCTTGGAAGTGACCAGATTCTAGGCCACTTCCCTCATTTAAAGATGGGAATACTGAGGTGTCTCCCCAGCTAAGAGACATTGACCACCCAAGATCATACAGCAAAAGAGCATTTTTGGTCTTGGCTCCCAGTCCTCTGCTCTTCTCCTCCTGCCATTTTAACAGACTAGTGCAGGCCACAGGCCCTCAGTGCCCCTGAGATGGTGAGGACTTCAGGCATGGTGACAAGAGGTGAGGGAGCTGTCGGATGCATTCTGGGAGGGCAGAGCTTCCTGCCTTATGGAAGAGGCCTATGTCGTCAGGTGGGAGAACTACATGGGGGACAGAGATGTCAGGGCAGCCCTTCAGCGGCCGCCCTTTCTGAGCTCTCCCAGGCTGATGGGGGTGAGAGGACTTCATTTGTCTCCACACTGGGGGACGGATGGCTCGGGAGGAGCTAATGAAGCCGTTTTCCCACCGACATGCTTAGACAGTGATGGATGGCTCACGGGGAGAAGGCAGGTGTTGGCACATGGCCCATTGGGCAAGGTAGAGAACAGCATGTCTCTCAATGTCACTGTGGGTCGCAGTGAGTGCTGGGCAGCTAGTGAGGGAGTGAGTGGGCTCTGGGGTGCCATAAGAGGGACCCCAGAGAGAGCCAGTGTCCCCTTTGTATGACAGGCAGATAGGATGTCAAGGTTACAAGTGTTATAACAACCATATAACCCAGCTGCTCACCATCCAGAGAGGGATAGTGAAGTCACCAGAGTCTCACAGCAAGCTAAGGACAGAGATTTCTGAGAAGGTCTTTGGCCAGCTAAGAGAGGAAGAAGAGAAAGAGAACCCTTCAGATATATCACCACATTGCTGTCCTTGCCTGTGAGGGCCAGGGAAGCTATGGTCCTGGTCTTTACCTGGCGTTAGAGATCTTGATAGTCTGTTTGCATCTTCTCTTCTCCCTCACCTGCAGCCTAAGCCATGGCTCACCTCCCTCAGCCTCTGAGCCTAAGCAATGCCCTGTGAGAGGTGGGTTGCCTTCTGAGCCCCACTCGTTCACCTGTCTGATAATCTATAGGAGATGTGTGCCCAAATTACCCTCTCCAGTAGCACATTCTATTCAGCCGAGTAGAGGGACACTGAAAACATTCCCTGGCAAGGTCTCCACCTGAGTATTCCTCCTCTCCTTTATTATTTTGGGGCACCTCTCCAAAGAGCTTTGTCTTCCAAGGCAGCCATTGAAATAATTGAAAGCACTACAGTTAGCGATGCCAGGGGTCCTGACAAGTCAGGTTTAAGAGAGGGAGAGGGATTGAGAGTGAGTCCTTGGCCTCTTTGCCAAGCTTATCACAGTTTCATTTTAACCCTGGCCACTGAGATCTGGACTTCTCACTGGTTTGGTGATCAGTCTGGCCTGGGACAGGTTTGTGTCATTAGCTCACTGGACACATGCCATCACAGCCCTGGGAGGTGAGTTGAGCACCGTCAACTGCAAATAGGGACATTGAGGTCCAGAGATGGAAATGACAAGCCCAAGAGGATAAGTGGGCTGGGGACATTCCTTCCCTTGCCCATGTCAGCACAGATTTGTCAAAGCGCTGTGCTAAGTGCTGGCAATGTAAGGTGAACAAGAGAGTTAAGGTCCCTGCATTTGAGGACTTTTCAGAGGCCCCAGGTCCCTGCATCGTGGGGTCTCTGGCCTCTGGAGGGACATGAATTGGCAGGGGCACCATCTTGAGAGTCCTTCTCAGGTCTGAGTCGGTGTCCAGATTTGTACACATCTCAGAGATTTTCCATCTGCTCATGGAACTTTCTCCCAGCCTAGTCCACAGCATCCTCCTGGGCACTACCAGGCCTTCAGAATATCCATTGACCCCTCTAGCACCCATCTTCAGCTCCCGCCTGCTAATGCTTCCTCCTTTATGCACCATCACTATTCCTGTTATTCCCCATTCACAGAAAACAAAGAACAAAGAGGAAAACTCTGGCCAGCACAGCCTTTTGGGTGAGGGGATAAGACGTAAAGACCCATCCCCTCAATTTCCTGCTGTCTCTGGCAGTTGCACAGAGATGTCTGGCCAGCCCAGGGTCAAGATCTCTTAAGGTTTTGAGGATTGGAAGGGCCCTGGTCTGGATGCCAGGGCAGCTTCCTCTCTCCCGCTCCCCTCACCCCCCCACAAACCATCCTTCTCATCTTCAACCTGCCAAACCCAGATTTGTCTTGCAAAGTGGCATCATTATAAACGCATCAGCCTCCTCTGGATGCCTGCACCCGCTCCACCAGCCCATCCAGGCTCGATTACATCTGAGGCTGTCTGGGGTAATTAAGTGACATTAGGACGCATCCCCTGCCTTAATGCAGTGTTCAAAGCCCTGGGCTCCTGCGTCCTGGGAGACGCTTCCACAGCACCAAGGCTGTGTCTGCCTAATGCACTGCGCGGTGATTGTGGCTAATTACTCTACAGACAGGCCTCATTAGTGGCGAGTTTGGCTGGAAGGCGGGGAGCAGGCTGCCTCTGCAGCCTCCACCAGCCCACCGGGTCACAGCCTGGTCTGCCCTCTCCCTCCACAGCCCAGTGTGCTTTGTTCTGCATTAAGGTGGGATTAGAACAGGGCAAGGGCCTTCCAAAAAGAGGGCTCATCTTAGAGACCGAGCTAGCTACAGGGCCTTCGGGCACTTTCTCGCTTTTATTCAAGTAGTGAGCCAAGGTCCAGAGGGGCTTACTGACTCGCCCAAGGTCACCCAGCACAAGTGCAGTATGCCATTTTTTCTAACCTGCCAGGATGGGAGAGAGAAGAATGGACTAAATGGGATTATGCACAACCAAGACCCATCTGGATCCAGAGCTCCTGGGAGGAAGGGCTTGTTCTAGGCAAAGGAATGTGAGCAGAAGGTACATGTGGCACTTCTGGAATGAGGTAAATAAGTTTCGGGGGTGCCTTCCTGTAACATTTGTCCCCTTTCTGTTGTCTGGGTGACCCCAGGATAATCTTCAAGCCATGAGATGGGGAAGCCACAAGATGGAAGGAACCCATGTCCCGAGTAACGGCGTGGAGGAGAGACATTCAGGAAAGCGGCCTGACACAGACTTCGCTTAAGTGAGAAATAAACGTAACTGTGCAAAGCCACGGAGCCATTGGGGCTGTTTATTAGAGCAGCGTGTGTAAGTTACTCTGACTAATAACGCAGTGGGGTCAAACTCGATGGGATGCAAACAGGAAATGACTGGTGTTTTCAATCGCTGTCTTTAAACTTGCTCCTACCGAGTTTCCTTCCCCTGTTTCTTGGACTGACTTGGAGTCACTGTTGGTTTCAGGAAGAGCCTTGTTTTATTAATAAGGACTCACTTTCCAAACCAATCCAGTTTCAGTTAAAACTTCAACCTCACACCCTATTTAAAACATCTCCCTTCCCCTCAGTTCAAATCTGACCCATGGCTTGGGGAGCAAGAGTGGGGAGTCCAATCTTTCTCTTTCCGTCTACTTTTTTGCCGTCTTGCCACTGGCTCCTCTAGAGTCAGGGCAAAGGGAGGTGGGGGGATAATGGGAGAAGGGACCAAAAATCTTCCATATTGCCCATTGCTGATGCCTGGTGTCAGGCCCACAGAGGCTGGTGAACAATGCTTCATGGGTCCCATGGGGGCTCCATGTCAACCCCCACGCTGCACGCTTCCCTGCTGTGGGTAATGCAGGTGCATTCTGGATTCCCATCTTAGACTTTCCTTCTTCCCCTCGCCCACCCAGTCCTGGCCACTAGTGGCACATGCCACGTCTGTGGGAAACTCATGCATTCTCTTGGTAACTGTCAGGAGCGCAGCCTGCACCCCGATGCCATCACCGTCTGTGTGATCTGACACACTGAGAGGCACAGGGCCATGAGTGATGGTAAAGATATCCTTTCTTGGGGCTCTGCAGAGGGAATAAAGAATACAGAAATATAAATGAGGCTTGGAATTATGATGCTATAGATTCTCAATACCCATGTTGAGGGGAGTATTTTGAGTCATGAGAGGATTCTTCTAGGGTTTACTAACTTGGAGGTGAACTAAGAGGAGAGGTTAGACAATCTCAGAGTCTACACCTGCAAGGCATTGACTGGTAACTGGTGAAACCTGGCTGGCTCTCTGCTGCTGGCTCAGAGCCCTCTCCACATGAGCTACTGACAGTCCCTGGAACTTCCCAAAGGAAAGCTGCCCCCGGGGAGGTGGCAGCTCAGTTAGAGGGAAGTCATTCATTGATCTGGGACATACCCATGTCTTCATAAACTTACGTGGATGGTCTTCTGTCGGTTTCCTGTTCTCATCTCCCCCAGTGCTACCCCCAACCACCTCACAGGATAGACCAAAGGATTTTTCCCTATCAGCCATGCTCCAACTCCCTAAGGATGGCAAACTCTCAGGCTACTCACAGAATGCAAACAAAATCACAGATGAGACTAAGCACAAAGACAACCACCAGCCTTTATGATCAAATGTGGTTTTATCTTCATTAGGAGACTGAGGGCAGAGTCCATATCGCGTATTTCTCAACAGTGATACCCAGAATGAGGCCGGGGATGGTGAAGGTTAAGTGATGAAGGTCCATCAGCATCTCTGACATGAAATCGTGAGACCAGACATTGAGCCAGGAGGGTCCTTACAGTTCAAATGAGGTCTGATAGAAGCTGCACAGCTACTGTCTTAGAGTTGGAGGAGGTGCTGGGGATTCCCTAGGTGTCCCATCATCACACAACATCTCTGAGGCAGTCCCAGAGAACCCAAGGTTCATAGAGCATCATTTGAAAGTCATGGGTTTATCCATTCCCATGGTATTATAGCAGAGGTTACGAGAAAGTAGGAATCTTGTACTCAGGCCCAGTTCCCTGGTAAGCTTGCAGGCTTTCTGGTGTGTGTGAGTGTGCATGAGCACGATCGTTACTTTCCCACCCTCAGCTGTGATGGGAGAAGTTGACTCATCTTTGAAAGGCAATCCCTATTTCCACGGTTCTACTTCCAGGTTGGTGGGCAGCACAGAGACTGCCATGGTTTGGAGAAGGTCACTGGATACAGCCACATTCTTAAAGTGGAGTTGATGATCTCCACTCTACCTCTGCAGACAGAAGGTGATGGATAGCTGTGGGCATGCACTGTGAGGATTGACACAAGAGCTGGGTCTCCCCACAGCACCCCACTGGCCCTCATTCTCTGATCATCCCCCAGTGTGGTGTTGGAGTCCGGAGGCTATTGACAATGAGAGGAATCATAAAGACCATCTTCTCCATCCTTCCTTCCTCTCAGAGTGTTCCAGAGAGGGATCTTCTCGGAGCAACTTCTCACGACCTATTGGCATGAGGCTGGGGATATATTCCCCAGCTTGGGGTGGCCTTGACCTAGAGGAAGTGAGCAGTTTCCTTCACCTTGTGACTTGATGGGGAGCAGAAGTCCCAGAAGTTTCAAACTGAGTCCTCTCTCCCCAGACCAAGCATGCTGAGATCCCACCTACCTCATTTATTGGGGTTAGAGCATCATGTCTAGAATTTTCCTGCAAAAAAAGCACCTCTTCCCAAGAAGAAGAGGAAGACCATAGATGGGGACCCTTAGCAGAAACTATTGCGTTAGACAGACTTTCTCAGGATCTAAAGAATTGCCACCAGGACAGGTATGTTTTGAAGAGTGCAGCAGAGACGACATTCTTCACCGACTCCTCCCTGGCCTCGACACCCAGCATAGGGCTCTGTGATACCTAGTACCTCCCCTCTACCCTCTGGGAAATATTCTCTCACCAGTCTCAGTCGCCAAGCCTGACGGTTTGAGAAACACTCCTCAGGGAGCAAAGGGCCTGGCTGGGAGGACGTGGAGCTGTGCAATCTCAAGGGCTGGCCTATGAGGAAGATGCTGAGGTCTCCCCAGGTGAGATCAGCACACATTTTAATCTGCTTCCCCTAAGGCTGAGGCTAGCTGTGTTGTAATAAGCACTAAATATGGAGCAGGTGAGCAGATAGTGTCCCCAGGTCTGTATGTCTCTATAAACAAAAACTGAACCCCCACCAGTCTCTCAGAGGGTTGATTCTCCAATCCTGCTCAAGCCAGACTGAACCCAACCAAGCCTAGCAGCCCACTGTCATTTGAACCCATTATGTCTTAACTCCTTTCACATGCAGACACACTCTTTTCTATCCAATCCAACCTAACTCAACTCAGTTAGAAGTAATGGTGGGACTGGCAGGTGGCATGGTGGTTAAGGTACTGGATTCCCTTATGATTGATTATGGTTCAAATCCCTGGTGGCTTGCATTCTCACTTTTCTCTTGTCTCTCGTCTCTTCTCTCTGGTCTCTCCTCTCTCTCTTAAAAAGTAATAATAATAATGATGAATAAAATTAAATAAAATGATCTCCAAAAAAAAAAAAAAGTAATGGTGTCTACCCAACAATGGGTGCTGCATACAGTTAAATAGGTTGTACCAACACAACAGTGTCTGGCCAAGCCTGCTAACCACCATGCCCCTGTTGCCCCTCTGCTGGGGAAATCTTGCCTGTGGGGAGTAGGAGAGGACAATAGGGGTCTGGTAACCCCTGTAGATCCACTCACATACACTCATCCTCTCCCAGTCCCCCTCCATCCAGTATCACACACGGGCTTCTGTCAGGAGGACCTGAGTGTTGCCCTCTTAGCCTCCGGCTGGCTGGAAGGTGTCCAGACTGTGTAGGCAGCACCCAGTAGATCATGTACTTCCTGCCCAGGCTGGAGACAAAGTCAAAAGAGCCATAGAGAAGGGAGACCTCGGAGCAAAGAGAGTCCTAGACACAAAGCCACAGAGTTACAGAGAGACAGATGGGTATGTGAGACAGGGTCAGAGAGAGATGGGATGGGAAGGACTGCGAGAAGGACTTGTTGGAGGGTGAGGAGATGCAGGGGTAGGTTGGTGATGAGGTAACCATGGAGGACATCTGGTTTAACCACGGGACTCCGAGTATTGAAGGGTAGAATTGGTCAGGGCTTCTTGGGCCCTCAGCTCACATCCTGACCAGAAGAAGAACTTTCCTGATCCTTCCCAGCTGGCCAGGGATGGTGAGGGGCAGGAAGTGGTCCTGGGTGCTGCCAGAGGAGAGCCATCTCCAGGTCACTGGGGAAACTGCAGGGGACTGGGAAGGAGAGAGGGAAGAGTAGGGTGGAGGGATTCTTACGCCCAAGTTTTCTTCCTTCCCCAGAAAAAAGAAGCGATTATGTTTCTTGCTCCTGTTGTCTGAGTTCACGTTTATGGCCAGGGTGAGGGTAAGTGAGTATATAGATGGGACTTCAGAAAGTTCATGGATGGGAGACCAGCAGTTGGCTATGTCGCTGGACTCCCATGTAGTTAACCTCAGTTCGAGTCCCAGACCCAGCGGCTTAAACTCATGTTGGGTGTGTGTGCGTGCGTGCCCAAGATCTTGAGAGGAGAGTGGAGGAGAAGGGATTGTGGCATGGCCATCCCCCTTGGGGGCTGATTTCTTGCTTTCTGTCTCTCTGTCTCTCTCTGGCTGGCTGGCGAGCGCACACGCCCTATAGCAAAAACCTCTTAAAAAAAAAAAAAGAAAAAAAAAAAAAAAAAGTTCATGGAGGGTCCAGCAGGTGGCATGGTGGTTAAGGTGCTAGATTCTCACATGGCTAATCATGATTCAAGCCCTGGACCTGACAGCGTGCTTTCTTTTTCTTTCTTTCTTTTCTTTTCTTTTCTTTTTTTTTTTTTAAGAGGTTTTTGCTATAGGGCGTGTGCGCTCGCCAGCCAGCCAGAGAGAGACAGAGAGACAGAAAGCGAGAAATCACCCCCCAGGGGGGATGGCCACGATGCAATCCCTTCTCCTCCATTCTCCTCTTGGGATCTTGGGCACGCACGCACACGCGCCCGGCGTGAGTTTAAGCCACCAGGTTCGGGACGCGAACCGCAGTCGACTACGTGGGAGTCCAGTGACATAGCCATTACGCTAACTGCTGGTCCCTTTCTTTCTTTCTTTTTTGGTCTTCTTTCTTTTTTCTTTCTTTCCTTCTTTTCCTTTCTTTCCTTCTTGTTCTTTCTTTTTTCTTCCTTTCTTTCTTCTTTTTCTTTCTTTCTTTTTCTTTTTTTTCTTTCTTTCCCTTTCTTCTTTCTTTCTTTCTCTCTTTCCTCTTTCTTCTTTCTTTCTCTTTTTTCTCTTCCTTTCTCTTTTTCTCTTTCTTTTTCTTTTTCTTCTTTCTTGTTTTCTTCTTTCCTTCTCTATCTTACTCTTTCTGGTGAGCCCATGTGCTCTACAGCAAATTAAAAAATAATGAATAGATTTTTTGGGGACCAGCAGTTAGCGTGCAGCTACTGGAGGAAATAGCTATAGACAGATTGCTGCCTTTAGCTGGCTGCACTGTGGGCCCTGGTGTGGTGACAAAGCTGTCACATAGTAGGCCCATATCATGTAGCTGCTTGGTGGAGGCCAGAGGTGGTGACTCTGGACATTCAGAGGTTGCCTATGAAGGCTAGAAACTTGCCGACCCGAAAGCACTAATGGATATTTGCCTGGCTTTTCCAGTTCGCCAAACCCTTCACCTGAGACCTCTTGTTGGAGTCTTCTCACCAGACCTGAGGGATTTAATCCCGTTTTACTGAAGAGGGAGCAAGAACTCACTTGTCTAAGGTCTCCCAGGGGCTGAGCTGGGACCAGGTCATAGCCATCCTGGTCCCAGACCTGGAAGACCCTGTCTAGGCCAGGCATGAGCCACTGTGCATGTCATTGCTGTCAGGACTGTCATGACTGCTTGCCTTGGGGAGAGTGACTCTAGGTGGTCAGTGTCGCCGGGAGATCACTCGGGGCACTTTTTCACCTCCACCCCTTTCCCGTGCGTTCCACAGCCCCCTCCTTCCCGGCACTCAGCTCTGTGCCTACCTGGGAGGCTCCTGGCCAGCTCCTGCCCTCTCTGGGCCTCAGTTTTCTCATCTATGAATGAGGTCGGTGTCCAAGACTGAGAAGAATGGCAGGTGGAAATGGCTGCACATGTCGGTTTATAAGAGGAGCCCAAGGCTCTTTCCTGGGCAGAGGAGCAAAGCTGGGGCCGAGAAGTCCCTCTTCTACCATGCAGCTCGCTCCCTGCTTCTCCCAAGCCCACAGATCACCCTGGAAACCATCTCTGATCCTGCTATTCCCAGTCAGCTCACCTGCCACTTCCATGTACAAGTCACAGCATCCTCGTCCTAGGCCTTCCCAGAGCCTGAGGGCATCCTTCCCATGCTCCAGTTCCCAGCAAGACCCACCCCGAGTGGGCATGGGCAGAGAGGCCCTGCCTTACAGGGCATGACATCCTGCAGGTGTACGTCCTCTCTCAGGGTTGCCCCCAAGTGAGCCTTTGTCTTCATGTGTTGTGTGATCCAGGTCAGCCCTTCCCCTTCTGGTACCCAGTTCTGTAGCTATCAAATGATGAGTTGTCCCTCTGACGTCACCTGTATCTGTAGCTCTTCTGGACCGCTGTCAGACCAAGGAGGGTGCCTGCACACAGTTCAGGTTCTTTGGCCTTTTGATCCAGCCAGGGGCAGGGTGAGGTGACCCCACTCTCTAGGGCAGGGCCATCCTCCCATCCCACCCAACGACCACCAGCCGGGATGCCAGAAGGCCTGTTTGGCACTGGTTTGGCCTCTCTGAGGCAATGATGGTGTGCACTCTGCCCACCTCATAGGATCAAGCATGGTCAAGAATAATGCATATGGGGACTGGAAGTGTCACAGGGAGGCCCTGCTGCAGCAGTGAGGACTGCTAAGACTCTGTTCCACAGGCCGGATCACATGGGAGGCCCAGGTTTGCTTCCCAGTCCAACCAAAAGGCCAGGCATGGTGATGTACACCTGCAGTTCCAGAGACTGGGGAAGATGAGGCAGGAGAACCATGAGTTTGGGGCTGGCCTGGGCAATACAGCAAGACTCTGCCCGAAAGATCTGGGTGGTGGCCCCAGCTGTGTAGTCCCAGCTGGGAGGCAGGAGGACCATGACACGGTAAGGGAAAAAAGTCTCCCCAAGAACAGTAGACAATCACCCAGCCTCTACATGGAGCTGGTGGTGGTGGTGTGTGAGCGCATGGGTGTTAGACCCAGGGTGTCTGGACTCAAAAGTGGCTCTGCTCTGGCAGCTCAGTGGCCCTGAGCAGCATTCATCTGCACAGCTGATAAATAATAGTAACCGATCTCATGGGGTTGGGGTGAGGATTAACTGAGGCAGTGTGTGAGAGCACAGGGAGCAGACCTGGTCAGGTCAGCATGCTGCAACTACCACCGCATATCCCTGCCCTAGCACCTCCTGGGTGTCTGATTCCCATCACCAACCTTCCCCCACCCCAGCCCCAATCTGACCTTTAACCCCTGCAGTCCCCTTCGCCCCTTCGTGTCCCCACCCCACCCCAGACCAGACTCCACCAGGCTCTCCATCTGCTTTCATGATGGCCTCCCATCTGGTCAACCTTCCCCATCCCAGTTGTCTAACGCCAAACCATTATTCATACATTAAACACTTAATGGGAACCAGCAGTTAGCGTAATGGCTATGTCGCTGGACTCCCATGTAGTCCAGGTCCTGTTCCAGGCACTGAAGTTGCAGAACTGAGTAAGATGGACACAGCGCTGAGAGTCTGTAGTACAAGTGAAACTGGGTATTGGTCAGCATGTAGGGGAAAAGGGGGACCAGGGACACTGCCCTGAGACCCTCACTCCAGAGAACCCAGGATTCATGGCTAGTCATAGACCCCTTCCCACAAACGGTGTCTACCTGTGCTCTGCAGAGTCCTCGGGACCATAAAACGGGAGAGGGGAGCAGGACTGAGGGCTTTAGGCCTCCCTTCCCCATCCAGGCCCTTTCTTCTTCTTCTTTTTCTTTTTTTTTTTAGGATTATTTTATTTAACTTTTATTTATTTATATATTTTAATTTGACCAGAGAGGGGCAGAGTGAGAGAGAGAGAGAGAGGGAAAGCGAGAAAGCAAGCTGCCAGGTTTGGGACTTGAACCATGGTCAGCCATGTGGGAGTCCAGTGCTTTTATCCACCACGCCACCTGCCGGCCCCGCAGCCCTTTCTTCTTGATGGGGGTATTCTGCATAGGGGCTTATTGAATGAAATCTGCAGTTGTAGGAGGTTTGGACATTGCTGCTCAAGTTCAACCCTCCTTCCTGAACAGACTGGAAAACTGAGATCCAGAGGGACTTGCCCAAAGTCCCCTAGATTTTAAGCCATTTGACTCCCTACCTAGTGCTTTTCTCACAACATCGCAGGTCCCCACTTTTGGGCCTGCAACCCTAGTCCCTACCTCTGAGTGGCCCCAGTCTAGCCTCTGAAACTGCCCATCAAAAATAGGTCAACCCCAACATCTCACACCCTAGCGGACACCTCCCCCTGCCAGCTCCCAGCTATCAATTGATTAATAACGACATATTTGAGATGGTAGCACAAATTAATTTCTGAATTGCGCCATTAGTGAGTAATTAATTTCTTCACTCTGGGAAATGAAGATATCCCTGATGAGCATGTTATCTAAATCTATAAAAGAGGAGAAACGCTGAACAGGCAACTGCATTAATGCAAACATTGATCTTTTTCCCATTTTCCCTTTCTTGTACAAGGCCTTTCCCTCCATTCCATCTCCCCACTTTTTGTGGGGAGGCAGCATCTGTTTTTCCAAGGAGGCGTGGGGGCTCTTGGAGAAGGGGCGGGCTTCCTCTCAATACCTTTGGCGGTAATCAAAAGATCATGTGTACTTACTGCGGCCAAATAATGTCCTTATTGGATGCTGTTAAGGATACGGTTGCCGTGGAAACGCAGATCTCAACCCTCCAGGTTTGGATACTGAACCTGGAACGTGCATTCTTCTGCAAGCTGCTGGAGGCCTGAGAGTGATGGAGGGGAGGGAGAGAGGTGGCTGAGCTTGGAGGCTGTGTGGTGGTCTTCTGTACCAGCACCTCTGCTAGGCAGAGGATGCCTCCTTTAGAAAGTCCTCCAGGATTAGCACTTCTCCACACTTGACCCACTCTCTCCCATCTGGTAGGTAGCATTTTTCTCAGCTGGCCAGATTCCACTTCACTCTTCTCTCTCTTGGACTGTCGAATATTCCTGTCTACGTGACTTCGGACAAGTCACTCAGCCTCTCTGTGTCCCATTTCCTTATATTATGAGAATTTAATGACATAATGAATGTAAAGAGCTTAGCACCAGGTCTGGCCTGAGGTGAGTGCTTGGTTAATGAGCAAGATTATTACCATGGCAAGTAGGGGGTGGGGGATCTGCCAGGGGACAGGAGCGAAAACTGACATCAGATCTGGATTCTTGGCCTGATGCTGGCTAGTGGAGTCTGGGCAGTCACAGTCTCTGGTCCTTGGTTTGTGTTTGAGATGGGGATGACCATGCCTTAGTCCCTGCTTACACCTGTCACCCTGGCACACTTAACAGCACAAAAAAGACACCTGTTGCACGCTCATAGTCCCCGTGGGGACCCAGAGTGCTGGGCTTAGAGGAAGCCTCAGGCTACCCATTCCCTGCTACTGATGTTGCAGCAGCCCCAGCTGGTCTGGGTCCAGCCTCATTAGCTCAGATTCCAGGTCCCGAGGGGCAACCTCGTGCAGCCCTGTGCTCCGAGGTCAGAGACGAAGAGACAAAGGCTGCTCGCCCCCTGCCTGGCCCCAAGCACCAGCTCTGGTGGGATACCGTGGCCCCTCTGACCCAGCTCAGGCTCAATTAGTGTCCTGGAAGAGAGGCCTGGCAGTGGCGTCCAGGCCAGAGCTTCCTGGGGCTCCCTGAGCAACCCGCCCCATTCAGGTCCTGGCGTCACCCTTGACCCAGGGGCCGGTTGTGCCTAAGCCTCTGCCTGCCCACAACTCATTAGTGCTCTGGGCTGAGCAGGTTCAGATGCACGTGGCCCTGTGAGTTCATCATCTTGCCGCTTGTAAAGGTGCCTGTTCTTAAGGCTGCACACAAGGGGTTTTATGTTCGGAGGGCCACAGGTCACCATCTGGGGCCTCAGGCTCCTTACCTGTAAAATGGAGAAAATAATCCCTACCCCATTGGTTGTTGAGCCAAACTGTAGAATGCATGAGAAAGAGCTTTGCAAACTCTAGGGTGACGTGCACCCCATGAGGGGTGGTTCCCCCTGAGTGACTCTAAAGCAGATGTTAGTGAAACTGGACTTGAAACTATACTGGCTTCTTTTTAAGCCCTTGGCTTTGGTCACAATGGCCAAGTTTCCATGGGAACAACCTAACTCCACCTGTTCACACCTGTGTGGGCAGAGGGGGTCACCTCAGAGGTCAAGGAAGCCTAGATTGTCATCTCGGTTCTGCTCCTGGCCCCTTGGGAACATTAGGCTGGGTGCCTTCACTTCCCCACCTGCTGATGCCACCTCTGTTTCTCTCATGGCTTCCTCTGAGGGGCTGGATAAAGGGTGACATTGCTAGTTTACGTGGCAGAGACAAACAAGGAATAAAGGCAGATACTCCCTGAAGCCAGGCAAGCTTTGCTCTGGCCTGACTCTGGGGGTCCTGGCCAAGTTATTTCACCTTTCTGTGCCTCAGTTTCCTCTTTGGTCAAATGACATTGCACCATCTGTCCTATGGCTGTGAGGATCAGCAGCGAACTGTGTGAGGCACCCAGCACAGAGGCAGGGTGCGGAATAGGAACTACTGCTATCGTCACGCTTTCTCTCGCTGACAAGGTTACGGCGTGACCGAGTGAGGAGCATCGTCTTCGCCCCTCATGTGAAAGCTGCGCTCCTGGGGCCTGATCTGACTTCAGTGCTCTGGGTCGGAAGCACACTGACCTTGCCCACAGTGTCCTGCCCGCCTGGCCCCAACTCAGGGGAAAGGGACAGCAGTTCAAGGTGACGAGGCCAGGGAGCTAAGAGGGAAGTGGGTCTCATGGCTAGCCCCTGGCTTCCTGTCCTCTTCCTCTCAACCCAGGAATAAGCTTCCTTGGGAACTGGACCAAAGCCACGGGTACACAGCTGAGCTGGATAGGCCCACTACCCTGAACTGATGAGGATTTCTTTGTCATTAGTGGCCGGAACTTGGTACAGGCCCTGGGGATTGTGGTTCCCCAGGGATTCCTGGGGTCCTGGGAACTTCCCCAGGGATGCACTCAGTTCTCAGCTGTGAGCTCTGGTAATTCTCAGACCCTCACAAGTCCCCTCCCCTGGGGGCCAGAGAAGGGGCAGGGGCAGGATGAGGCCTGTGACCTGCGGTCTGCCCGAGGTGTGAGTGCAGGAACTGGAATTAACTAAGTTGGTCACAAGGGGATTATGGATAGGCAAGGGCTCCTTAGGGCACAGTGCTAAAAGCCGGGCTGGCAGATGAGGGGGGTCACAGAATCAGAGAAGCCCTTAACTTCCCCTCCTTCTCTCCAGTGCCCCTCCTGGGGCAGCAGAGCCCTGGAGTTGGAAAGCTGGCTCAGGGTAGGGGAGAATGGCTTGTTGGGTAGACGGGCCTCCAGGCTCCCAGGCTGGGCATTGGATGGGCTGGTATGCTATGGGGGAGAGAGCACGGGCTCCTGCACGTCTTAGCTGTGGGACCGTGAACACTCAACCAGTCACTATTTCCTCGTCTGTAACGGGAGGCTAGCAGTAACATCACAGGGCTCCGGTGAGTATTACGTGGGATCATGTGTGTGAAATCACTCGCATGGCCCTAGCACAGAGACTGTTAAATAAATCCTGGTAGCTTCACTCCTAAGAGATTTGGGGATTTAAAAAATGACTTCGATGTTTATTTACCTTTTCATGTGTGTACAGAAAGAGAGAGAGAGACTCTCAGTAGGCCTTCACGCCACCATCCGCCCAGCCTGCACTATCCTGGATCTTGGGCATGCAAGTGGGCCTGTGTGTTCAGAGAGGCCCCGGGACATGAGCCTGGGACCTTCCCATGCGGTCCAGCATTACAGAACATCGTGTTACACCATATCACTGTCTGGCCCCTAAAAAATGATTCTTAAAAGAGAACCAAGATCAGTGTTTGACACAAAATGATCCAAACTTACTGGTTTTAATTCTTTAGATTTGAACGGCTAAACCAGGCTTGGTGCTCCCAGGGCACCTAAGTAGGAAGGAGGAAGTAGGTGGGGTGTGAAGAAGGAGCCGCCTGAAGGCAGACAGGACTTGGCCATTTCCCAGTCCCTCACGTCTTCCTCCCCTCCAGTGTGCCCAGGTTTGGGGATGAGAGGGTCCATGTGGCTGACAGAGATGTGATGGAAAGAAAGGACTACAGTGAGGAAAGGGAGACCACCCCTCCCGGCCATGTTGAAGTTACTGAGGCTGGACTTAGCCTCCCCCCATAAACACCAGAGACCTAGGCGGAAGAGAGGAAATACCTCTTTTCAGACATTAGGCAGTAGGCAGCTCTCGACTGTGATTCCGGAGACAAGGGAAACAAATAAAGTGGACCCCATGGTGACCCCATCGGGGCACTATTCAGACTGCACTGTGGGAACGAGGACCCCAAGGAGAGCTTAGTGAATCCTCTCAACTGAGGTGACGGACTGGCATTTGAGGAGGCAGAGGCAGCTGAAATTTTTGGCGCAGAGAACCAGAGAAAAAGAAGCTAACCAGAGAAAGAGCTCTGAAAATCTCATACAAATCCTTCGTATTTTGGATTTAAATTGTTGCTAAATCCCAAAATGTACATATTGAAGGCAAAACTCCACAGGCTCAGTAAAGAATGACCAGGGAGCTGTAAGCTTCAAATTGAGATTGTTCAATTTCCAAAGTTTACACAGGTGGGAAAACATTCAAGTTCTGACCAGTTAGAACGGAGAGTCTCCAGCAAGGTCGTGTCCTAGCAATAGACCTAAACAGCTCAGTTAAGGGGTGCTCTAAACGCACCTTAACTGAATTGAAAAATGAGGCTGCATGAAAAAGGATTAGAATGATCTGTAAGAAACCTAACTGCGTACTAAAACAAAATCTGATGCTTTTTAAAGACTAAGTTTGAGTTCTTTGCAACATGAAATTCATAGTGTCCAACATCTGATAAACCAGTAATACTTAATATGGATATAATATTCCCAACCTATTTTTAAGACAATAACATTACCTGAGACCAAAACAGATGTGTTAAAAGAAAAATTTAGACTAATGAACATAGATGCAAAAATTCTTCACAAAGTTTTAGCAAAATGAATTTTAAATTAATACAGCATGAACAAGTGGGGGTTAGTCCAGAAATACAGAGTTGGTTCAATATCTGAATATCAATTAGTATAATTCACCATATCAAAACACTAAACAAGAAAAACTATATTAGTAGCTCGATAGACATAGAAAAAACATTCAACAAAATTTAACATTCATTTATTATAAAAACTCCTGGCAGCCCAGGAACAGAAGAAAACTTCCTCAGCCTGATAAAGGGCCCACACAATAATGACTTTTCCAACAACCCAATAACTACTGTCATTAAAACATATAGTCTGCCAGGGGACAGGAGCGAAAACTGACATCAGATCTGGATTCTTGGCCTGATGCTGGCTAGTGGAGTCTGGGCAGTCACAGTCTCTGGTCCTTGGTTTGTGTTTGAGATGGGGATGACCATGCCTCAGTCCCTGCTTACACCTGTCACCCTGGCACACTTAACAGCACAAAAAAGACACCTGTTGCACGCTCATAGTCCCCGTGGGGACCCAGAGTGCTGGGCTTAGAGGAAGCCTCAGGCTACCCATTCCCTGCTACTGATGTTGCAGCAGCCCCAGCTGGTCTGGGTCCAGCCTCATTAGCTCAGATTCCAGGTCCCGAGGGGCAACCTCGTGCAGCCCTGTGCTCCGAGGTCAGAGACGAAGAGACAAAGGCTGCTCGCCCCCTGCCTGGCCCCAAGCACCAGCTCTGGTGGGATACCGTGGCCCCTCTGACCCAGCTCAGGCTCAATTAGTGTCCTGGAAGAGAGGCCTGGCAGTGGCTTCCAGGCCAGAGCTTCCTGGGGCTCCCTGAGCAACCCGCCCCATTCAGGTCCTGGCGTCACCCTTGACCCAGGGGCCGGTTGTGCCTAAGCCTCTGCCTGCCCACAACTCATTAGTGCTCTGGGCTGAGCAGGTTCAGATGCACGTGGCCCTGTGAGTTCATCATCTTGCCGCTTGTAAAGGTGCCTGTTCTTAAGGCTGCACACAAGGGGTTTTATGTTCGGAGGGCCACAGGTCACCATCTGGGGCCTCAGGCTCCTTACCTGTAAAATGGAGAAAATAATCCCTACCCCATTGGTTGTTGAGCCAAACTGTAGAATGCATGAGAAAGAGCTTTGCAAACTCTAGGGTGACGTGCACCCCATGAGGGGTGGTTCCCCCTGAGTGACTCTAAAGCAGATGTTAGTGAAACTGGACTTGAAACTATACTGGCTTCTTTTTAAGCCCTTGGCTTTGGTCACAATGGCCAAGTTTCCATGGGAACAACCTAACTCCACCTGTTCACACCTGTGTGGGCAGAGGGGGTCACCTCAGAGGTCAAGGAAGCCTAGATTGTCATCTCGGTTCTGCTCCTGGCCCCTTGGGAACATTAGGCTGGGTGCCTTCACTTCCCCACCTGCTGATGCCACCTCTGTTTCTCTCATGGCTTCCTCTGAGGGGCTGGATAAAGGGTGACATTGCTAGTTTACGTGGCAGAGACAAACAAGGAATAAAGGCAGATACTCCCTGAAGCCAGGCAAGCTTTGCTCTGGCCTGACTCTGGGGGTCCTGGCCAAGTTATTTCACCTTTCTGTGCCTCAGTTTCCTCTTTGGTCAAATGACATTGCACCATCTGTCCTATGGCTGTGAGGATCAGCAGCGAACTGTGTGAGGCACCCAGCACAGAGGCAGGGTGCGGAATAGGAACTACTGCTATCGTCACGCTTTCTCTCGCTGACAAGGTTACGGCGTGACCGAGTGAGGAGCATCGTCTTCGCCCCTCATGTGAAAGCTGCGCTCCTGGGGCCTGATCTGACTTCAGTGCTCTGGGTCGGAAGCACACTGACCTTGCCCACAGTGTCCTGCCCGCCTGGCCCCAACTCAGGGGAAAGGGACAGCAGTTCAAGGTGACGAGGCCAGGGAGCTAAGAGGGAAGTGGGTCTCATGGCTAGCCCCTGGCTTCCTGTCCTCTTCCTCTCAACCCAGGAATAAGCTTCCTTGGGAACTGGACCAAAGCCACAGGTACACAGCTGAGCTGGATAGGCCCACTACCCTGAACTGATGAGGATTTCTTTGTCATTAGTGGCCGGAACTTGGTACAGGCCCTGGGGATTGTGGTTCCCCAGGGATTCCTGGGGTCCTGGGAACTTCCCCAGGGATGCACTCAGTTCTCAGCTGTGAGCTCTGGTAATTCTCAGACCCTCACAAGTCCCCTCCCCTGGGGGCCAGAGAAGGGGCAGGGGCAGGATGAGGCCTGTGACCTGCGGTCTGCCCGAGGTGTGAGTGCAGGAACTGGAATTAACTAAGTTGGTCGCAAGGGGATTATGGATAGGCAAGGGCTCCTTAGGGCACAGTGCTAAAAGCCGGGCTGGCAGATGAGGGGGGTCACAGAATCAGAGAAGCCCTTAACTTCCCCTCCTTCTCTCCAGTGCCCCTCCTGGGGCAGCAGAGCCCTGGAGTTGGAAAGCTGGCTCAGGGTAGGGGAGAATGGCTTGTTGGGTAGACGGGCCTCCAGGCTCCCAGGCTGGGCATTGGATGGGCTGGTATGCTATGGGGGAGAGAGCACGGGCTCCTGCACGTCTTAGCTGTGGGACCGTGAACACTCAACCAGTCACTATTTCCTCGTCTGTAACGGGAGGCTAGCAGTAACATCACAGGGCTCCGGTGAGTATTACGTGGGATCATGTGTGTGAAATCACTCGCATGGCCCTAGCACAGAGACTGTTAAATAAATCCTGGTAGCTTCACTCCTAAGAGATTATGGGGATTTAAAAAATGACTTCGATGTTTATTTACCTTTTCATGTGTGTACAGAAAGAGAGAGAGAGACTCTCAGTAGGCCTTCACGCCACCATCCGCCCAGCCTGCACTATCCTGGATCTTGGGCATGCAAGTGGGCCTGTGTGTTCAGAGAGGCCCCGGGACGTGAGCCTGGGACCTTCCCATGCGGTCCAGCATTACAGAACATCGTGTTACACCATATCACTGTCTGGCCCCTAAAAAATGATTCTTAAAAGAGAACCAAGATCAGTGTTTGACACAAAATGATCCAAACTTACTGGTTTTAATTCTTTAGATTTGAACGGCTAAACCAGGCTTGGGGCTCCCAGGGCACCTAAGTAGGAAGGAGGAAGTAGGTGGGGTGTGAAGAAGGAGCCGCCTGAAGGCAGACAGGACTTACATGGCCATTTCCCAGTCCCTCACGTCTTCCTCCCCTCCAGTGTGCCCAGGTTTGGGGATGAGAGGGTCCATGTGGCTGACAGAGATGTGATGGAAAGGAAGGACTACAGTGAGGAAAGGGAGACCACCCCTCCCGGCCATGTTGAAGTTACTGAGGCTGGACTTAGCCTCCCCCCATAAACACCAGAGACCTAGGCGGAAGAGAGGAAATACCTCTTTTCAGACATTAGGCAGTAGGCAGCTCTCGACTGTGATTCCGGAGACAAGGGAAACAAATAAAGTGGACCCCATGGTGACCCCATCGGGGCACTATTCAGACTGCACTGTGGGAACGAGGACCCCAAGGAGAGCTTAGTGAATCCTCTCAACTGAGGTGACGGACTGGCATTTGAGGAGGCAGAGGCAGCTGAAATTTTTGGCGCAGAGAACCAGAGAAAAAGAAGCTAACCAGAGAAAGAGCTCTGAAAATCTCATACAAATCCTTCGTATTTTGGATTTAAATTGTTGCTAAATCCCAAAATGTACATATTGAAGGCAAAACTCCACAGGCTCAGTAAAGAATGACCAGGGAGCTGTAAGCTTCAAATTGAGATTGTTCAATTTCCAAAGTTTACACAGGTGGGAAAACATTCAAGTTCTGACCAGTTAGAACGGAGAGTCTCCAGCAAGGTCGTGTCCTAGCAATAGACCTAAACAGCTCAGTTAAGGGGTGCTCTAAACGCACCTTAACTGAATTGAAAAATGAGGCTGCATGAAAAAGGATTAGAATGATCTGTAAGAAACCTAACTGCGTACTAAAACAAAATCTGATGCTTTTTAAAGACTAAGTTTGAGTTCTTTGCAACATGAAATTCATAGTGTCCAACATCTGATAAACCAGTAATACTTAATATGGATATAATATTCCCAACCTATTTTTAAGACAATAACATTACCTGAGACCAAAACAGATGTGTTAAAAGAAAAATTTAGACTAATGAACATAGATGCAAAAATTCTCCACAAAGTTTTAGCAAAATGAATTTTAAATTAATACAGCATGACCAAGTGGGGGTTAGTCCAGAAATACAGAGTTGGTTCAATATCTGAATATCAATTAGTATAATTCACCATATCAAAACACTAAACAAGAAAAACTATATTAGTAGCTCGATAGACATAGAAAAAACATTCAACAAAATTTAACATTCATTTATTATAAAAACTCCTGGCAGCCCAGGAACAGAAGAAAACTTCCTCAGCCTGATAAAGGGCCCACACAATAATGACTTTTCCAACAACCCAATAACTACTGTCATTAAAACATATAGATAAATAAGACAAAATAGACCAGAATTAGATCCACACTTATGTGGCCAATTGATTCTTGACAAAGGTGTCATATAATTTAATGGAGAAAAGATAGTTTTTTTAAATGAATTATGCTGAGACAATTAGTCATCCACAGCAAAAACTGGACTTTGACCCTTACCTCACGCCATACACAAATATTAATTCACATGGATCATAGACCTAAATATAATACATAAAACTGTAAAATTCTAAACAAAAACATGAGTGAGAAATCTCTGTGACCTTGGATTAGGTACAGGTTTATCAGCTTCAACAGAAAAACAACAAATAATAGAAGAAAAATTTGACAAAGTACAACATAGGAAAACTTTAAGTTTCTAGTTTTATAAAGATCAGTACAAAAAGACAAGATAGCCATAAGTTTTGAGAAAATACTTGTAAATGATAAAGGAATTGACTATAGCATATAGAAAGAAAGTACACAACTCAATACTAAAAAAAATTAAGCAACTCGATTTAAAAAATGGGCAAAATATTTGGATATCTGCCAAAGATGGCAAATACATAGATTAAAGATATTCAGTATTGTTCATTACCAGGTCAATGCAGATTAAATCACAACGAAATACTATTTGTTTACTACCACTAACTTACTAAAATGGCTAGCAGCAAGACCACAATGACAACAGCAAATGCTGAGAGGATGCAAAATAACTGGAACTATTTTTTATTGCAAGTGGGGAGATGCAAAATGGCTCAAATACTTGGGAAAACAGATGGATGGATTTTAAAAATAATGTTAAATAATAACTTGTCAGATGGTCCAGTAATCCCACTCCTAGATATTTATCCAAGAAAAATGAAAACATGTCCATAAAAAGAACTGCACATGGATTTTTGTATCGGTTGTATTCCTAGTCACTGAAACTGGAAACAATAGGAGAATGGGTCACCAAACTCAGGGAGTAGAGAACTTTAAAGGTCTTCTAATTGAGGCCCCAGGCAATGCTGAAATTGCTTTGACGACAAGCTAGACAAACTTCTGCTTGATCATGTCTAGAGAAAGAGGGTTTACTCACTCTTGCCACAGTCTATTCCATGTGGGGTAGATCCAATCGGCAAAAAAGGTCTTCCTCGATGTCTCTGCCAGGGTCCCAGCAGGAAGCAACTTTTGAGGAGGGTTAATACAGGGACTGTTTGCAAGAGTGAAGGACAGGACTAGGGATAGGAATGCCTGAGTGCCATCGTAACATCACACTGAGAGGTCTATGACTCTTGCGTGGATGATGGGCAGCCATGAGTGGTTTCTGAGGAAGGGAGTGCTACCATTAAGTTTGTGTTTTATTTATTTTATTCATGATAGGAAGCATGTGCGCACATGAAAAAGAGAGAGATCTTCAATAGGGTCTTGTCATGCCACCAATCCCCCCACCTCACCCAGCAGCCTTTTAGCCTCCCAGGATTGTTGGTCCACCCAGTATGTTCAGGTCAACCAAGATCTGAACCTCAGGCCTTCTCATATGGCTCCAGCATCTCACAGTGGCACCCTATGGCTTGGGCCCTGGGAGCTGTTTTAGTACTTTGGGTGAGAGATGATGAGGGAAGGACTGTGACTGTGATGGTAGATTACAAACAGGATACAAGGTGAGAGCTTCAGAGAAGATGAAGGAATCTGGGGAGAGACTGATTCCCTATGGGGAGAGGAGTAGGAAATTATGGAATAGGATGAAAGTGGGGCTGCAGCATGTGGGAAGATGGCTAGACCCAGATTGGAATATGATTTTTGGACGAGGGATATGACCTTTCTGGAAGAGCTGGGGCAATGCTAAGGAGAACCCTCAGAGTCCAAGTCTCCCATGCCACTCTCATCCTCAGACTCTGAATCCTTCCAACTCTCGGAAGCTGTGCTTTGGCAGGATTAACCCAGCAGTGCATGGAGATGGCTTACACTAACTTGCAAGAACCAATTTGTATGACTCTTATTCAAGCTGTTCTTAGTGATGCCAAGTCAGTAGCTTGACATCAGCCATAGTGGGAGTATTTACACCATGGAAATTGGCAAACACTACAAATGGACATTTCCACTCCCGCCCTACTCCCAGTTGCTGGCTGTTAAACCACCCATCAGTATACCACCGAACCCCGAGTGCAGGAGCAGCCATGAGTACCTCTGCCCACTAGGTAATTTGCCAGGCAAATATCTACCTATCGGAGGGCAGACGAAGATGCATCAGCTGCCTACCCAGAACAAATGGTTTCAAGGAAGATTGCTTTGTATGTTGGGAGCTCCAGTTCCAGGAAAAGGTGGAGATTTTTCTGAAAGCTTCCCAGGCTTTAGGATACACTACCCACTCCCACACCTAAGTGCACTCCCGCATAATCTTGGACAGCTAAAGGAAGTTGGTGGGGGGCATTATGTCCCTTTAACATTTGGAAAAATGAAAGCCTCAGAGGCCAGGTGATCTGGGAGAAGTGAATGCCTGAATGTCTCTGTGCAATGTGAGGCATTCCATTTTATGAAACTACCACCCAGCTGAGAAAAAATTGTACTTCCCTCCTTCCTCCTTGTAAAGTAAGCCTCTTTCCTACATCTCTCTTTAGATTAGCTGAGTCTGAGTCAGAACTTACGTGATCAAAATCACATCGTGTGTTCTCTTCCACGTCTCTTCTCTCGCTGAATGAGTGTCTGGACTGGTGCGTGACATGGGGAGTAGTTCGTGCATTTCACTGCTGCCTGGTGGTCCACAGTTTATCCACGCTTCTGTGCATGGACACAGGACTTGTTTCCACCTTTTTGCCATTGTGTGTAGTGTTGCCCTGAAATTATAGTACACATACTCTGGGGACCACACACACACATTTCTGTTGAGTGTATCCCTGGGAATCGCATTGCTGTGATTTGAAGCAACAGATAGCTGTTGAATCCCTTTGGGACGTGAGCTGCCTAATGAGACTCCCTGGATGGAGTGAAAAGTCTTCTTTCTCCAGAAACTCCCACTCTGGGGGGTACACAAGGGGTGGGGACCCACGTTGAATATGGAGGTGCCAACAGAGAAGGAAGAAAAGCCCCAGGGCCTCATAGTGCAGGGATGACCAACCTGGGGTGAGGGGGAATGGACGAGTCTGGAAGACGTGGCTTTCAGAGGGCCTGCAGGCCAGAGGAGAGGGGGCAGGCAGACACAGAAGTATGAGTGAGTCCTCTTGACTGCAGGGTGGGATTTGGGGTGGGCAGAGCAGTGGGTAGTTACAGTCTGATCACTGATCACAGAGGCCTTGAACGCAGGTCCAGGACTTTGCTTTCATCTGTGGGGCCCTGGAAACCTATAAAAGACCTCAACAGGGAAGCACGGGGGAAGGGTTGTGGGGGATGCTGGATTCAGAGAAGACACCAAGGTACCCACACAACCTGAACATAGGAACGGGAGTGAGGGGAGCAGGCAGGGGAGAGAACAAGAGTGCAGAGCGGGAGGCCTCGCAGACACTGGACCTCATGGGAAGGCCCAGAGGAGGGAGAAACCCTGGGTGGGGATGAGAGCATTTCCGTCTACATCTCCTCCTTCAGAGAACATCCTCTGCAGAGGGACACAGGGTCCCAGAGGATGGAGTGGCTCCAGCAGGCTGCAGCTGCCATGGGGCAGGAGCCAGGGGACCATGAGCATGTTCAGCATCCCTGTGAGGTCCCATTAGGTGCTCAGGTGGGGATTCCTTTATGGTCTCCCCTTACCTGAGGGAGCAAGGTCTCCAGCCCATCTCAGTAGGTAAACTGAGGCAGAACCACACGGTGACAGTCTAAGGAATTTGGACAGGAGTTGGGAGGCTGCCTTGGTTCTCGCCATCTTCCCGCTAAGCACAGGGCCTCTTCCACAGGGAGAAGGGGGGGCAAGTGGGACAAAGAGAGTGGAGAATGCTCCCTCTCCTCCCAGAAGGCTTTGCGAAGGCCCTGCCCCCCACTCCACCAGTTGCTCTGCTCAGAGGTTTGAGATCCCACTTCAGGAAGCTCTGTCTCCCAGAGAACCGAGGCTGTAGGTGTCATTTCTGGGTGGGGTGAGTTGGGGGGATGGAGGAGGAGCTGGAGTGCACCAGAATCTAGAGGGCGGGCCTACATTCCAGCTCCTTCCCCTCCCCCTTGCCTGGTAACCCTGAGCGAGCACCCTCCCTCGCCGGGCCTCAGGTCTCCGTTTACTTCTATGGGGGCCTCATCTCCTGCAGTCCTGACCCAGGGCCTCCCTTGCAGGGGGGCTGTGGGCTAATTAAGGGATGATGGATTGGAAGAAGCCTTGAGAAGCCCAGAGCATCAGACAAGTGTGAGGAGAAATGAGTAGACGCTCCTCTGTTTGGCACGTGACCTGGCAGCCTCACAATCTATTACTGGCATGGTTATTACTGAGTGACGATAATGCCCACAGCACTGTCTGCCACTTAAACCACGCTTTTGTTTTCACCCGAAACACCATGATCCCTCTGTGATCACAGCCCTCTTTGTGAGCATGAGTTTTTACAGCCCATTATCTGAATGGATACACTGAGGCAGAGGGCTGCCTTGTTCCATTAGCCAAGGTCAGAGACTGAGTCGGGGGTGGTGGTGGCAGCTCTATCAATTCCAAGGCCTGGATTTTTAGCTGCAGACAGGGCTGCCTGCTTTCAGCCCCTCAGTGTGATTCTAGCCTTTTCTCGTGTGTTCCATTGGCATCTGGGCTTAGTCTAAGGAATGCTGGGCTGGGCGGCTCACAGGTTTGAGTTGAAGCCACCTTCTCCACTTGCTGGCTGTGTGCTCCCAGCCTCAGTTTCCCCATCTGCCACACTGGGGCACCTCATCATCCCAGCATTGCCGTGATGGGTAAGGACTTTGGTGGAAGCACTGGCCCAGGGTCTGGCACTTTGTTCAGGCTCCTGAGCTGCACTCATGTCCTCCCTCGGGGCAGAGCTCAGCAGGTTGGGTAGAGGAGTTTTTTCACTTGGGCTGGACTGAAAGTCACCTGTGGACTCCTGCATCAATTTTCCAAAAGCTGCCCTTTGTGCATGCAAGCAGGAGAAGCATGTGTGTGTGTACACACACGCATGTGCACCAAGGCTAACGTGAAGTCCCGTTCTTCGTGCAAGGTCTCTGAGCAGCAGGTAGACATGGTTGGGTGCCCTGGCTTGTTTCCCACGCCTACCCCTGCCATGAGCTGAGGGATGAGCAGACCAAAGACTGACCCTTTGCTCTGTAGCCTGCCTGGCCCTGGCCCTTGGACCAAGCTGAGTCCAGCATCTTGGGCTCCAGGAAGAAGGAGGAGCCCTGCCCCTACACTGGACAGCTGAGGAGTGTGGACCCCTGGCTGCCCGTCTGAGCAAGCGAACGACAGAGAATGCGGGGCCCAGCCCCTACTTGCCTGATCTCACTTCCTCCCCTGCCCCGCTACGCTGAGCACTGCTGACCAGAGTGCCCAACTCTGCCTGCCGCCATCAGTGGCCACCTTCCCATCTTGGGGTGGAGACCTCTGCCAGTCTCCCCACTCCTCTGGCTGTGCTCTCCCCAAGCTGGCTTTGAGGCCCTCCCTCCTGCCACTGAACCTCTCACATGCTATTCCCTCTGCCTGGAACTCCTTCCCCCAAATTTCATCCATCCACTCCTTCTCTTTTATATCTGACAAAGTGACACAAATGTCACTTTTTTGGACATCTTGTCATGGTCCCCTCACCCAGGCCGGATCATTTCCTGCTCCTCACCTCCTGTCTCATCAGAGCCCTTACCCCAGTGTGTACACATCCTTTATGTGTTAGGGATTGTGTCGCCAACGCTGGCCTCCCCCCAGAGTGCACGCTTCAGGCTGCTGACTGCTCTGCCTGTGTCCACTGAGTGCCTGGCGCCTAGCACAGCACCTCGCATGGAGCACTTCTGTCACCCCAAGGAATGAGCCAAGTCACAAGTGGTGGGTGTGAGCACTCCTCCTCTTCAGCTTGGAAACTGAGGCACAATGGAGTGACTTGACTTGGCCAAGTCTCACTTACCAGAACTGGAAAGCCACAGTGCTGGTCCCTCCCCTTCCTGGGACAGGATCTCTATTCACAGGAGCCTATGTCTGTGCTCATGTCCCCCATGATGGGGATCTCATTCCCTTAAAGAATAGCAGGCCCTGGTGGTGTTCCTGCTATCAGTCTGTGAGGTAGGACTGTTTTTTTTTTTATTTTTTTAAGAATTATTTTATTTAACTTTATGCATTTATGTATTTATGTATTTATTTAAATTTGATTGGAGAGGGACAGAGTATGGAAAGCAAGCCGCCAGGTCTGGGACTCGAACTGTAGTTGGCTGCATGGGAGTCCAGCGCCTTCAACCACCATACCACCTGCTGGTATGACTGTTCTTAAAATATGACTGTTCTTTTTTTGAGTGGGGAGGCTTTATGCTATAGGGTGCATGTGCTTGCCAGAAAGATAGAGAGAGACAGAAAGCAAGAAATCACCCCCCCAGGGGAGATGGCCATGCCGCAATCCCAGCATGAGTTTAAGCCACTGGGTCCGGGACTTGAACTGCGGTTGACTACATGGGAGTCCAGCGACATAGCCATTACGCTAACTGCTGGTCCCAAAGTATGACTGTTTTTAAAGCCTCTCTTGTCTCTCTGTTTAATGACTGAGATCTGCAGTCCAGGAAGACCACAAGGCAGCCCTGGGCTAACCAGTATGCCACAAGCTCAGCACAGCAGAGGATGCTGGGACTCCACTCAAAGCCACTCTCCTCTCTCGATGACTCTTCTTATTCCTCCCATGTATCTCTCAGGGTAGTTCAGGCTCTACCTCCTCCAGGAAGCCTGCAGGTCTTCTTCTCTCCTCTGAACTACTGTAACCTGAACAATCTGGGGCTCTCCCTGAGTCCCATGAGAATGTGGGAAGCAGAAGAAAATCTAGGGGTTAGCTTGTCTAATCCCTCATTTGATACTTGAATGTACAAAGGACTAGAAAGGGGAGGTGACCTGCTAAGTCACATGACCAATTAGGCTGCTGATTGGGAGCAATGATGCAACTATTTTTCTGTTTTAGATTTTTTTTTAATAGATTTTTGCTCTAGGGCATATGCGCTCACCAGAGAAACAGAGAAAGAGAGAGAGAGAGACAGAAAGCGAGAAATCACCGTGCAGGGGGTATGCCCATGCCATCCCTTCTCTTCCATTCTCCTCTCGGGATTTTGAACATGCTTGCACATGCGTCTGGCATGAGTTTTAAGCCACCAGGTCTGGGACTCGAACTGTGGTCAACTATGTGGGAGTCCAGTGACACAGCCATTATGCCATCTGCTGGTCCCTGTATTTTAGCTTTAACAAAATAAATTTTTAATTTTTTAACCATCTTTCAGAGTGAGAGGAAATGAACAATCTCAAGAAATGTGATAATAGATACCAAAATATCTTCTTAAAAAGAATGCATCCTCTGACTCTAGGATGCAATCTGAAATGGGTGCAATGATTTATGTACAAGGATGCTCATCACAGCCTGGTTTATGAGCATGAAAAACTGGACATAGCTTAAAGGTCCAACACAGAGATTGGTTAAATAAATTATGGGGCATCCATGTGATGGAATACCATACAGCCATTAAAAATGATGGCCCAGTAAAAGAATATTTAATGACATAGGGAAATGTTCACAAGATATTGTTAAGGGGTAGGGGGAAGCAGGTTGCAAAACAGCATGTTCTCTATGCCGCTGACTATGCTAAAGCAATTATTAAAAAAGAAAGCCCAGGGCCCCCAAGGTTATTTATGATACTGTTTCACTGTCTTTAAAACATCAGTCTCATTAATTCTGTCTCAGTGTAGCTCAATGGAAAGCATGGGAACGTAACATCTGAAGGCTAGTCTAGTCTGTGTCCTTGTTAGCAGGGTGACCTTGGAGATCTGGACCTCACCCTCTCTCATCTGTAAAATGGGGAAGAGCCCTCCATTGGAATGACATTGAAAAATAGAAAATGTTGAACAAATGTTTTTTGAAGGTCTTGTGGGTGTGAGAAAGGTCTTCGTAGACACTCCAGAGTTTGCAGGTGTTGAGCACAATGAGCATGTGAGTACCTAATTAAACTAAGGGCTCTGTGAGAGCCACATGATGTAACACTGCTCCCATCGCTCTGCGGGCCACGCCTCCTGCAATGCCGTGCACAGACATGTGGGTCCACACGCCATAGCCTGCAGGCTAGCCTGCCCTCCACCTCCGGTCATCTCTGCCTGGCTGGGCTCTGTATCACCCATGGGAAGAGAGAATGCAGCTGCGGGTGATGCTGAGTGCAGGGTGGGGGTGGCGGCAGCTGTCCAGGGTGTTCCTGCACCCCATCTTCCATAGCTCCTGCAGGACCGGGGAAGCAGCTGCCCAGTGCAGAGAGCGCACCAGGAGTGGCTCTGAGGTCATGCCCGGCCAGGAGACTACAGGCCCTCGGCACCCAGCACTGACTTCAACACCCTTCTCTGATCCGTTGGGGTGTTGCTGGGACACCTGCCTGCCACCTATGGGGACCCTGGGCTGGCAAAGTGGAACCTGCCCTGTCCTGGCCACTGCAGTGCCAGACTGCATTTTTCTATGAAATGGGTGGATGCATTTCCTCCATTTCCCTCACATGCTCCTCCAGGCAGGGCTGGGGAATTTTTTCCCACAAAGAGGAGGTGGCCTACTCTGAATCATGCAGTCACTAAAGTAGGAGAAGACCTCAGGCCTGACTCTTCAGCTGGCCTGCCCTCTGCCTCAGCAGACAGAGGGACTTTCAGACAGCTGATTCAGAAGCTGGGCCTTTGGGAGGCGCTCAAGTAGCAGCCCCAATGCACTCACATTTTCTTTCTATTATATACTCTTTCTACAGTTGAAATGTTTGCACTCAGGCTAGAGAGAGGCTGGATTGGAGGTGATGAGAACGGAGAGCTAAAGATCTCTCAGGTACACGGGGAGGAAGGAGGCCTGGTGTGGCAGAAGATGCTATAGAAGATGCTAGTGGGCCCCGCCCAGGGCTCCATGGCCCGAAGGTGCTCCTGTTTCCCAGCTGCTGTTCTAAGACCCGCACTCACAGCCCTGGACACGGGCCTGGGGGAGCTAGAGCTGCCACAGATGGGGCGCCAGCAGCTGCTCCTCCTCTCAGTACTGCCTACTGGTGACCTGCTGATGGGGACACGGGCCTGGCCTCTGCCTCAGGCTATTGTGCCACATTCCCTCTCCTGAGCTCCCAGGGCCAGACCTTTCCTGACTGTTCTGCTCCCCTCCCTCCCACAGGGGTTTTCGCAGCTGCCTTCCTAAATCTCATGCCCCGAATCCCTGCCTCAGGCTCTGCTTCGAGGGACTGTGTCCTGAGACAGGAACCCTGACGTGCTTTATCTAAATAAAAGAAGCAGAGGCAGGAACACAACACTGTGAGGCTCTGCCTTTGTAGAGCAGCTTGCAAGCACATCATTTCCTGGGAGAGAAAACAACTTGAACACACCAGAAAGCCTAGTAAAGACTGATGGCAAGTGAGAACTAGGAATTCCCTGGTTGTGCAAGTCTGGCCAGAGCTGGCATACGTTCATGGCAGATGCACACCGTGACGAAGATCGGATCTGAAGGCATGTGTGCTGCACACGAGGGCACATGAAGCAAACTCTGGCACATGGTTCAGCTGCAGCAGCGCAGGTTAAGATGCTGCTCAGCAGCCCAGGCTGCATGGGAGACCTGGGCTCAGTTCCCAGGCCAACCTACACACGGGTTGGGCATGGAGGCGTGCACCTGTGTCCTTGCTGCCTGGGAGGCCGGGGCAGGAGGATCGCAACTTGGTCAGACACTCAAAAGCTGATCTCTCGCTCTCAGAAATACATTTTTAAAAAAGAAAAAGGAAAGGAAACTGGTCTGGAGTGTTCCAGGTGGCACCTTCTGACTCCAGCCTGTGGAACACACAACGCTGGCCAAGCCTGCACCCAGCCTCTGCTGGCCTCTCACCCAACCAGCACCCCAGAGGCCCCTCCTAGATTTTTTGCCTAGAACTCACAGGGAATCCTCCTGCTCGTACGTATTGCCTGGTGGTTCAGGCAGCAACACATGGAATCTTTTCCCCCAGCCTTGTCCATTGCCTTTCAAACCTCAGCTTCTTCCTGGAAGCCCACAAAGAGTGTTCTATCCTCTGAGTTTCTCCAGCCTGGACTGTCAGCAGCTGGCTCAGTTGTGAGTAGCTGGGAACAGAGGTACCTGGAGGTAGGGACATTTTTTGGACTTCCTGGTATACATAGAATGGGCATGGAGTATGGAGCGGTTGCTGGAGAAGTACACACCTCCAGGTGGGACACTTGGGCCATTGGATGTCAGGTAGGCCCTGAACCCTAGTCGTCCTTCAGATCACAGTTATCATCAGTCACCATCCGTGTCGGTCATCACCCTGTGACCATGTATCCAGTGCCCATTGCTCCGAGGGCTGGAGCTCTGCTGTCACGTGTTAAAATTTGGGGAGCTATGAACCAACAGATGGCATAATGGTTATGTCACTAGACTCCCACATAGTCGATCACAGTTCAAGTCCCAGATCTGGTGGCTTATAACACACTGGGCACTTGCACATGCATGCCCAAAATCCCAAGAGAAGAATGGCGAAGAAGGGAATGAGGCATGGCCATCCCCCCTGGGGCGTAATTTCTTACTTTCTGTCTCTCTGTCTTCATGGCACATAGAAATTGCACATGCGCCCTACAGCAAAAATCTCTCTTTTTAAAAAATATATATATATGCATACACATATGTGTATATATATACACACTTTATATACATGTACACACACATTTATATATTTGGGAAGCTATAGTAATGGTGTTGAGAGGTGGTGCCTTAATCCATTTACAGTGGTTAAAGTGGGGCCTTCGGGAGGCGATAGAGATTAGATGAGATTTCCCCATGATGGCCTCCTGGTAGCTCTACAAGGCAACACAAGTGCTCTTACTCTTGCTCTATCTCACCATGTGACATCCTGTGCTGCCTTGAGACTCTGCTGGGAGACCCCACCAACAAGAAGAGCTTCACCAAATGCGGTCACTGACTTTGGAGCTCCAGAACCAGGAGATAAATAAACCTCTGCACTTTAAAATCGCCCAGGTGCAGGTATTACTGTTAGATGCAATGGAGAATGGAACATTCTCTTGTTCTCTGCTCCAATCTAGTGCCCAGGACAGAGCATGGCACATAGAAATTGCTCAATAAAGCCCACAGAATTAAAGAATACCTGAAGAAGTGGCCCATGCCGAGGCGCAGGGTGGACAGTGCATGCAGGTGGTCCCATGTCTTCCTTGCAGCTACCTGGACAACAACAGGCAGAGAGAAGAGGCATAAAGGGGAAGAGGCCATCCTCAGCTCAACCAAGATCTCAGGGTGACGAGGGACAGAGGCTCACTTAGGCTGCCTCAATGGATGGGGCTTATTTGAGGATATTGTGAGGGCAGCCAGGATTTCACTCGAACAAGTTCAATAAAAACACTATTGCCATGCACCAGGCACTGAAGAAGCATTTTATGCACGCTCTTTCACAATTGCAAAGAATAGAGCGAGTGTACTTTAGTGTTCAACATCCACCCCCTTCTTGGAAGACCCCTGAGAAACACAGACCCATCCTTATGTGTCAAGTCTTGGGGGGAAAGGCAATTCCAGGCACTCACCACCAGACACTAAGGGGTGCAGCTCTTTCCTTGGGACAATCAAGAGGTGAGCTGAGATTTTAAGCTGACCAATCAGAGACTCTCCTGGGACTTTGGATCCCTGGGGAGTGAACCTGTGATGGAAAGAATGGATTGAGGGGCTTACATGGTGGTGCAGCAGTAAAACACAATGCTCCATGAGGCAGGCACATGTGGGAAGATTGCAGGTTTAAGTCTAGAGTATGCTGGGCACCTGTGTGCTCATGTTCTAGGCTGGTTGAAGCTGGGGGTGGGTCGTGGTGTTGGAATGCTGCAAGGGGTGCTGTTGTCCCCTCCCCTGCTCCCCTGTCTTTCACGCATGGAATACATAAACTTGAAAAGAAAAGAGAGAGAGAGAGAGACAGAGAGAGAGAAGAGATATTACCACAGCAGTGGTGGGAGCTTCCTTGAGTTGGAGTTCTAGCAGGAAATGCGAGGCATATTCCTTGGGGCTACTGGAGAATTCAATGAGGATTATTTATCAGGGAATAAGCAGGATTAAGAAAAAACAAGCAGGATGATGCAGTATCCGGAGGCTACCGACAGGGGAGCTGTTACCGTCCCAGCCTGGCTGAGCAAAGGGAGGGAGTGGTCATGCACCTGCAGAGAGAAGCTAGAGGAGCACATGCCTCCGCCTCTGTCTTCCACCACTCTCTGTCTTTCTGGGGAGGGGAGCTGGACATGCAAGCGCAAGGTCATTGCTGGTTTCATATATTCCCTTGGGAGCCTGCTCCTAGACCCGTCTCTGTCCTTCTGTTGACTCTCTGAGTTCCCCTGTGGCCTTCTAGGAGATCCCACTTTACTTAATTTATCTAGAGTTAATTTCTGTTGCTTGCAACTGTATGCTCTAAAAGACATAATGCTATTATCATCCCCTTTACCAGATAAGGAAACCAAAGCTCTAAAAAGCAGTGGACCATTCAAATTGAATTGTGAAGGCTTCCCTGTGCTTAAAGCTCTTGACCACAGTGTCCCACAGAGAAGCACAAGGCAGCTGGTCTACAGGAGCCCAGAAGGCTGCTGGACCCGGCAGTGGAGGGCCCAAATTATCTTATCACCCCTCCCGCAGGAGTTTGGCTGTACGACGTGGCTGCACCCGCCCTGTGCTCGCTCAGTCTGCGTCTGGTTGGCCATTTTTCTCCAGTTGCTGCCTGGCCACCCAATCAGCTGTGGCCCTGCAGCAGCTGGGGAGCAGAGTCATGCCACGTGGAATATGACCTCCTCTGCCCAGGAACAGACCAGAGTGGGGGTGTGTTGGGGAAAGCGGCATGGACAATTCAGACAGAATCAACAGAAAGGTTACAAGAGGTTTGGGAGGGCCTCACACTGGAAATCAGCTGTGAGGGGAGGCAGGCTGAAGCTGTTAAGGCGTGGAAGGAGGTCGTGGAGTGTCCAGCCCGCCCTGCCGAGGTGGAAGGCCTGGGGCTCTGAGGGCATGGATGCTCCTCACACACCAGCCATCCTCACCTCCAGTGCCCAGGCCCTGAGGTCCTCAAGCTCTGACCTCAGGGGGAGCACTCCCAGTCTGACACACAGTCTCCCAGCCTCCCTGTCTGTCCCCAACACCACCATCAATCACTTGGTAAAAATCCCTGACTTTCTCGAATAAGCAATCGGTTTGTTGGAAATTACCTAAGTTATAATCCAATTACACAATAATTACATTGGGATGGCTTTGTAACTACAGCATTAATTAACTTTGATAGCTCCATAAATTACTTGGGATTGATAGAGTCCCGGGAGCGTGGGTGGAGTCCAGTGGGCGGGAAGGTGAGGCTGAGAAGCCTTGGTCGCCCTGGAGTCAGGAGGCCCCTGCAATGCACAATGCAGGGAGACAGGAGGTGTCCCTGGCCCACTCCACCAACCCCAAAGCATAGTCTCAGGGTTGAGTGCCATCTTTAAGGTCAACTCTAAATCACCCTCTCTATCCTGTGCTCAAACCCGTAAACGGAGAGTTAAGAAACTCTAGTACGAAAAGCCACCACCTCTGGCCTGGCCAGGGTGGCAAATGCAGCCAAGACACTGTGCTCCCCAGGTGGGAACTGCATGGGAGGTACCAGGTTCAATCTAAAGGCTGGGTGCGATGGCATCACCTGTAATCCTCCCAGTGACTCTGGGAGACTGAGACAGGAGGATCTTGAAAGGAAGATCCTGTCAGGCCGGCAGGCGGTATGGGGATTAGGGGCGCTGGACTGCCACATGGCTGACCGTAGTTTGAATCCTAAGCCTGGTGGCTTGCTTTCTCACTTTCCCTCTCTCACTCACTCAGTCCCTCTCTGGTCAAATTAAAATAAGCAGATAAATAGGTAAGTAAATGTTAAATAAAATAATCCTTGAGAGAGAGAGAGAGAAAGAGAGAGAGGAAGATCTTGTCAGAAATAGGAGGAGAGAAGGGGAGAAGAAACAGCCCGAGAAGCCATTACTCTTTAAGGCACCCACACAGAGCAGGAGGGAGCATGAACCCTGGGTCTTTGGCCGGGCCTTGCCACCTCTGCACTCCAGCCTACACACCTGGGAGCAGGTGCTGGCCTTCTGCGACGCTCAGGGGCTGAATGTGAGGTGGACTCCGCCTGTCCCCTGGAGCCAGCTGGTAGAAATCCAATGCGGATCTCAAGTGTGAGCCACGTGTGTGCTTTTATAGTGGCCACATTAAAGAAGTCAGAAGGAACAGGTGAAATTATTACTTTTTTAATGATTTATGTATTTTATTTATTTATTTATTTCACATGAGTTTTGCCAGAGAAAGAGAGAGAGAGAGAGTAAGCCGCCAGGTCTGGGACTCGAACCGTGGTTGGCTGTGTGGGAATTCCAGCACTTTAACCACCATGCCATCTGCTGGCCCCGAAATTATTATTTTTAAGAAATTTGCCAGGACCAGCAGATGGCATAGTGGTTACATCACTAGACTCCCATGTGGCTAAAAACTGGTTCAAGTTCTGGACCCAGTGACTTGAAACTCACTCTGGGTGCATGTGTGTGCGTGCCCAAGATCCAGAGAGGAGAATGGAGGAAAAAGAATTGTGGCATGACCATGAGGGGTGTGCTTTCTTGCTTTCTCTCTCATTGTCTTTGTCTCTCTCCGCAAGCGTGTACAACCTAAAGCAAAAGCCTCTTAAAACAAAATTTGCTATAGGGCATACATACTTGCTGAAGAGAGACAGAGAGAAAGAGAAAGCGAGAAAGCAGCCCCCTAAGGGGGATGGCCATGTGCAATCCCTTCTTCATGGGACTTTGGCACGCATGCATATGCTCCTGGTATGTTTTTTAAGCCGCTGGGTTTGGGAGTCGAACAACGCAGCTGGCCATGTGAGATCCAACCACTTTAACCATATGCCACTGGCTGGCCCCATTCATTTTGAAAAAACATCTTATAGAATCCCATGTATCCAAAATATTGTTTCCAAATGTGGTCACTACATGAAAGAATGAATGCGACATTTCACATTCCTTTTTTACACTAAGCCCTTGAACTCTGGTGTGTAGTTTCATTCACTAAGCACCTTTCACTTGAGTTCTCAGAGCCCACAGAGGGCTGGTGCGACTGACGGGACAGGGGGGATGAACACGGCTGGGCACGACACTGACATACACCCTAGGCCCCTGCCCTTCCTCATTCTGAGGCCTACAAAGCCTACGCTCCCACGGTCCTCCCTCCTCTTCTCCCGACCGGTCTCACACTGTGGGGAGGGAGGAGGTATTGGCCAAATCTCTGCTTTCCCAAGTGAAGCATTTCCAGGACCTCGAAGTCTTGTTGATTGAGCACATCCAAACCATCTCCAAGCCCTGTCTTCCAAATTTCAGAACAACCTGAGTCTAACATCCACCTGCAGTGCTGCCATCCAGGCCACTCCCAAATCCCCTGCACAACTGGGACAGCACCCTGACCTGCCGGCTTCCACTCCCCCCACACCCATTCTCCGCCAGCACTAATGAGAGCAGCCATCAGATGGTGCTGCTGTTGCCTTGCCTCTTAGGTGAGCTGGCTCCCAAAAAGACTGCGGCATGGGTTTGGGTGCAGATGGCTGATTTGGGAAACGATCCCGGGAAGTACCACTGAAGTGGCTGAGATGAGAAGGAGGGGAAGAAGGACTGAGGTAAGAGTGTTACTGAGGTTCTGCTTCAAGCTGGGTTCTGCAGGCCTCTCAAGGAACACACAGACTGCCTCAGGCTCGCCCCCTACTGGATGGGGTGCAGAGCATTCACCCACGGCTCTGACTTGAGGGTGCCCATGCAGGAATTAATGCCCTTGCAGTTTTGGGCCACGCTCCATGCAGATCATCTCTACCTCAGTCTGCACCACTCTCCCACACACCCTACCTTCTAGCCTTCTGTTGATTTCTAGAAACTTCCAAGCTCTTTCCTGCTTTCAGGACTCTACTTGCCATTTCTCCTGCCTGAATGCGTTCTCCCAGTTTCTTCTCATATCTGACTCCTTCCCTAATTCTCCCCTCAAAGGTCTCCTCCTCAGACGGAGCTCCCCGCCTGCCTTCCTGTTTAAGGTTGCTGTTTCCCTGCCCATACCCGCCACCCTCTTCAACATCATTCTTCTTCCGTTTCTTTACAGCTCTTAATTTCTTAAATGATCTCATTCTGTTTTCGTTCTTTCCACTCTTACTCATTTTCTTTCCACTCTAACCCATGAGAACATGCCCTGGTCCTTCTTGTTCAGAGGTGTCCCCAGCACCTAGAACAGAGCCTAGCACTCAGAGGTGCTCAGGAAGCGTCTGTCCGCTCTCTGAGTGGTCTGAGTCTGTCTCCTCCTGGTCACGCCTCATGGGCACTTTCCAGATGACCTCTGTACCTCCTAGGCAGAGAGGAGCCTGGACCTGAGCTCAAGAGGAGAGTGGGCTTGCCCCTCCCCATTCTGGGCACCATGCCTTTATGCCACCTGAGGTCCCACTGCGTCATGCTGACGATGGCCACACATTATGCTGATGATGGACAGTCACTAAGATTGGCCATTGTGCTCTACTCTAAGCCTGGTGCTAGGGGCACAGATATCGAGGGTAGCCAGGAGGGCCAGGAGATTGAGAGGAGAGAAGATAGCCCACAGAGCAGGTGAGTTGATAAGGGGATGGGGTGGAGCAGGGGAGCAAGTTCCTGAGAACCAACTGTGTGTAGGAGGCAGGAAGCACCAGGGGCCTGGAGAGCAGTGAGACTGGGCTTCATGGGTGCCAGCCCCTCCCTGGACTCCAGAGGTCAGCTCCCGCCTCACTTCTGCTCCTGCCCTCTGTCTTCCCTCAGTGGCCCAGTCAGGGATGAGCTCAGTACCCTTCCACTTCCCCTAAAGAATCCGTTGTCCAAGGGCATTAGTGAGTGACATGGACTTGCCTGGAGATGTAGTGGGAGTGGCATCTGTCACTCTGTTAGACCCCCCACAGTGACTACCGTGAGAGAGACCGACATACCCAGCACAGCTGGAATGAGGAGCAGGTGGGTTTCCCTCTCACAGCTGCTGGAGTGTGAACTTGCACGGCTGTAGAAAAACTGTTTTGCAGTACCTACCAAAGCTGTGCACATGCACACCCTGATCCAGTATTTCCTCTCCTGGGATGCACCCAACAGAAATACAAACATATGCTCAACAACAGACATTCCGAATGGCACTACACAATAGTCAAAAGCAGAAACTACCCACTACTTCCGCACAGAAAAGGTAGGTACATTGTGGACTATTCGCATGGCGGGGTTCTCTACAGCAATGAGAGCACAGAGGCTACAGCGACATGTTGGAATTGCACAGACATGTTGAGTGTAAGAAGCCGGGCACAATGGTCCAGCAGGTGGTGTGGAGGTTAAGGCTCTGAGTCCCACATGGCCGACTTTGCAGTTCGAGTCCCGGACCTAGTGGCTTGAGAATCCCGCTGGACCCATGTGCATGCATGCCCAAAATCCCAAGAGGAGAATAGAGGAGAAGAAATTGTGCTGTGGCCATCCCCCCTGGGGGTGATTTTTTTTCACTTTCCCTCTCTGTCTCTCTCTGGCAAGCACGTGCTCTCTATAGCAAAAACTTCAACAAAAGAAAGAAAGAGAAAGAATGAAGAAGCAAGGCACAAAAGAAAACGCTTCATGAGTCAACATATGTGATGTTAAAACCAGGCAAAGCCACCTTTGGTGCTAGAAGTCAGGGTAGCAGTTGCTCTGTGGGGAGGTGGTATACCGGAAGGGGCACCAGGAATTTGGGGGGGGGGTTGCCTTGTTCTGTGTCTGTCCTGGAAGATCCAGTTAGCTAAAGCTATGTGACCATGCACTGTCTTGAAGCTCTGTTCTGTAAGATAAAATGGAGCATCAGCTACATCTTCTCACTCCGAAGGCCCCTTCTGCCTTGGCAACGCTGGGCCTGCTGGTCCGTTTTCATCTCCTCTTTCTCCACCAAGGCTCAGCCTTCGGAGCGTGTTCTTCCCAAGCCCACCCTGGCCCTCTGCGGGCCCCAGGTCCTGCCTCTTCCTGCCTCTTCCTGTCCCTTCCTGCCCCCATTATGTAGAGCATGTCAGCCCTGCCCCAGCTGCCACCCTTACCCCGGAAATTCAGATCCGTCATCGGGCACAACACACCCAGGGCATCCAAAAACAGGACCTGGGCTCTATGGGAAGGCAGCTCAGGGACCATATTTTGTGACGTTAACCTATTCCTCAGGGTCCCATTCCTCTTCCCAGAGTAAGACTAACATATTTTTCCCAAATAAACACAGCGCTTGACTCAAGAGAATTTCCCAGGGCGGCTGCTGAGCGGGTGAAAGTGTCTCCTTGTTACCCTTGTTTTGTAGAAGGGCAAGCTGAGATCCTAGGAGGCAGGGACTCTGCACCCTCCACCCAGGGTTAGCTCTGCTCCAGGGCCCGGGTCTCGGGTGCACCAGAAGTAGGACTGTAACTGCTATTGCTAGCGTCCCCAGGATTTGCATGGCTGGCAGGAGTCCTGCTGGGCAGGAAAGGCCCAAGCGCCCACACCTACACTCATTTGTTTAATGAGCTGAACCTGCAGATACACACCGTAAATCTCAGACAGCCGGGACACATGAGCAGGCAGGAGAGCTGGGACACCCCAGATGTCTGGCCCGTGAATTCAGGACCTCGGAATCCCGGAAAGCTCCCAACTGCCGGGTCAATGTCATGCTTTACACCAAACGCGGCCTGCTCTGCACGGATCCACCACTCAGAGCAGGTCGTGGGCCTCACTGGTCCAGGGCTGGAGAGAAATCAGGAGGGCAAAGGAGGCAGCTCACACGTTAGCCCTGGGATTAAAGTGGGGCTTTCCCCTTCTCGGTCTCTCAGCACTGCTGCTCTGTGGGCCTTCAGTAGGAGTGTGCTGCTAAATATTTAACGATCAGCTTTTTGGGAGGTGGTGGCAGGGTGGGGACTGCTTCGTAGGGTTTGCCGATTTCCATAGTGTCAGTACTCCCAACGCGGCTCATTTCCAGCTCTCAGCCTAATTCCAACTGGCTCTCAGCACTGCTGACAATGGAATCATCAGCTCTCTTGCCCAGGTATGGACGGGAGTGAGGGGAATTCGACTTTTCACAATATATGCTAGTAGATTTTGGAATTTGTCTGCAAGGCCATTTAAAAACATGCAGCCCTTACGAAATAACATATAGTTTCTTAGGTCTTAAAGCACGCGGTGATCCCCGTTGTTTAGCTGGGCTGACGAAGTATGGGGTTGCCAGCGGCACTGAACTAAAGGTATGGGGTACTCTTGTTCAGAAAAAGCGCGAGCAGAATCAGAGCACCAGCGGCGCCACAGTGACCAGCGTACCCAAAGTCTCTCTCTATGATCGTGCTATTTAAGACAGCGAACTTTTAACACGCAGTGCTGATTTTAACCCCTTCATTGCAGTGAGTATCATAGTCGGCAAAGCACACGGCCCTCTCCCAGAAGTTATCTCACTGGAGCCCCCATGACAGACTAGCATTCGTCCCACTTCATAGGCGACACAGGGAGACCATCTACTTCGTCATCCAAGCCCGGATGGGTTTGAAACTGACAGGTGGGGCTGCAGGAAACACTGGGTCCTTCTCAGACACCCTACAGGTGCGTGTGGTGGTGAGGCGCGTGTGGCCTGGAGAGGTGACTAGCCTGCCCCAGGTCACACTGCCGCAAGCAAGACAGGCTTCCACCTTCACAGGGAAGCAGCTTCCAGGGCGGGGTCGGGGGGATAAAGAATGACTGTGCTTGTCCCCCTGCTCCAAACATTTCTCTGCGATTACTCACAGGGGTTGCGGGTACTTTGCTACACGAGGCAGCTCACTCTGCAGAGCTTTTCCTGAGAGCCAGTCTGGGAGGGCGAAAGCTGGGTGCTGCAGTGAGGCTGGCAGCCGTGCGTGTGGTGGGCAGGGGACGGGGAAGGCAGACCCCTCCAGCGCGCCGTCCTTTCTCCATGTTGAAAGGTTTCGTCCACAGACTCTGCTGCCCTAACAAGGTGGCTCATCTCCGGAAAGCGTGCTGGGCATGGCAGAGGCTGTGGCGGGATGGGGGCCTGGGCTCGCTGCCAGGCCCTTCCTTTCTCTCTCCGATCCAGTAGACTGTATCACCACACCTGGCCTGCCCACCTGATTTGCAACAGGGGAAGTGGCCCCAGGATACAACTGCTCCCAAGCCATGATTTGCCTCCTGCTTTGCTCTGGGTAGGAAAGGGAAAGGGGGCATCCTTACCATGGCCAGGAATTGACCACATCTGTCAGGCCACTCTGTACACCTCCGGTTTGGGAACCTAATTTTCCTCCCGGAGGACCCCATCAGCCACGTGCTCAGTGCCTCCTCCAGAAAGCCTTCCCAGAACTCTTCACCTGAAGGAAAAATAAACCTTCCTTCCCTGGGGTCTCAGCCCCTTGATAAGCAGTCCCTCTACCTTTAATTATCTCCGTGCAGGAGCCCTGCGCAAAGACCCTCAGCAAACACACAGGGGCCAGTTGAGAGGGAGCAAGCCGAACACTTGGCGTGGCACACATGTGGGGGATGCCACTTTTAATAATAATAACTATTTGTTGAACACATGAAATGCCAGACATGGTCCTAAGACACGGCAGGTATTCATCCAGTTAATGCTAACAATAGCCCAGGGGCACTGGGTGCTATTCTTTTCCGCATTTGCCTGATGGGGAAAGTGAGGGTCAAGGAGGTTAAGTACTCTGCCCACCTCACTCGGCCCGGGGAAGAGCACATGTAAGGGTGCAGGGTGCAGAGCCAGACCACTGGCCATTAACCTCTCTCTACCTCAGTTTGCCTGCGGGTCAAATGGGACTAGTAGTCATTTCTCTCATATTCCCAGGAGGAAGGCCTGCCTCTCCCAGGGTTTCTGGAGGATCAAAGGGGATAATGGATGTGGACGCTGACCGTTAATCACAAGATGCTGCACAAATGTCAGACGCTAATACGTGTTGACTCAGACACCCTCTCTCTCTGTCCCTCTGGTCTTCAGAAGACATGGTTCTTCCAAAAACCAATCCCCTGGGATAAAAACTGGCATTTCCTAATCCCCTCCAAGCACAGAGGCAATTTGATGTCCACAAAAGACTTCTTAGGAGAATTGGATGACCTGATTAAAAAGGAAGTTGTGGGGGCAGGTGTCTAGCTCAAGGAAAACACTGGTCAGGGCCCTGTCCTCAGTAAGGCCGCCCCACAGGCAATTTTTTTTCTCTCCTTTTTGGTTGAAAAGTATTTTTATATTGCTAAATAACAGAAAGATTAGAAAATAGATTGGTAAGTCATGAATATTTAAATACCCTAGAATATCTCGTTACCCAGAGAGAATTGTTCTCAGGTCCAGGTGAAGATTCTGGGCTATTATGATACTAGGTAAAGCCAGGCATCCAGAAATTCCCAGCTCATGGCCTACACTCTTCCACCCTATGCAGGATTCCGATGAGGAAGTTGCATATAGGGAATAGTAGCCGGGTGGGGTTCCAGATGTTACTCCGCCAACACGTTTATTAAGAGATGTAGAACTCCGGTGAGGGTTAGAGGGGAGAACCAGGCCAAGGCTTTCTGCCTCTTTGCCCCCGAATCTGAGAGGGCTGTCTTTTGGGGGCAGGACCAGCTGTACTTTGCAGAGGCAAGTGTGG
>NW_006159532.1:342620-353881 GCF_000334495.1 Tupaia belangeri chinensis | reverse complement strand
ACTATCCCGGGCTTAGACTATCACCAGCTAAATCCCTCATCACTTACTGGATGGAAGAGAGAAAGGAGGGGCCAAAGTGGAGCCAAAGTGTGGGAAGAGAGAAAGTTTTCCTCCTAGCAATAACCAGGGCCAACGCTCTGGTGAGTAGCCATCCAACTTTGTGAAAATTATTTCTCTGACAAAAATACATTTTGTTAGAAAAAAAGGCGTCATTTTGTCTTTTACACTTTTATGAATTTTATTTTGAATGGTTAAGGCAGGTGTGTGGGGGCTAGGTGGTGGGGTAGCAGTAACACAACTGGGAAGGTCTTAGGTTTGCACCTTGGGGCCTCCCCTCTCTGGGCCATTCCTGGGATCCATGCTGGCTAAGGCTGGGAGTGGATTGTGGCATGAAGATGCCTGTCTCTGTCTTTGTCTCGCTCATGGGAGAAATAAATAAATGAACCTAAAAAAAATAAAATAAAATGACATGTATATGCTAAATAATTCAAACAGTATAAAAGAGAATAGGATGAAAAATAAATTCCCCTCCCACCTCTGTCTCCTTACCCCACTTCTCCTCTGGGGGGGCCTGCCACGGTTAGCAGTTTCTCGGCTCTTTCTAACAGAGGGTCTGAAAACGGGCACTTGTATGGTCATTTCTCCTCTTTGCTCACAGTCTCGCCGTGTGGGGAGGCACATGATTCATTTGACTAATCCTTTATCATTGGACAGCCAGGCATTTATTAATAACACTTGATTAGCATTTAGATAAACATCCTGCAGGCATTTCTTCAGATGAACACTTAGGAGGAGGGTCACTGGGCTGAAGAGCATGCACATTTTAGAGATGTCCAGGTCTTTGTGCCCAGCCACCCTCCAGAAAGATGTGTCACTTTGTACTTGCACCCACAAAATGCCACTGTGCTGCTCTTTTTCTAACACTCTGGCCAGCACTGGATTTAGCACATCTTTGCCGATCTGCAAAGGTGACAAATTGCATCTTACTATGATTTGAATTTGCATGTCTTGGATTATTAATGAAGTTGACAATGTAAAAAAAAAAATTTCCTCCTAGTTTATTGGCTACTTGAATTTGTGAATTCTTAGTTTGTCTTTTCTCAGGGATTTGAAATGCTCTTTATATATTAAGACGATTAACTCTTTGTTTCTCATAGAGGATATTGGTATTTTTCCAAGTTTGTCATCTGCCCTTTTATTTTGTTACAATATTCTGGGGAATACTGTAATAAAATTTCTGGGTGTATAAATACCTAATATAAAATGGTACTTTCTTCCTTCTTTGAGAATTAAACAGGAGAAATGAAATTGGAAGGAGACAGGGAAGATTTAATGCTGACTTAGAAAGGACCTCAGTTATAAGAGTTTCCATTTTCGAGAGGGAGTGTCCCCGGGCCATTCGCAGTCTCTCTGGGCCTCCAACTGTACCCACCTAGCCCCGGCTCCTCCCTCATGGAACCTCCCCCCCCACCCATGGCTCATCTTCTGATTATGTATGCACTTAATAAATAGTAGGTGTTGTTGATTCATCGGTTCATTAGATAAATATTTCTTGAGTGCCAGCCATGTCTCTGGCACTCCTCTAAGTCCTTAGAGCCCTGGAGTGAACAGACGAAATCCCATCCTGGGGTAGAGCTGACATTGTAGAGAGGGGGCAGAACTGTCTCTACTGTGCTATTTGTTATGGAGGGAAACTGGGTGGGGATGGCTCAATTCTAGAAAGAAAAGTAGAGATCACTTAGTTTAACATCATTATGTGCCAAGTATAGGGAAAGCAAGGCCCAGTGCCAAAGTGACTTGCCAAGGTCACCGAGTCAGTCAGTGGTAATGACAGAGGTAGAATCGAGGTCACTAAAGGCCAGGGGGACCTCCCAAGCAGCATGTTTGCACAAGAAGGTGAGCGCATTGTTATGAATTAAACCATCTGGCACCCACCCACTGTGGCAGGCAGCGATGGGCAGATGTCAGCTGGTTTAGAGAGGAGGGTATGGTCCTGTTTTGGAGGGGCTGTGAGGCAGGAGAAGAGAGTGGGACCAAGACAGACCCTGGTTCCCTTGAACTTGGAGAGTGTCTGCCACCACCATCTTACTTCTAGGAGCCTGAGGCCGGACTCAGGCATGGGGCAGAATAAGCTATTACAAGCTACTCCACTTGAGATGGTCGCATCTGGGACTAGGGGAACCTGGGGACCAGCCAAGCGTGGCCTCACCCTGCTGTGAGACTGTGGGCACATCACCTCCCACTGCCAAGCTGAATCTGGCTGTGCATTCAACCCTTCTCCACCCCTTCAGATGGACTTCTGGCCTTTAGCACCACAGGAAGCCACTCTGGTCATGGTCCTTGGCCCCTTGGTCCATGGGACAATCAGCACCCCATGCCTGCAAGAACTGTGCTTCTGAGGTGCAGAGTCAGGTAGGCTGGGAGTTAAGAGGTGCCCCTGCTACATCCTGGTCTGTGCATGCTCAGGCGAAGGGGTGAACCCCAGCAGGCACTCAGTAAATATACTGACTAGTTAATGAATGAAACTACCGTGCAATGTTTAGTGAGGAGTGGGCTGATGGAGATATGAGTATGAAATGGCTTAAATCCACACTCTCCCCCCAATAACTGACTGTGTTCTGTTAACACCTTCACTGGAGTAGCAAGCTCCATTAGCCAGATCCTCCTGACTTGTTTATTAAACAGTCTTATTCCGTTCTTTAAAAGTCGGTTCCATTCATTTAGAACCTGCAGGCTCCCGTTTAATTCAGCCTTGTCCTCCTCCCCACCGTCACATCATAAGAGAAAGCAACTCCTTTCTGTCCAGATTCCAGTCCCCTTTGATGGGGGTAGGGTGGGTGAGGTGAGGCTGGGACAGCTGCTGGGTGTATTTTGGGAGGAAGGTTTTAGGAGGAGGATTCCTCTGGGAAGTGGCCTTTTCCTGGTAAGTCCCAGGGCTTAGAACATGGGCCCTTGCCACCTCCTCTTCTCTAGCCCTGAATGTCACCTTCTGGCCAGCCGCATAGCCCTGCCTACTTGTTCCACCCTGCTATCAGATAAATATCATCTCCTGAGTGCCTACTGTGTGCAGGCTCTGTTCATTCCTGAGCTCTCAGGCTGGTGACAACCTGGCCAGATAATCATGTCCATTCCCATTTCACAGCTGAGAAAATGGAGGCCGAGGGGGTGCAGTAACGTCCAGGCCACAAAGAAGCAGGAATTGTACAAAGTCTGTCCACTCCCGGGCCTGTGCTCCATGAAGGCTCCATGGCTGAGTGGGTGGCTGGTTCTCCATGGGGTGGGTGAGCTGGCTTTTATGGGGACCTCCTGGAGCATGCTGTCCCCAATGCCCCTCATTTCCCATCAGAGTTAGGAGGGAGGGAGATTGGAATGAGACTTTCTCCACTCTGAAACCATGAGGACAAGAATTAGGCTTTGTGGGTTCTGGGCTAGGGATGCCATGAACGTATTTAGACTTCACTGGGAAAGAATCGCCCAGTAGATAGTTCTCGACAGGTCTGAGGAAGGGAGAGCTGAGCTTTCTTGGCCACACCCAAGATGCCCTGGGATCTCCCTCGGGCCTCTCCCCACCCAGGAACTCCCACTGAGACCCAGGCCTGGGAGGAGTCTATGAACCAGGGGGCAAAGGAAAGGGAATGTGCATGGAGGGGCAGAGAGGCAGGGAAGAGCCAGCCTGAGTACGCTGCCTCTTTGCAGGTCGCACTCCATTAGTACTGGGTTAATTACCACCAGCAGGACAGGTATGCCTTAGCTGGCAGGACAACCTGACACCTCCTGGCCTCACGGCTGGCATGTGCAGGCCTCATTAGGACCTCCTGATGAGGCTTCACTTGTTATGGTGAGATGTAGAACAGGGCCATTTTTCTACCCCTCACCCCCGGCCCAATCCTCAAATCAATTACAGGGCTCCTCCACATAGAAGTATGGTCACAGGGGTGGAGGAAGGTAGGAAGGCCCGGGCCCCAGGCTGAAGCTGATTCATAGCCCCCAGCTCTGTTCTGCTCTCACTAATGAAGTTCAGCTTGAATTCTGTCTTCATACCTTGAAGTAGGCAGCTCCATCAGACAGTGCACTCACCACACCTCTCTCCAGCCCCCCTGAAAGGACCTGTTCTGCACAGGCTTGGCAGCCTCCCTCAGGTGCCACCAGGAAGTGACTGGACTTATTCTAGGTGTGAGTGAGGCCCACTTACCTTGGTGTGGAAAACCTATGAAATCCATATGACACTGCTGCATGTGCAACCCAGATGTGTGTGTGTGTACACATATGTATGTGTGTGCATGTGCACAGGTATGTATGTATGTGTGGGGGCAGTTAATGCCCACAGAGCAACCCTTGTCCAATGGAAGATGGGAGCTGATGGATAAGCACTTCCTGTGTTTATTGCCTTCAGGGGTTATCTCAGTCAGTTCAGGCTAACTATAACAACAGGAATGCACTGCTCACAGTTCTGGAGTCTGGGAAGCCTAAGATCAAGCATATCAGCAGATTCAGTGTCCGGTGAGGTGCTTCAAATACTGCACCTTGTTGCTGCATCCTCACGTGGCAGAAGGAGTGAGTGAGCCCCCTCAAACCTCTTTTATAAGGGTACTGTTATTCCCTCATCACTTCCCAAGGGCCTAACTCTTAATACCATCACCTTAGGGGTTAGGACCATGTTAGGATAAACATGATTATCTGGTAGAGTTGTCACCAGCAAAATTCTGGGGAGGGGGCACAAATATCCAGACCACAGCATTCTACTCTTGGCCCCCTCAAATTCATGTTCTTCTCACATAAAGAAATATTCTATTCAATAGCCTCTAGAATCTTAACTCATTCAAACATGAATTCAAAAGTTTAAAGTCCAGAGTCTCATCTAAATTTCATATAAATCAAATATAGGTGAGACTCAGGGTACTTGAATCCTGAGGCAAATTGCTATCTAGCTGTGAACTTGTAAAATCAAACAATATACATATTTCCAAAATACAAAGGTAGGGCAGGCCTAGGATAGACATTCCCATCCCAAAAGGGAAAAATAGGAAGGAAGAAGGTGGTAACTGGTCCCAGATAAGTCCAGAACACAACAGGATAAACAACATTAAATCCTGAGTTGAGAATAACCTCTTTCAATTTGATATTCCACCTTCTGAACACACAATGGTGAGAGTTGAACCCCCAAGGCTTGGGTGCTCTACCCTCATGACTTTGCTGGGTAATGCCCACATGGCAGCTCTCACAGGTTGGAGTCACATGCCTGTGGCTCTTCCAGGTTGGAGTTCAATGCTGGTGGATTTACCAGTCTGACTCTCAGGGATGACCCTGCCTCCGTGGCCTTGTAGGCCTAAGTGGGGGCTTTCTTTGATGGCCCTTCCCCTTGATTCCACTAGCCATTGCCCTAGTGGAGACTTTTTACAGTGACCCTGACTCCATGGCTCTACTGGGCATTGCCCAGGGACTCTGCAGTATCCCCAGCATATGGCTGTTCTCTGTCCAGGGCTCTTTGGGGAATCCTTTGAAAACTAGGTGGAGGTGGCTATGCTACCACAGTTTGTGTATTATGTGTACCTATGGAGATGGTACTACATGGATGCCATCATAGTTTACTGTCTATACCTTCTAAAGAGGTGACCCAAGATACACCTAAGACTTCTTTCATTACGGCTGGGCTAAACAAGGATCACTGTGCAGATTCTTGTTGGTAGTGCCTTGAAACCATTCTGCTCCCAAGACCATGGCATTCTGGGCTTATTATGGGAGTGGAGTCTTGAAGATCTCTGAAATGCCTTTGAGGTTATTCTTCCATTGTCTTCACGAACAGCACCTGGCTTCCTTCTGTCCATGTTTATCTCCTTATGAAATGTTCACTTGGTCACATCCTTGGTGTTCCCTCTAAAACATGCTTTTCATTTTTTACAATCTGGCCAAGCCAAGAATTTTCTAAATCTTTTACGTTTTGCTCCCTTTTGATTACAAATTCCATCTTTAACTCTCTTCTCTCTTCTCACATTTTACTATAAGAGAAGTCATGCCACTTCTCAAAGATTTACTTAGATAGTTCTTTTTTTTTTTTTTTTTTGGAGAGGTTTTTGCTATAGGGCGCGTGCGCTCGCCAGACAGACAGAGACATAGAGACAGAAAGCGAGAAATCACCCCCCAGGGGGGATGGTCACGCCGCAATCCCTTCTCCTCCATTCTCCTCTCGGGATCTTGGGCACACACGCACACGCGCCCGGCGTGAGATTTAAGCCACCGGGTCTGAGACGTGAACCGCGGTCGACTACGTGGGAGTCCAGCAACATAGCCATTACGCTAACTGCTGGTTCCCAACACTTTACTTAGATAGTTCTTACACTAAATGGACCTGTTTCATTGCTAGATAGTTCTACCTTCTACAAAGCACCAAGACGCAAACACATCTCACCCAGATTATTTAGCACCTTTCTTCCAGTTTCCAAGAACATGTTCCTTATTTCCACCTGAGACCTCATCAGAATGGCTTTATCATCCATATTTCTACTACTATTCCATTCATGGTCTCTTAGGCAGTGTCTTAGATTGAGGATTTCTCGATAGTTCCTTTTCTAAGCCTTCACCAGGTCACTCTTTTTAATTTGTTCATAGTAGTACAGGCTTGTTTCAGCATGTACTTCAGAACTCTTCCAGTCTCTACACATTATCCAGTCCCAAAGCAGCTTCCACATTTTTAGTTATGTGTTATAGCAGCATCCCACTTCTGGTCCCAATTTTTTCCTTTGTCTATTTTAGCTGCTATAATAAAATACCTTAGATTGGGTAGTTTATGAGCAACAGGAATTTAGTGCTCACAGTTCTGGAGGCTGGGAAGTCCAAGATCGAGGCACCAGCAGATTCAGAGCCTGTTATTTATAGTTAGTGCTTCTCTGCATTCTCATTTGGAGAAAGGGGTAAATAGCTCCTCCAAGCCTCTTCTTAAAGAGTACTAACTCCATCCATGAGAGTAGGGCCCATACGGCCTGATCACCTCCCAAAGGCCCCATCTCTCTCTCTTTCTCTCTCTCTTTTTAGGTTTTAACCATAGGGTGCATATGCTCACCAGAGAAAGACAGAGACAGATAGAAAGTGAGAAATCCCCTCCCAGGCAATTGGCCATGCTGCATCCCTTCTCCTCTACTCTCCCCTTGGGATTTTGAGCATGCATGCACACATGTCCTACATAATTTTCAAGCTACCACGTCTGAGACTCTAACCTCTGTTGGCCATGTCCAGTGCTTTAATCACTATGCCACCTTCTGCTGGCCCCAGCCCCACCTCTTCTATTGTTTTTTAAGAATTTATTAGTTGTTTTTCATTACTATTATTTTTAATTTGCTATAGGGCATGTGCACTCACCAGAGAAAGACAGGGAGCAGGGCAGGGAGCAAGAAGGCAAGCTGCTGGGTCCGGAACTCATATGGCAGTTGGCCATGTAGAAGTCCAGCACCTTAACATCTGTACCACCTGCTGGTTCTAGCCCCACCTCTTAATACCATCATCTTGGGGGTAAGGATTTTAACATATGAATCCTAGTGGGACGCGAACATTCAGACCACGGCAGGAACAGTTCTGAGACACACTTCATAAAGGCTTCTCAGGTTGAACACCTGTAATAGTCACCAATCTGGTGACACCATTGTATTAGCTCCCTCCTTCCCTATTCTATTCACTTTGTCCCTCACATCTGCTTCACAGGATCACTTTCTCAAAAACTACCTGTAAACTAGCTCTTCTCCCAGGTTCTGTGGCCAAGGGCACCCAGGCCAGGTGCCAGATACCCTCAGAAAACAGACCCTCAGGAAGGAATTTGGAGCCAGGTTACTTGTTAGTCAGCACCAAGGAACTCTTCATTGGTGGTCAGCGGGGTAGTGAATATCCCTGGCTTGCAGGAGCATTACATGTACTAAGATTTACAAGGAGAGTATCTGACAAGGCAGCCCAAATTCCCATTGCACCACTATGTCTTCCTCAATGCAATTGTTTTTTAAAAAAGAATTATTTATTTTATTTTATTTATTGTTATCATTTTTCAATTTGACCAGAGAGAGAGAAAGTGAGAAAGCAAGCCATCAGGTCTAGGACTTGAAGCACGGTCAACCACGTGGGAGTCCAGCGCCTCAACCTCCATGCCACCAGCCAGCCCCTCCCTCAATGCAGATTTACATTCTCATATGGAGCTCTCTCAGGCCAACTGATAGAGCAAGAAAAAATTCCAGGCCTGTGGGCAGCAGGGAGCTCAGGGCCTCAGCCTGGGAGAAGAGGAATGGGGTGAGGAAGGGGTTTATGGGAGATGAGCTCTGAGCCTTCTGTGGTGAGGGGTAGAGTTCTCCATATGGTTCCCAGAATGACAGAGACCTCAGGGAGATGCCCCAGCAGGCCTAGCCCAGGGCAGCTGGGGTTGGTGAGGTTGGAGCAGATTTCTCCTGGTCCTCTAAGTGTCCCTGGAGGTCTCCACCAGATAGGCCTGAACCACATACCAGAGAGGGACAAACGCACATACCTATCCTCAGACTCACGGACTCCCGAGCACTAAATGAACACCTGTCCATGCCCTCAGGACTCACCTTTCCTACTAGCTAGTTGCCCACCACTCTCCATCGTCTCCGCCTTGCTGCCCTGGCTCCACCATGCACTTATTTGGCATAGTAGGCACACTGGCTGGCAGAGGGGCCCAGCACAGCTGGGCCAGAGCTCTACTGAGGACTGGCCTGGAATTCTGGCTCCTGCCCTTGGGAGCTGAAAGGCTGGGGTAGGAGTATGGCAGAGAACGCTTCCATTTAGGCTAATGGATTTATTCCTTATTTATCATGCATGGGCACTATGCTAGGCCCTGGGGTGCCAGGAGCACAGACATGAAGGAGAGCTGTCAGGGTAAGTGAGTCAGGGCTCAGTGTTCACAGGGGATGGCAGAGGGGTGTCACCTAGTCTGGGCACTCAGGCAGGGTAAGGATGGGGCACATAGGCTGAGCCTGGAAGGGTGCGAGCACTGCAGGCCATGAGTCCTAACACCGAGCTCCAGCACCTTCCCATGGCACTGAATAGCTGCGGGGCCTTGGGTGAGCCCCTACTCCTCTCTGGCTTCCAGACTATGAAACGGAATCAGAAGAATGGCGTGGGCTGAAGGCAATGCCGACTCCCGGCCCTGAATACCCGGAGCTCAGTTGTCCGGTAGATGTGACAGACGCTGGGTGGAATGGGCTGGGTGTGTGTGTGTGTGTGCAGATGGAAAGAGAAGATGCTGTGTGTGTGTGTGTGTGTGTGTGTGTGTGTGCGCGCGCATGCACGTGGGACGTGGCCTTCCTGCCTCACCCTTGCCCCTGCTCTCTGAAGACGGACTCTTCGTCAAGAGGCCGGGTGACCCTGCTCAGTAGGTCCTGGCCTTCCCCACTGTCTCCAGCACGTCTTCCAGACACAGTGCAGCGTCCTACCTGTACTCAGGGGGTGTGGACATATGAGCTTCCTTTCAGTACCACCTGGCTCATCACGCAGAAACAGGCTCAGAGAGGCCACACACGTCTGAGGTCACACAGCTTGGCTGGGCCAGAGCTGGGAGGCGGCCCAGATCTCCTGACTTTACAGCCCTGGCTCTTGACACCCCAGCCCTGCCTCTGGAAGCCTCTCCTAAGGCAGAATGCCTGGAGAGCTGAAGAACACAGCCGCTCCTGAAGGAGCTACTCAGGGATCCCAGCAAGGAGAGGGACGCCCTCTACTCCCCCATGGCCATTGTTCTCTTGAAAATTAAGTCATCCCACTGGGCCCCTTAAGCCTTTTTGGAGCTGTCTGTTCCCAAGGCCTTAGCCAGACGGCAGCTGGAAGTCTGTTAATATTCATTGAATCTCTCGAGGGCAGCTGGGAACCCGCCTTTTAATTGTCTCATCTCTGTCTATTCCTTTATCGAGAAAGAGACTAAGAGGCGGAACAATCAGTTATCTCATTATAGATCAGAACCCAGAAAGGGAAGCTCCTCTGCTAGGCCCTCCCCGCCATGGAGGGAGGGGCGGTTGGAGGGAGGAACGCCCAGTCCTTCAGATCCCGCAGTACTCGGTACTCCTGCCAACGTGTTCCCACCAGCCCCCGGAGGAGCTTTGCCCTTGGAGGTTCAGTTGGTAAGGAGGTGAGGGTTGACATAATTGGAGAGAGTTGACGGGACAAAAGGGAGGTCATGAGGCACTGGCATGTGGGCCCCAAATCTCTCTGCCTTTCTCTGTTCCGGAGAACTGAAAACGAGATTGTCCTGTCATCCATCGCTCCATTCAGCCATCTGTCCATGTGTCCACCCGTCCACGCACCCACCCGTCTTCCATCTACCTATTCTTCCGCCCTCCTTCCGCTGGCCAGGGAGAAACCCGCATTTGCCAGGCACGCCGTCCTTTTCAGAGCAACTTCCGCTCTCTTGTTTCATTGGATCTTTACAACCTTTTGTTCCCACTTGATACATGGAGAAAATGAGGTCCGGGGAGGCTCAAGGATAGACGGGGCAGAGCAGTTTCCAGGATGGAGGCTCAGCATGAGGCCTCCAGGTGGAGACACGCACGCAGGCCAGGACGGGGGGTGCCCGGGGCTGGAATTCAGTCTTTGCTCTGCTCGGCAAGTAGTAAGGAGCTGTGTGCCAGAGGAAGAGGAGACTTCCATGTTTTCACACAGAAGCACTATCATCTTGCCGAGTTAAGGTCCCAGCCCAGGCTGTGTCTTTCCAAAGTTTTAGGAAGCAGCTGTGAGCTATTGGCAACCCTGGGCTGCCCCTCAGCCGGAGGAGGAGCCCTCCTGGCAAGCGGTGGGCTGGTGGCAGGTCCTCAGCAGTACTCAGAGAGGGACATGGTGTGTGGCCATGGCACATGGCTTAGCCAGCCCAAGTCAGCCACCAACCCCATGTCTCCACTGAGGATCCCCACTGGTCGTTCTTTAGGGGAACATGCTCTTTGGGGAGTACCGGTTGTTTGGATTACTCTGGTTGGTATTTTCTTTTCGGTGCTTGTATTTTGTTTTGATCTGTTTTAAAATCTTTATTGAAGTAAAATTTTACACAATAAAATGCATCCGCAAAAATGTAAATTCGGGACCAGCAGTTGGCGTAATGGCTATGTCGCTGAACTCCCATGTAGTTGACTGTGATTGGAGTCCTGGACCTGGTGGCTTAAACTCACGCCAGGTGAGGGTGCGTGTGTGCCCAAAATCCCAAGAGGAGAATGGAGGAGAAGCGATTGTGGCGTGGCCGTTACCCCTGGGGGAGGGGTGTTTCTTCTCGCTTTCTGTCTCTCTGTCTC
>NW_006159532.1:341203-341455 GCF_000334495.1 Tupaia belangeri chinensis | reverse complement strand
CACAGAAGCACTATCATCTTGCCGAGTTAAGGTCCCAGCCCAGGCTGTGTCTTTCCAAAGTTTTAGGAAGCAGCTGTGAGCTATTGGCAACCCTGGGCTGCCCCTCAGCCGGAGGAGGAGCCCTCCTGGCAAGCGGTGGGCTGGTGGCAGGTCCTCAGCAGTACTCAGAGAGGGACATGGTGTGTGGCCATGGCACATGGCTTAGCCAGCCCAAGTCAGCCACCAACCCCATGTCTCCACTGAGGATACCCC
>NW_006159532.1:327801-340877 GCF_000334495.1 Tupaia belangeri chinensis | reverse complement strand
GGGAGGGGTGTGATTTCTCGCTTTCTGTCTCTCTGTCTCTCTTTGTCTTTCTGGCGAGCGCATAAGCCCTATAGCAAACGAACAAACAGGCAAACAAACAAACAAAAACCTCCCCAAGAAATTTTTTTTTTAAAAAAAGTACAATTCTACGGGTTTTGAAAAATTGAATACCCTCAGGTAACCACCACCGTCAACATTTCGAATACTTCTGCTACCCACTTGATAGACGGGAAATGAGAAATCCCTTCCTGCCCTTTGTAATCCATCTCCCTCATGCCCACGGGACGCCAGAACGCAACTCCCGTCTACCTTCTTTTCCTAATGACTAGACTTTCCTTTTCTGGAATTTCCTATAAATGAAATCACATAGTATGTATTCATTGTACTAAGTTTTTTTTTGTTTGTTTGTTTGTTTGTTTTTCCCCACCATAAGAGACAGGAGGGGAGTAGGGAGAGAGAGACAAGCACTTTCAATAAGGTCTCACACCAGGATCCTCTCCCCAGCCACTCAGCCAGCCAGGGAAAGTGAGACATCACCCCCTAGGGGGAATGGCCACACCACAATCCCTTCTCTTCCATTCTCGCAGGATTTGGGGCACACACACTCACGTCCGGTGTGATTTCAAGCTGCCAGGTCTGGAGCTTAAACAGTGGTTGGCCGTGTGGAAACCTAGCACACCACCTGCCCACCCATGGCCCCCTCTCTTGACCATGAGATCCTTTGAGAAATAAACTGACTCACTTGTGTCACCTGAGAGCCCAGCAGACAGCTGAGCACAACGCAGGAACTGAGTCAGGGTTCAGGAGACATAGCCAGGGGTAGAACTAGAATATTCCGGATAGATGCAGGCACCGTTTTAAGCTTCGGTGTCTGCATCTGGCACATGGGCACCAAGGCTGCCCTGCCTGGTCTACAGGGTACTTTTGAGCTAAGAATTCGGTGAGTTGAAGAAGGCGAAACCACTTCAGGGACAATCGGCACTCGAACTAGCCGGGGGCTCACTGCGAGCCAAGCTGACTCTCACCTCCTGCTTTCTTCAACCCTCTGGAATGGTTATATCATGTCCATTGTGCAAGTGTGGAAACTGAGGCTCAGCCAGACCAAGTGGCACCAGAGCTGTGCGACTCCAAAGCCTGTGCTCATAACTTCAACAAGCACTGTGACTGCCACGCCACCCAGAACTAGGGCAGGGTGGATTGTCCTGACGGTCAGCAGATGAACTTTAGTTGAGATGTGCAACGCCCCTGTTCCGGCCGCCATTCTGGCAGCTCTTCCGGCAGCTCTGGTCCCTGGGGCTCTGACGCCACGTCTGTCGCTCCATTACCCGAAGCCGCCTCCCCGGATCCCATTACCTCACTGTTATTATTTATTCATCGACGGAGCCCTCGGCCTGCGGATGGGCACTTACCTTGACGTCCCTGACAGCGGGTCAGAGGCCCCGCTCCCAGTGTATTAATCACCAGCCACGCCGGCGGGAGGCCCGTGTCCCCTGAGAGAGGGAGAGGATCATGTTGCAGACATCGAGTCCGGTCAGCACGTCCATTTTCCTATGGAAGCGCCCACTGCCTGGCGTCTTGGAGCCTTAGAAGACATCTATGCAGGCAGAGAAACTGAGGCTCGGATGGGAAGGGCTGCCCTGGGGTCCCACTTTTCATTGGGATGCTATCAGGGACTCTCCATATATAAATGCACCAATGATTACTCCATTTATAGGAACAAGACTCTACAGTTTGTATCTGTTCTTCTATTTGATGCTCATTGTAACATCTCAAGACGAGTAAGTGCTTTTAGTCTAATAGATACATTGATAGATGATACAAGTTTGGCATCCTTAATCTGAAATCCAAAATGCTCCAAAATCTGAAATCTTGTCAGCACTGACATGACACCACACGTGGGAGATTCCACGTGTGATGGGTCACAGTCAAGATGCTGCAATACGAAAAATATCGTATGAAATTACCTTCAGGCTACGTGCATAAGATGAATGAGAAACATAAATGAATTTCATGTGTAGGCTTGGGTCCCATCCCCAAGACATCTCATTATATATATGCAAATATTCCAACATTGGAAAAAATCTGAATTCTACAACACTTCTGGTCCCAAACATTTCAGAAAAAGAATACTCAGCCTGTAGATAGACAGATACCTGGAAGATGCAAATAAAGACATAGACACGGAAGCTCACAGACCTTAAGTGCCCCGTTGAAGGTCAGGGTGTTAGTAACAGGCAGAGCTGGGAGGGGGACCCGGGTATCCCTGCCCTGTGCAGTACAGTGGCTTAGGCCAGGAACTCTGGGTTATATGCTAATCCTTCTCTTCCTTCCTGATCCTCTTTGAGCAAAAGGCTTCTCTGGTTGGCTGCAATGGAATCTCTTCAGGAGCTGGGCCTTGTCTTTTCCTGGGAGGCTAGGAAGGGGTTCCTGCTTTTCCTGGCCCCACCGCTGCCAGACCTGGGCCTGTGGCCTGCAGGCTCACAGGAGGAGGTGGTGCACCGGCTGCTGGCTGGACACCCAGTGGGCACAGTGGTGTGGAAGCTGGGGCTGGAGACCGCGCTGCCTTCGCCAGGGGACAAACACCAGCAGCATCTGCCCCTCCTGACAGAGATGCCTTGGCACTTGTGGTGTTATGAGGACAGGCCTGCAGGAGCTGTGCCAGCGTCAGGGGGCTTGGTGTCCCTCAGGTTTTTGAAGGAAGCCTCCCCTGAGCCCCTGATGTCAGGTGACAGACAGATGGAGATCAGTTCCGGTGAGGCTAGGCCCCCGTGCTAAAGCCTCCAGAACTCCCCTTTGTTCCTGGGATGGGAACGGAGGTGGAACCCGGCAGGCTGAGGCCAACTTCTGCCACTCCTCTTCATGTATGGAGGAGTCCCTGGGCCTTGGAGATGCTATGACCTCTCTTTTCTTTTTTTAATAAGAGATTTTTGCTATAGGGCGCATGCACTTGCTGGAGAGATAGAGACAGACAGCAAAAAAATCACCACTCAGGGGATGGTCACATTGCAATCCTTTCTCTTCCATTCCTCTCTCGGGATTTTGGGCATGCACATACAAACACCCAGCATGTTTCAAGCCACCGGGTCTGGGACTGAAATCACAGACCCAGGGACATAACCATTATGCCATCTGCTGGTCTCTGAAGTCTCTTTTTAACATCTGTTTTACGGGCGGTGAAACTGAGGCTCAGAGAGGACATGTAACAGACTCAAGCCACACTGTTAGGACGTCAGAGCTAGGAGTCAACCCCAGGCTCCTGGATCTAGAACCCAAACTCTAAAGCCAACGGAAGGAAAATGTGGGAGAAGGAACAGCTATGTCTAGGGTGGCTTTAAGTGCAGAGCTGAGGGCACAGGAGGCAGTTATGGGGCCACCTGCAGCGTGAGCCAGAGGACCTTCCACCTGTTAGAGCTGTCCAGGGTCGGGCTGCCTGTGAGGGAGGTGGGAAGGAGCTCCCCATCACGGGAGGTATGCAAGTGGAGCCCTGCTGGCCATCTGCTAGGAGTACTGTAGGAGAGCCTCTGCCCTGACATAGCAGGTGGCTCGTCATCCCCACACCAGGCAGTTAGAGCCTACAGCCTGAACCCTTAGCCATCGCCTCCCTCCCGCCCCAGCCTATCAGAACATACCAGGGGTGGGCAAGAGACAGAGCAGAGTTACAGGTGCCTGAGGAGGCCAAGTCCTGTGGGGCCAGGCCTTAGGGTCTCACGGCTTGGGACTTCCAGGACCTTCAGAGTCAGCATGCAGGCCACCAAATCTGTACACACTCAAGCCAGAATGATTAGCATCGTCCCTGCCATTTGCTCACTGTGTGAGCTTGGGCAAATCACCTCTCTGAGCCCCAAGTTCCTTCTCAGAGAAATGGGAACAATGATGCCCACCTCCTGGTTTCTGGGAGGATGAAATAAAACTGAATGATAGCCGTGGGACAGACAGAGAAGGTGTGGCTCCTGTGTCAGGCCATGGTCCCCATCTGGAGGGTCTTTATCCTCTCCGTCCTCCCAAGTCCAGCCAACTCAGTGGCCTGGGCCCAGACTGGGCCCAGTGGCGTGTGTAGGGGACAGGAAAGTGAGCTGCAGGGCACTTGGGTGGTTTTCCTGGCGTGAGATCTTTCTGCTGCTCTAAGTCTGCCCAGCCAGGGCGGTGTGAGCTCCCTTCAGTCCAGCTGCAAAAAGCAAGTGGCGGGCCTGTGGCAGGACTGGGGCCTGAGATGCTGGCCTGGGTCTAGAGCTGGAGAGGGGTTGGCTTGGAATATTGCATTCTAACTCCTGGCTGCCCAGTGGAGGGGACCCCAAGACCTGAGGAGACCTGGCAGGGACCCCCGAGACAATGGTCTTGAAGCTGAGGATGGAGCCTCCAGGGCCCTTGGCTCTGCAGACCCTATCCAAGGACTCTGCACCAGGCTGGCTGAGTGGCCTTGTTCAGTCCCTTCCTGGCTCTGGGCTCTGGACAGTGACCGTTGCCATGGCACAGGCTATGGAGGGTGAGGAGGTGATGAGAGGTGTACACCGTAGGCTCTCAGGAGCTCAGCTGATGACGGAGTCGGCCCAGCGTAGGGTGAAGACCATGGGTGCCCCATGTGGGCAGGTAGGCCAGGAACTGAAGCCATGGTTGGGGGCTCTGGGGCCTCGCCCTGTTTCATCCCGGCACATTAGCCTATGGTGGCCCAGGTCTGGCCCTCTCCCTGGGACTGCAGTCAGGGGCCCAGAGGCTCAGTCCTGAGCTTGGAGACCATTGTTGCAGAGTCCCCCTTAGGGCCTCTCCTCTCTGGTAATCAGGAGCCCCTGGGATGCAACGTAAGCCAGTCCCTCTCCAGCTCAGGCTGCTGTCCCCCCTCTCCCAATGCGTGCTTTCCCCACTCTCCCTCACAGAAGGTCCCAGATGGTCTCAGGGCCACAGCAACCCATGGTTACTTTGTTCTCATCCGTCACTGTTTTCTGGGTGATTCCTTTGTCTTGGGCCATGTTCCCCCATTAGAGTGTGAGCTCCTTGGGCCAGAGAGGGACCAGAGGCTGGGTGTCCTGAGCTCTGGGTCCCAGATCAGCCCTCCCTTCTGCAGCTCTGTGATATGGAACAGACCACAACCTCTCTGAGTCTTAGTTCTGCCTGTAACATGAGGCTAAAATGTCTGCTTTGCCTTCTTTCCTGGACTCAGATACACCAAGAGGACTGAGAAGAGTTACCTGGCGCCCCCAGCTCGGGGCAGCTCCTGGCCTGGAGGGGTTTGCTCTTGGTGGAACAGATGGAGCCGTACTCTCAAGGGGGCTACGTAGAGGCTGGGGTGAATGGGGGTGGGATGTGGAGAGATTTATCTGAAAGAGGCTATCCGGGAAGGCTTCCTGGAAGAAGCAAGAGGACAAAAGGGCAAGATCATGGGCAGGTGTGTGCAGGGCTGCCAGGAATGCAAATAGGAACAGCAGTATACCTAATATGCCAGCACTATGTGACCCCCCCCCCCTCCACAACCAGCAAGCAACCCAACAAAGTAGCCTTGTCCCTGCCCTCTGGAGGTTTAAGTGTGGTGGGGAGACAGCCATTAATCAAACACTGACAATGTAAAGGCCCCTGGGGGAGGAGGAGTGGCTGGGGGACAGGGGAGCACTGTTTGTAAGGGGACAGCAATCGTCTTGTAAACATTTCCCTGTCAATCACATTGCAGCATTACTGTTTAATCCTGACTCAGGCAGACACTGTCAGTGTCCCAGGGGAACTGGGGAACCGAGTAACTTGCCCAAGGGAGCAGAGCTGGCAGGGAGAAGAGCAGGACTCAAACCCAGGCCATCAGGTTCCGGAATCTCCCAGCTCTGCCCCCCACCCCAGTACTGTAGTCAGTATGTGCCTAATACGGGCACTCTCTCCTTGCTGTTTCTGGTTCCCGTCCCCCTCCTCTGACCACCAGCACCATGCCCCAGTCACTTCCCCACTAGCCCAGGGAGCCCAGCCCCACTCCCCAGATGCCAGCAAGGGTCTCAGTGTCAGACCAGGTGGAGGCGAGGAGCATGAAAGGGCCAGAGAGAGGGGTGAGAGCGGGCGGGTCCTGTAGGAGGGGAACCTTGCACCTGCATCCCACACAGGGACTCCTGGGGTAGAGGATCTGTACCTGCCCCTCCCTACTCACCCTACCTGGTGGGATCCCCCCCACACACACAAGTTTCCTGTGTCCAGCATCATGTGGGAGCAGAAGAAAGGCCCGTGTAGGATCTCTCCAGAGCAGTGTGAGGAGTGAAAGAGGATCTGGAAGGGCAGTGAGGTCGGGCTGATGACGATGCAATGGGCACTGTGGGGCTGAGATGGGACAGGAAGGAGGACACGCCAGAGGAGGCCAGGTGAGCAGGTGGTCTATCTCACTGCTGACACCGGCGCACTGGGGCCCACCCTCTGTCCTCTCCCACAAAACCTTGGGGAATGCTGGAGGATCCTCAGTTGCCTTAGATTGTGCTTCAGCCCTAGGGCAGAATGGGGGTGCACGATAGAACTGCAGTTCAGTTACGGAAAAGCGCAGTCACGTTTCTGCTGTGCCCCTGATTTTGATCAGCTCAGAATCTGGGAAGGAGACACGAGGCTCTGCGAATCTGACCTCTGTGGGGAAGTCGGGAAAGGCTTCCTGAAGGAAGTGATGTTTGGGCTAGTTCTGAAGGAAGAAGGCAGTAATAGGGAAGGGAAGGGCATTCCAGGCAGGGGAACAGCATGTGCAAAGGCCCTGAGGCAGAGAGAACTTGGTAGAGAGATCATGAGATCACAGTGCCTCCTTCAACTGGGTACAAACTGCCAGTTTATCCTGCTGGGACCAAGGACTGCAGCCAGGGCAGCTCCTGGTACTTAATGAGGGGACCAAGGGGAGTGGGACTCCTACCCTCTCTCATGTTTGGTCTTTCAACTGCTCAGAGTATTATTATTTAATTTGCTATAGGGACCATGCATTCACCAGGGAGAGAGTAGGAGAGGGAGAACGTGAGAAGGCATCCTGGGGCAAGGACCACACCTCAATCCCTTCTCCACTCCCCGCTCAGGATTTTGGGCAAACACATGCGCCCAGCATGATTTTCAAGCCACTGGGTCCGAGATTTGAATCACACGGTCGGCCTTTGTGCTGTAGCTCCTTCATCACCACACTGCCAGCTGGCCCCAGAGTGTTTCTTTCAGCTCTGGAACTCCTGGCCCCGGTGTGAGCTCAGAATACAGTGGCAGAGGATGAGCCCAGTGGCAGTCTTACTATTCTGCTGGGTAGCCATAGTCAGAGAAGGCAAGGGACTTCCGAACGTCCTCTCCCCCAGCCCGCATGGCAGGACAAGCCCTGCAGAACTGAGCCTGTCCTGCAGGGACAACCCTCCTGCCAGCAGAGGGACGGGGTGGCTTACAGTGGTCCAGCCCTTTCTCAGGAGGGAGAGGTTTCCAATGATCAGGGTCAGGAAGCTGCATGGGGGCTGCCCTGGGTGGGAGAGGGGAGGGTTGGTCTAGCTGGAGCTCACAGTCACCACCTGTGCTGGTCATAAACCCACAATTATTGGGGCCACCAGTGCACAGCCAGAAGGGCTGTGAAGGGGTAAGCACCCAAGGGGTGCCCAATGCTGGTTCCTACATTGGAACCACAGCCTATGCCTGACCACGGGTCCCTCTGAGATTGCAGAGGGACAGTGAGATGCTCAAGGTCACCAGGAGGCGAGTAGCTCAGCAGCCTGGGCCACCTGTGCTAGGAGAGCCAGCCCTTCCTTTCTCCTCCAGCCCCACGCCCCTGGAGCAGGTCCCCTGGCTGGAGGGAGAGGCGGGCAGGGGGCGACTCTAGCGTCAGCCCCTGGGCTTGCCAGGTAATTATGCATTAGGAGTTAATATTAATAAAGGCTCCAGGAAAGGGGTTTTAATTCCAGATCTCACCACCCGATTATTGCACATGAGGGAAATATCAGGGCCCCAAACTGTCTCCAACCCTCGCCCTCCATCTCTAAGCAATCTGCTGCTTTTATTAATTCTGACTGGTTTTTCCCAGGCTGCAGAGGGAGGGAGAGTGGAGGGCGGTATGGGGGTGCTGCGGGGAGGTACAGGGAGAGGTGGAGGATGCCAGTTTGGAACAAACCTTGGGCCTTCTTCTGCTCCTTCCTCCACCCCACCTGCCTGCATAGCTTCAGAGCATCCTAGGCACTGGCCTATGGCTCCACCCTGCTGCCTCCAGAAAGGGGATCCACTCTGACTTTCCCTCCTCCCTTCCCTTCTGTCGCATCCCTTCCTCCTACACGGATCACGGTCAGAGTTTCCTACCCACCTGAGCCCCGCTCACTGGCTCCAACTCCTCGAGTTACTTAGAGTGGTACTGAGATTCAACTTCTAGGAATTTTTCTGAAATAGAAACCAAGGGAAAGGAACACTGGGAAAAAAATCTAAATGTCCATCAAGAGAGTTCGTTTTCTAAATGGCAGTACAGCCACATGGCATGGAATAATCTGCAAGGTACATTGTCAGGAGAAAAAAGTCAAGGTCCAGAGCAGCCTGGATCGTGTGCTGCCTCTTACCTAGAAATACACACGCACACTTGTATCTACTGTACATAGAATGGAGCAAATTCATGCTATGGCTGCTATGGAGACAGGAGGAGATAGCGTGTGCAAACGTCCGGAGGACTGTCTGGTACACCTACGGGCTCAGTCAGTGGTTGCTGCTGTTATCACCTGACATCTGACTCCAAGGTCCCTTTCCATTCTACCTGGGCAGCTCTCCAGGATGGACAATTGTTTGGGCAACACTTGAGAAGAGTGTGGGTTACAAATGAGATGTGTTGATGATGCTCCACAGGCCCCTGGGTGCAGTCCTGGATGGTGTCCACTGCTCCAAGGGCCTCAGGAGGCAGACAAAAGAACCTAGACCAATGTAGAGAGGTTTTTGCTATAGGGCGCATGCGCTCACCAGACGGAGAGAGATAGAGAGACAGAAAGCGAGAAATCCCCCCCACCCAGGAGGGATGGCCACACCGCAATCCCTTCTCCTCCATTCTCCTCTCAGGATCTTGGGCATGCACACACACGCGCCTGGCGTGAGTTTAAGCCACCAGGTCCGGGACTCGAACCGCGGTTGACTACGTGGGAGTCCAGCGACATAGCCATTATGCTAACTGCTGCTCCCAACTCAGCAGAATTTTCAAACCACCACGTCTGAAACACGAACCATAGTCAGCCATGTGGGAGTCCAGAGCCTTAACCACCGTGTCACTCGCCGGCCCCCTGGCCAGTAGATTTTTAGCAAAAGTCTGAAAGTGATTCAATGGAGAAGAGATAGTCTTTTCAATAAATGGTCTGGAACAAGTGGACATCCATATGATAAGGAGTGAACCTCAACCCTAAACTTCATACTTACACAAAAATTAAGTCAAATAAGTCACAGATCGAAATGCAAAACATAATCCTCTAAAATTGAAAAAAGAAAATTGTGGGAGAAAATGTTTGCGATCTAGCACTACGCAAAGAGTTTTTAGACATACCGCCAAAAGCATGGTCTAGAAAGAGCAAACAAATCACTGGGACTAAGTAAAATTTAAAGGGCACTGTCAAATGAGTGAGAAGACATCCACAGCCTGGAAGAAATCACACATTTGCTCAAGGACCTGAATCCAGACTATATAAAAAGCTTTTAAAATTCAACAGTAAGAAGACAAATAAAGCAATTAAAAAATGGATTAAAAAATTGATCAGACATACCACTAAACAGAATAAAGATGGCAAATAGGGACATGGGAAGATGGTCACTATCTTTAGTCATTAGAGAAATGCAAATGAATACACATCTATTCTAATGACTGAACACTACTAATTATTCAATAATAATAAAAACAACAAAGCCAGGTCCTGGATGCAGAATGATTGGAATTCTCATACAATTCTGGTGAGGATGTTAAATAATGCACTCTGGAAAACAATTTGGCATTCTCTCATAAAGTTAAACAAACCACCACCATTTGACCCTGCCATCCAACTCCTGGGTCTTTACCCTAAAGAAATGAAAACTTACGTTCACAGAAAAACTTACAAGTGAATGTTTATAACAGCTCTAATTTATAATTGCTCCCAACCAGAAACACTTCAAACATCCTTCAGTGGTGAGTGGATAAACATGCTGCCGTAGACCCATACAATGGAATACTAGTCAGCCTTAAAAAAGAATGCACCACTCAAACATACAACTTGTATACATCTCAAAGATCTTATGCTAAGTGGAAGAAGCCAGTTATCAAAAGATTACATTCTGTGTGATCTCATCTATATTACATTCTTGAGAAGTTAAACCTACAAGTGTTAGAGAACAGAACTGTAAGTAAAAAGGGTCGTATGAAGGACTTTTGTTTTAATTTTGCCAGAGGGTGCATGTGGAGACAGAGAGAGGGAAAGTGCAAAAGCAACCCCTTTAAGGGATGGTCATGCTGCAATCCCTTCTTTCCCATCTCTCCCTTTGGGATTTTGGGCATGCACACATACACACCCAGTATGTTTTCTAAGTTGCTGGGTCTGAGACTTGAACCATACAGTGAGCTGTGTGGGATCCCATAGTCTTTTTATTTTGAGAGGTTTTTGCTATACGACACGTGCGCTCACCAGAAAGACAGAGAGAGACAGAGAGACAGAAAGTGAGAAATCACCCCCCAGGGGGATGGCCATGCCACCATCCTTTCTCCTCCATTCTCTTCTCAGGATCTTGAGCACACATGCACACACACCCAGCATGAGTTTAAGCCACCAGGTCCAGGACTCGAACTGCGGTTGACTACATGGGAGTCCAGCGACATAGCCATTATGCCAACTGCTGGTCCCAATCCAGTAGTCTTAATATCATGCCACTGGCTGGCCTGAGGAAGTTTTGAGATGATAGAAATGTTCTGTATTTTGATTATGTTAGTACTTACAGAAATCTCTATGTGTTAAAATTTGTAAAGCAGGTAATTAGTTCACAATGTATATATAAATCAAATTATCACATTGCACACCTTAAATTATATGATTTTAAATTGCCAATTATCTCGGTGAAGCTAGAAAAATTTATAGAACTGTATGCTCATCTTGCTTTTTTTTTAATTGCCAAAAGGCTTGTGCCATTCAACAAAGAGACATAAAGAGAGAGAGGGAGAGAGAAGTTACCACTCAGTGGGGTATGGACATGCTGAAATCCCTTCTCCAATTCTGCATCCTGTTGGAATTTTGGGCACACATGCTCAGCATGCTTTCTAAGCCTCCAGAACCAAGATTTGAACCACAGTTGGCTACGTGAGATCCAGCTCTCTTAACCAGCAGGCTACAAGGCCAGTCCAACAAATCTTAATATATGATTGCTTAAAAGTAAACTTGGGACCAGCAGATGGTATAATGGTTATGTCACTGGACTCCCACATAGTCAACTGCAGTTTGAGTCCCAGACCCAGCAGCTTAAAACTCACACTGGCATGTGTGTGTGCCTGCCCGAGATTCCAAGAGGAGAATGGAGGAGAAGGGGTTACGGCGTGACTGTCCCTCCCGGGTGGTGAGTTCTTGCTCTCTGTCTCTATCTCTCTGGTGAGTGCACGCACCCTATAGCAAAAATCTCTCTAAAAAGAATGTCAACTTAATGTACCAAAAAACAACCTCTCAGGTAGTCCAGGTCGCACAGTTGGAAGGTTACTTTCCTGAGTACATCTTGCTCACCTGTTACTTGGCAACGAAGCTTAGACCTTTCCACCAATCACACCATGAGCTTCCAAACCAGAATGGACGTTTCTTAAAGGTAAAGGCTGGGTCTCTGGTTCCTCTGTGGCTTCATGGTCTATTGCCAGGTCCTCCCCTCCCCCTTCCTTCCATCCCTTCTTTACCTTCCTTCCTTTATGGGAGCTACCGCAGGGCCATGCTCACCCAGAAGCTCATCCTGGAACCCCGATCTGGGTCTCCTCCATGGCCCCCCAACCTACAGTAACCTGACAGGTGACAGTGGATGGCTGAGGACACGAGCACTGTGCGAGGTTATAAATCTCTCTAGATCTTCTGGTTCAGGTCACCTCAGGGGAAAGATCGGGCGCCTGAGGCTAAGAAGGACCTACTGTCACACTTCAGGGTAGTGCAAGGCCAGCACGGGAAACCAGCAGCTTGACCTGACACGGGGCCACTAGCACTCATGGCAGGTTTGCCCCACTCCCCGTCCCCACCCCAACCTTCAGGCTCCAGGAAGCTATGTAATGATTTTCTCCTTGTTTAACAGTTGTCACCTTCACACCAGTGGTCCCCCTAAACTCTCTTTTACACCAGTCACTCTAACTCAAAACCCACAGGGCTAGATGGCTGCACTGGGAGATTCCCTGAGAGCCTCGAAACCAGTCCACCTCAAATTGGTCTCCTTTCTTTCCCGAGAGAACATGCCTGCCCCACGTTCCTCAGCCTTCCTGTTTCTTTTGGTGTAACTCCTGGGTCAGAAACCTTGGGTTCACTTGGATTCTGCCCACCATCCTCCCCCCTCCGCCACACCAGCCTGTTCTCTGGAAGAGCTCTTAAATGCAGCTTCCTTGTCATGTCCTCTCAGTCACTGCCAGGGGAGGGGTCTCACTATCTCTGGTGCCTTGGCCACAAGCCCACCCTCCATACGACCACCAAAACCTACCCTGGTGGTGCCTTGCTCTTCTGGAGAAGCCATCTGGACACCCGGTGTCTGGAGAGAAGACGGTCTAATGTCGCCACCTGGTCAATGGGGTCTTTGCTACCTAGCTTCCCTGCTGCTCGCACCTCACCATCTACCCAATACTCCCTGCACACGCCCTACCCATCCTGGAGGAGCTTCGCACAGCTGCAGCCTCTCACCGAAATGCTCTCCCCACCCACTCCTGCCTGTTCCTGCTTGGCTCCAACCCCCCAGGGTAATGGGCTTGAATGGTGGCCCTCAAACATATTCCCACGTCCTACCCTGGAGCTGTAAATGTAGCCTTATTTGGAGAAAGAGTTTGCAGATGTAACTAAGCGTCTTGAGATGAGGAGATCATCCCTGATTATCCGGGTGGGCCTCATTCAATAAGATCTTAATGTGAATGATGTGGAGAGGCGGGGCAAAATGGAGGAGGAGGCAATGTGACCATGTCAGCAGGA
>NW_006159532.1:321062-326656 GCF_000334495.1 Tupaia belangeri chinensis | reverse complement strand
AATTGAAGTGATGTGGCCACAAACCAAGGATTGCCAGCTGCTGCCAGCAACTGGAAGAGACCAGGATCCCACCCTCCAGCCTACAGGGAGCACAGACTGGCCTCTGGGATGGTGAGGAAATGCATTTCTACTGTTTTAAGCCATTAACTTGTGGCCGTGTGTTACAGCAGCCATGGGAGTGAGGCTGAGCCCAGAAGTCATGATGGTCTTGCCCAGGGATGCTTGTTCCTCCGCCATCAGAACCATTCCAGAGGCCTCTTAAAAGTACTAAAGCCCACCCATGCCAGTTAAAGGAGCACCTCTGGGGGCGCAGTCAGCTCCAGGGGTGTGCCGCAGGAAGAAGGTCAGGGTGGTGATTTTATTTTCATTCTTTAAGCTTTTCATTTAGTCTTTTGACTTTCTGAGCTGTATGCGGCACACAGAACTATCACACAAAGTGAGAAGAGAGTGTGAGAAGAAGCCTGGCTGGAAGATAAGGGGTCACGGAGGGGAAGAGCAGGGAATCAAAATGGATTCCTAAAAATGCTTCCTGCCTCAGCCAGCAGGCTCATGGTGATTTTATTTTCATTCTTTAAGCTTTTCATTTAGTCTTTTGACTTTCTGAGCTGTATGCGGCACACAGAACTATCACACAAAGTGAGAAGAGAGTGTGAGAAGAATCCTGGCTGGAAGATAAGGGGTCACGGAGGGGAAGAGCAGGGAATCAAAATGGATTCCTAAAAATGCTTCCAGCCTCAGCCAGCAGGCTCACGGGTGGTGTGGGCCTGTCAGTCGGCTCAGCAGGTGGTGGCTGCGTTGTTGGTCAGCCAGTCAGCCACCTGTCAGTGGCCGGGGCAGCCAGGCAGCACACAACGCATCAAGCAGAGGGTCGGCCATCAGCGCTGAGTCAGTCCGCTGCATCGAGCCAGCCCGTCTGCTGCCGGTCAGCCAGGGAACCAGCCTCTTAGTGCGGTGGTCAGGCGCTCAGTCAATGTAGGTTATTGTGGTCAGGCCCTCAGGCGGTCAGGCAGTCATGATAACCCACCCCCACTGCCCATCCGTGCTGCAAGGGCTGAGTGAAAGGCCTGCTGGTCACCAGCATGCCAGTCAGTAGGTTAACCAGTCAATCACAGTGCCAGTTAATGAGAGTCAGCTAGGCCATCATGAGGGGGTCAGTGGAGGAACAGACAGCCCAGAATCAGTGTCGGGGAGACTGCCCATCAACTGGACAGTCGATGCAACCACCTTCAGTCTGGCATCCTTGTGTCTGTAAGGGAGAGGCAACCTCGGTCAATCAATGGCCATCACCATGTCAGCGCTGCAGTCAGTGGGTCAGTGAGACTGTCTTCCTTGGGGCGATGCATGTTTCGTCTGACACTGTGTCGGCCAGTTGTGAGACGGCCAGCCCAGCAGTCCCTCTGTCCTCAGACCTTGCTATGCCCAACAGGCATTGGCACAGCTGGCCACAGCCTCAGTGGGCACTGGGGTGGGTGACAGTGAGTCGAGTAGCTGCCAGCCAGGTAGCCGCAGCCCCAGCGCCCGCTCCATCAAGAGCACGCAGACGTGGGGAGCACTGGGCCCTCAGCTGCGAGGCTGTTACTATTATTATCTAAGAAACCTCCCTGCTCCGGAAAGTGGGAAAGGCCATCAATAACTCCCTCCCATCCCCTCCCTCCTCTCTCTCCATTAACAGGTTCCTGCCACAGAGAGGGGGCGCTTCCCGGCGGTCGGAACTGGCGGAGGGGGCAGATGGGTGGCAAGTGTTCCAGTCAGCCCCCTGGGGCTGCCTGATCACCCCCTGCCACGATCACTGCCCAGGGAGAAGCCTCTTTCTCATGGCCTGGCCTGCCCCTCCCTGTCCATTCCTCCCACCCAGACTCAGAAGCTTGAGCTGCCCCTGTGGACAGCAGGGCGGGGGTGGGGCACGAAGCTCGTGTGGGCGTGAGCAGCCATGGATTTTCTGTCAGCTCTTGTTTGTACCTGATGTGCCTCAAAAGGGAACAACCCAGAGGCTACGTCTGCCTTTGGTTCACGGAAGCTCTTTTACCTGATTGTACTTAACCCTCACAGCCATCCCGAAAGGTGGGATCATGGCCGCCCCTTTGTGTAGACCAGGGCCCTGTGATCTGGAGAGAAAACTCACTTGCAGGGTCCATTCAAGCCCGGCATCTGGTTTGAGAGTCCAAGACTTTGCCTTCCCCAGCTGCCTCTCTGGTGCTGTGGGGCTGCTGCTCCCAGCCTCTCTCTTTCCTTTCCCGCAGGCTGGAGGGGAGACTTCTGAGGGTGCTCTTGCTCTCTGCTCTCTGCCAGGAACAGCAACTCTCTCTTGGAACTGCCTTTGGGATTCTGTGCCTGGGACCAAACTGGGAGAGTGGAGAGTGGATAGTGGCGCTACTTGGCCTGGGGTCTGCAGTCATCGGCTGCTCTTTTTTAAGCTTCTGGACTTATGGAGCTGACAGGAAACCTGAAACTTAGCTGGTCTGCATCCAGTCTTGCTGGAGACGGAACCTTCCTGCGGCCATGCAGTCAGCACCCTATCCTGGCTTACATGTTCAGTGACAGGGAGCTCACTACCTCCTGGAGGAGCCTTTTCCACTGTGAAGCAGCTTCAGCCTTGAGAAGTCCTTCTAGGTCTTAGTTCTGCACTGTAAGTAACAGTCCTGCCTTTTGGTGCCACCCAGATCAAGCCTCATGCTTCTGAAGAAGGCTGACCTCCTACCTAGACTTGGAGAAAAATGATAGGACTTCCTGTCTGTTCAAGGTTTCCATTCCATGTGAGCGTAAATGCAGCATGTTGGGAAATAGTGAAAAAAAAAAAAACAATGCTCTTGGGTGGGTCAGCGTGGCAGACTACTGCATAGGCCTTAGTCTGTCATACCTTGTTGTGTCTGTGGCTTTAAGTTATGTTTTCAAACATTGACTTGCTTTTGCCAATGGGAGAGTAGCCAACTTGAGGTAAACAGAGGCTTGTGAAGGCACTTGGGTGTTTCTGCTTCCTCTCTTGGACTCTACACTTGGGTGTTTCTGCTTCCTCTCTTGGACTCCTGCCACCTCTAGAAAAGCAAACCATGGCCAGCCTGCTAGAAAAAGACCATGGAGCCCAGCCCATTTGTCCCAGGCAAGGGCACGCCACAGCAGTCAGTGTCAGCTAATCCCCTGGCTCACCAGTCAGCTGAGTAAGCCTGACCCGTATCAATAAAGCCTGGTTCAGGTCAGCCACACTGCCTGGTGACCCACAGAATCGTGGAAAATAACCGTAATGACATTAAGCTACCAAATTTTGGGTTAGTTTGTTACACAGCATTAGCTGACTAAGAGAGCCATCAAAACTGTCCAAGATTCAGTCTTTTCTGTAGTGTGACTTCAAATCAAATATATAATCTCTGTAAGTCTCAATGTTCTCATCTGTTAGGTGGGGCCCCTAACCCTCAATCTGTCATGCCTTCCTGTATCTATGGCTTTAAACAGTGCCCTCCAACATTCATTGGCACTTTCTCCTTCAGTCTAAACAGTTAAAGAAATATAGAAGTTTATTACCAATTGTGAAGAGTGAGGAAGGAGGTTCGGCTGGGGAGGGCACAGGGACTGTGCCCTGCGGCCACACAACAGGGCCTGGCTGAGCAGAACGCAGTGCAGTGAATTAACTCAGAAGCAATCCTGGCAGGCCGAGTGATGGGGCCAACCAGAGACTTACTTACAAACACAGCGCTTTCACCTGCACTTCCTTGGTGAGCCCCATTGGCGGCATATAAATGAGAATCAATAGGCCAGTTATTAAATCATAAATATCCTTCCCCTTGGGCCCAAGGCCCAAGAGCTCTGAGACTCTCAGCTGAGGGCCACAGAGTGGGAACACCTTGTTCTGAGTCTCTCAACTGAGAGGGGGCTCTCAGAACAAGGTTCTCACTGGCATCTGCCTGCGCGCCGGCCCAGCCAGCCACCCCAGAGCAGAGGAGGGACTCCACTATCTTCCTGGGTAGGAAGATGGCCTTGTCTGTGCAGAGCTGTATTAAAGGAACCTTCAGCCCATCACACATCTACAACTTACAAGCGAGGAGAGCCATGTTGAGCAAGGCCCCAAGTCCTCTTCTGCTCAGGTTAGACTCAGAACCCCTGAGTCAAAAAGGAGCTGGAAGGAGAGAACACCCAGACCCCCAAAGAGGGAGTGAATCAGCAAAAGATATATATTCAGAAAGTGACAGAATCCAGACTCGAACTCAGATGTGGCCTCTGTCTGTGCCATCACCTAAGACACGAGAGGATTTGCAGCACAGGTAGGCCCAGAGGAGGGTAACACTGAGAAGGGACATATATTGTGAGGCCATTAATAGGGCCCAGGGAGACAGGAACGGGACATAGCAGTAAACGCAGGGATGTCATGCTGCTAGAGAGAATGGGAAGGGGGTGAGGTGGGGGGAAGGCCACAGAAAGTAAAGAGGGTAGGAACAACAGGTGGCATGGTGGTTAAGGCACTGGACACTCCCACATGGCTGAGCATGGTTTGAGTCCCAGGCCTGGTGGCTTGCTTTCTCTCTCTCTCTCTGGTCAAATTAAAATAAATGAATGAATAAATAAAATTAAATAAATAATTCTTTTTTTAAAAAAAAAGAAAGTAAAGAGGGTGTGAGGGGAGCAGACTGGGGAACTGAAAAGGCTGGTAGTTTGGTACAAGGAAGAAGGGGATACACACACACACACACACACACACACACACACACACACACACAGCAGGCAGGAGGTGCTTGACAAAATGATGGCGGCGATGATGAAGATGACGATGACGGTGCTGGTGATGGCAGTGGCAGTGGGAGTAGTGATGATAATGATAACAGTGGTGATGGTGGTAGTGGTGGTGATGATGGTGGTGGTTGGCACTTGTTAATGACTTTTTGTTGCCATAACCTCTGCTAGGCATTTTGCAACCCAGCACAGCAACCCTATTAATTTCCTAGGTCTGTGTAGACCCAGAGCATCCAGGCTTTTTCCAAATATGTAAAGTGGAGTGGTAAATAATTGGCAGGTGGTTGCCAACCCTTGAGTGAGCCTTGAACTCCAAGTTAAGGCAATGGGGCTCCATGCTGAGGGCAAGCGGGAGCTACAGAAGGTTTCTGAGCAGTGCATTGTCTAACCAGAGATGTTCTTCATCTGTTATGCCACCAGACTGCCAGTCAGAGCTGGAGGAAGCCAGAGGGGCAAGACCTCTGAACTGAGGTTCACAGGCGTCCTAGAGAAGGTCGCCTTTGGTGGGATTCAGAATGTTCCCACCTGGGTGTGGCTCCTCGTGGCAGCTCTGGTTTGGCCAAGAAGGGGTCACTTGCTAGCCTCCTGCTCTGAGCTCACATTATGGCATCTAGCTTCTCACACTGGGAGCCACCTCCTTCTAGGACACAGCTGTGGATGGAGCATGGCAAGGAGCCTTTCCAGGCCTGGGAGAGTTCTGGTTCTCAGGGAGTTCTCTACCTCAGCTACATGTTAGAATCACCTTCCAAATGCTAATGCCAAGACTTGCCCAGACCACTGAGTTCAACCCTAATCCCTGTGAGCGGGGTCCCGACATGAATATACAGATCCACGGACTTAATGCCCAGTGGATTCCATTGGAGAACCAGGGTTAG
>NW_006159532.1:318701-321031 GCF_000334495.1 Tupaia belangeri chinensis | reverse complement strand
TCAGCTTTGCCTTATGGTGGCTCTATGGTGGCCCTCTTGCCTTCTAGAGTTGACAGTCCCTGTCATTCTCAGCATCCTGTGGACAAGTCTCCGAAGTCAGGCTGGGCCCTGAGCCGAGAAAGTCCATGAACAGGATGGGCTCAGGCAGGACCTATGACCTGCATTCCCAGCACTTCCAGCAGAAGAGCTTAGTGGAGTCCTGCCCCCAGGGCACTGACCACAGGCCCCGAGGGGGTTGGGTCAAGCTTCAACAGGAGGGTGGCTGCTTATGATGAAAAACACCCAGTATCCAGGGAGGGGCTGCAGTGCACTCTCTCTGGCAGGCAGGGAAGACTTGGAAAGAGGCAGCTGATCTGGAAAGAGGATTGCTGCTGGGCTCTGGGCAGGGGCCGCACTCTTACCTAATGGTGATTAGAACCTGTCTCGGTTACACCACACTACATTTACACCTTGTCCTGTGAAGTCTGGCCCACTGCCCCCCACAGAGGGGAGATAGGCCCAGAGGCTCACACTGGCTTCCCCAAAGTCCCACAGCAATGGGTGGGACCAGTCTCCACTCCAAATATGAAAATGTCAAAACTGAAAAGGATTCGAGGAAATAGAGACCAAGGGTGAGACAGAGACCAGGGACAGCCAAGGAGATCAAGCAGAGCACGGTAGTACAATGGAACTTATACTCAGAACAGAGGGGCCGGAGGGTGGCGCTGTGGTGAAAAGCTACTCGAGACTGACCCACTGGGAAGGCTCCAAGTTTGCAGCTGGAGACTTCCCTGTGTACATGGGACAAGAAGGTGCCCATGATCTGGGGCTGGCTGAAACTGAGGGGTGATGGTGGTGTCGAGACCCTATTGGGGCTGCGTGCTCACTTTGTTTCATGTGCTCATGGAAAAGATAGATACACTTTCAAAACAAAAAAGAAAAAAATACTCTCATGACCTTGGGGTGGGGCACCCTGCCATGGGAGAAAGTGAGCTCCCAGCTGGTGGAAGTGTTTAAGAAGAGGTGAGGGCGGCAGGTGGGGATGTGGGAGGGGCCCAGTTTCCCACGCTCAGTAGGGCTGCCATCTCCTGAGGGAGTGTGTGTGTGTGTGTGTGTGTGTGTGTGTGTGTGTTTAAATAAATGGGGGTAAGACTTTTGAAAAAGAGCTTGTCCTTTTGTGACCTTTATTGTCCTTCTGCTTCGAACTATTTCAGCCAAGAGGACGGAGGCATGGACATGAAGTAGCCTGATGTCCCGTGGCACGCAGGAGGTCTCCACCTGCCTTGAAAGGAAGAGCAGATCTCAGAGTCCTGAAGAGTCCTGCCGCCTCCACCCACATACTCACATATACACACTCCCTTTTGTAGATGGAGAAGCTGAGGCTCAGAGAGGGGATATAAGGGGCCCCCAGGCACTTGGTCTAGAGCTAGGGTTCACAGGGTGGGGTCCGCCACTGGCAGCTTCAGCATCCCTGGAAACTTCTTAGAAAGGCAAATGTTTGGGTCCCACAGACTCCAAACCTCTGGGGGAAGAGCCTACAGTTTTCATTTCATCGAGCCCTCGGTGGGGGTGGGGGGATTCTGATGCGTGCTAGATGTCAGGGACTGCTTTTGGTGTTAGAGCATTAGCTGGCCTGAGGCCCATGGGTGAGGCATCCTTTTCTGGATGTACCCAGCGCTATTTGGCTTTGTAACTGTTCGAGGAAATGGGACCCTCCCTCGCTTACAGGCGGCTCACCTTTTCTCTAAATGGGGTTGTCCAGCTCAGAGATGGACACTAGCCCGGCAAGGTCACATGGTGATGCACTGACTTCTCTGGGATTAGAACTCGCAGACCCAAGCTGTTGGCCTAGGATCAAGTGGATCTGTTCAATCTGATTCCTCTTGCCCTATCCCACCCCCAACCATGCAGAAGACCCTGGGCCATATCGCTCCCTCGTCTGGTCAGCAATGGGCTTTTCTAAGAGCCTTGGAGCTCCGGGCAGTGTGGGCTGGATTGCTTTATTTATTGCTGTCATTAATTAGTTTAGTTGGGGATGAAAGACAGGTCCCTGGAGAAGACCAGTGCATTAGAGCCCATTATTCCATCATTGCTCTGGACTTGCCGGCGAAAAGCACAGCCCCTCTCTGCTGTCAGCCCGGCACAATTAATTAGCCCACAGCCCGAGAGGAGGCCCGTGTGCTCCCCCTGGGCAGAGGACTCTGTTCTGGCAGCTACCACCCTGCAGGCTCCCCTGCCCAATTCTAATTGGAGAAAAGTGTGGAACAGACCCTCCCAGGGAGGCAAGAGCAATAGCTGGGAGTGGGAGGGAGGTGGGATTCCCGGCCAGGTTGAACCTTTATCCTAACGAC
>NW_006159532.1:294788-317969 GCF_000334495.1 Tupaia belangeri chinensis | reverse complement strand
CTCTTATTGAGTGCATTCTGTCATGTGTCAGACACCGGGCTAAGTGCTTTGAGCGTGTATTTAATTCTCACAAATGTCCTGCGAGGCACGTTTTTATTTGCCAGATGAAGAAATTGAGGCTCTGCTGGGGCAGTGGCTTGCCCGAGGACCATAGCATAAAATAGCAGAGCAGAACAGGATTTCAATCCCGGTGTATCTGACTCTCAAGTCCAGCCCGGGGTTCAGCCTCTTGGTTCAAAGGGGCTATTCAGCATGGCACGTGAAGCTGAGGGCCCTTGTGCCCCCCTGGGCAGGGGGCTCTATCCTCGTACCTGCCATCTTCCAGGGCTCCACTGCCCCCATTCTGTAATAATTGGGGAAGGTGCCGGGCAGGCCTTGTGGGGAGGCAACACCACCATTCCAGGAGCCCTGTGGGTAAGGAGGTTACGCTGGGGTGAGGGTCAAGCAGTGACGCAGTATGGGGATGGGCTACGTGGTGTGAACAAGTGTCTTCGCTGGGCGTGGAGGTAGAGCCGTAAGGGTCCACTTACGAACGCAGTGACCTTGGCAAGCTCTTAGCTTCCCCTTCAGTGAAAAGATTATGTCCAAAGATGTGAGTTCTCTAGGGAGACAGTAGGACCCAGTTGTTTAGGCCAAGTGACCTTTGGGGAGATTCTCTCTCTGAACTTCCATTTCCTCATTTGAAAAATGGGGATAGTAATCACATGATCTTCTAAGGTCAGTGTGGGGATTAAACGAGCTCCTGCAGGAAACACTGCACTGTGTCTGACACCTTGGAAGAACCCGGTGTTTATCAAGAGGAGGAGGAGTTGAAGGGACTTCGTTTAAGACCAGCTTCCATGAGTCTTGGAGTTGATCAGTCAGGACAGCTTCACCCGTGCTGTGTATTCACAGCAGATGACTGTGGGAGGGAAGTCAAAGCCAAGGCTCCAGAATGGCCCTGCCCTTTGCTCAAGGCTGGGAGCCTAGGCCTGGCGCCTTATTTTTCTGTGTAATCTTGAGCAACTTGCCCAGGTTGCCTTCTCCCCGCTAGGCCTTAGTCTTCTCATCTGTAACATGAAGAGGCCGGTCAAGGTCAAGCAGGAACATAGCTTGTTCCCTCTTGTCCCCACCATATTGACAGGATTTGGCTTTCCTGGAGGCTGACACTACCCCTCAATGTGACTCAGGCCTTGCCCAGTGGTGGGGGCCCTGGGGGCCTGCCTGAGGGTGCTACGAAGTTAATTAAACCCTCGGGAAGCCATTTGTTACCAGGGGAGTGATGGTATATTCAATACCAGCCAAAGGTTGGTACAAAGTAACGAGTCTTTCTTTAGCTGTGAATAATGTGTTCCTCCAGCCGCCTTCCCCCCAGTGCTGAAGGATGGTCCTGAGAGGCCATGGCTCATCTTAATGACCTGGACACTGAGGAGCCTGGCAGGCTGGTCTTTCCTGCAATCATCATTCCCCGGAAGAACTGGGTCTCTCTTGTTCTATCTCGTGGTGTCCGACTGTCCTGTAGGAGTGCTCCCACCCCAAATTGGTTCATTTCTCTCTCCCTCAGTCCCCTCAGGGTCACCATATGGTACATCCACACCACTCATATTACAGCAGGGAGCTCAAAAAAGTTCATGGCTGACTGGCTCTGTAGCGCGGCAGTTAAGCCTTGTGCATAGAGTCAGATTCTGCATGGCTAACCACAGTTCGACTCCCGGCCAGGGCAGCTTGAAAAACATGTGTCATGAGTGCATGCACATGTGTGTGTGCACGCCAAATCCTGACAGGATTGAGAATAGAGGAAAGGGGGTTACAGTGTGACCGCACCCCATTGTGGGGTGCTTTCTTTCTCTCTGGCAAGCACACATGACCTCTGGCAATTAAAAAGATAGTTCATGGAATGATGGAATTTAAGTATGTGTTTATTTTGGGCAAAACGTTTTGAAATTCAGACATAGTTTTTTTTGCAGAAAGTCCATTTCTCATGGAGTTTTAGAAGACCCCATATGTGGGAGTTAGCACTCTACAGAGGCAACCAGCTTTAGATATGAAGGAGGCATCCCAGCGTGGGGTGAATACGGCTCTCTCTCAACTCTCCAGAGCTTTTCTCGCCAACTGCTTCTGTAAAAGGTGGGGCTGGTCTGGCCCTGCTTCCCAGGTGGGCCTTGGGGACAAAGGAGATCTGAGTAGAGTCCTTGGGATTGTGGAACCAACCCAGCTCAGCTATCAGCTCCTGGGCACATCTCTGGGCAGTGGCCAGGATGGGATGAGTCTTCTCTTATCCTGCTCTTCCCGGACTGCCGTCTGTCTGTCTGTTCATCTCTCTGTGGGCCCCTCCTGCTCAATGCCAAATTGCTCGTGGCATTCACGAGCAGTTTTAATCCACCCCCACCCCACGTCTTGTACTTGGGAAGCATGGTCACAGCTGAGAAATAGGGAGCCCTGGGGCCTCCTCCCTCACCAGGTGGACCCTGGCTTTGTCCCCCTTTGTCATGGTATAAAAAGAGGCCAGGCAGCGGAGGGAAGGAGCCGTGGTCTAACAGGTGTCTGTCATCGTCCTGGCAGCCAGCACGGGGGAAGCGGTGGGAGGGGCGGGGGAGGCAGTCATTCACGAGCTGAGCTGGGGACAAGGCACCTTGATTAGGCCCCCAAGATAATCGCTGCACACCTGGGCTGGCACCCCCAGAGCCCCCTCCCCCCTCGCAGCTGCCCCATTGTCTGCCTGGGGAGGCTCCAGCTTCAAAGCCTGAGATTGTGGCTGATAGATTGGGCCAAAGCCAGGCACTGAAACCAGAGAGCCAAGTGCTATGGGAAGGGGCTCTGGGGCGGGGGGTTCCAAGAGCTGGGGGACGCAGGCCTCCCCCGTGCACCAGGAGCATGACAGGCCCAGGTCCTCTGTTTCCCTGCATCGAGAGAGAAGAGGGTGTCTGAGGCAGAGGGGACTGAGGTGGGAAGTGGAAAGAGAATGGGCGAGATGTGCCCACACCATGGTTGGTGCCTGTGCGTGTGCGTGTATATGTGTGCACTTGGGTATTTATACATGTCACGAATGGAGGGGGCAGACCAGCAGTCCCCCCCAGCCTGATAGGCAGTTCCTGTGTACCATCTTCTGGAGGGTATTCCATGGCTAAGGGGAAAGCTTGGCCCTCCCTGAGGCAGTACCGGTGTTCAGGGGGCCGGCCATCCTCTAGCAATAAGGGAAGAGCTTGGCAACCCTGCTCCTTGTGGAGGAGATTCTGAGATTCGATTCCCCGTCTTCTGGGGCATTCCGTGCAGGATGGCACCCTAGCCGCTCCAGTAGGAACCCAGCAACCTGGCTGTCTCTCCAGCCTTCAATGCCCCATGCCTCGCTCCTTCTCTACCTCCCTCCCGCCATCACCTCTCAAATAAGCTACTGCACCCAGATTCTTGTCCCAGGGCCACTTGTCGGGCATCCAGATTAAGAAGGGTGACCGTGAGGAGTGGCTCAGGTTCTACTGGTGGGCCCAGCAAAAGGGCGAGGGCAGGGAAGACTGAGAAATAAGCTCCTAAGAAGCACTTGGCTGTTCGTCTTTTCTGAGAGAAGAGAGTCCCAAGGCCGAGGCCCAGCCTTTGCACCAGGCTCCATCCCCCAGCAGCTGGGTGGAAGGACGAGCCCTTCATCCTCCTGGCACTTACTTGGAGCCCACACTGAGCCACAACTGCGCTGACATAGGGACTGTCTTGGCGGTCCTGGGAACTCCTGGCTGGAAGACGAATGTGAGTGTGGACGGCTGCATTATGAGCAGGCAGGAGTGTCTGTGCCTGTGTACATGTGGGAGGGTGCCCACGACCCTGTGCGTGTTTCCCTGTAAACAGCCTCTAGGGGCTTCTGGCTTTGAGAGTTTGGCCAGCTGTCCTCAGACCCCAGAGAAGCATTAGGAAGGGAGACCATGTCACCTCAACGCAGAGGCTGGCACTAAGCTGTGCTCAGAGTTGGAGGCAAGGTCACTCCAGCCTCCTGGGAGCCCATAGGGACCCTGGGGAGAATGTGAGAGGGGGTGGGTCTCCCTGCTCTGACTCAGGAGGGGCTCAGCAAAAGGCAGGCTGAGCCTGGGTGTATTTAATATCCTGATGATTGGGAGTGGCGTCTCTCACACGGCCCTAGGACTAGGTGCTGTGGAGCCAGGTTGCTAGGAGAAGCACAATTTCCATCCTGCCTGCTGCCTGTCATGTCCCCGCCTTATGTCTGTGTCACTCAGCCACACCAGATGCCCTGATTTCTCTGTCAAAATGAAGCAATGAGGTTGGCAGGGGTGTCAGTAGTGGAAGGTTCCTACCCATGACAGGGGTGAACAGAGTGCGTGTCATGCCCTGGGGCCAGGCTCAGAGGAGGCTCCAGCCTAGGCCCTGTTCTCCATGGGGAAAGTGAGCTCAGACAGAAACCCCACTTCCCCAGGGCCCCATGGGGAGGCAGGAAAGGGCCAGGATTAGAACTAGAGCTCCTTGGTCCTGGGTGGGCCTCGCACCCACGGCCTGCTCTGCAGTAGGGATTGCTGGCTCTCAGTCCACCAGGCCCATCACTCAGAATTTCCTACACCGATAGGAGCCATGAGGAGGGGCACGCTCCCTGCTAAAAGTGGGCCCCAAGGGTCGAAGGTAACGCCAGTGAGTGGCTTTAACCCATTGTTCCAGCAGGCCTGTGGAGACTTGTCTGAAACCAGCGTTTCCCGTCTCAGCAGGACAAAGGCACTTCTCAAACAGGCCCAAGTCAGCCCAGTCCTGCCTGGCTCCCTACCCACCGCCAGCCCCCCCACCCCCCACGGTCAGCCCTCCTATGCTCAGTCAAATAGTGTCCCCTCAAAATTCACCCCCATCCTGGAACCCACTCAGTTAACAGTGAGTGTCATTTACTCGGACAATGGATCTTTTTAGAAGTAATCCAGTCAAAAGGAAGATACACCAGAGCATTGTGAGTGATGTCCTTGAAGAAGAGGGAAATTTGGACAGCGCAGAGACCTGTAGGGAGAATGGCGTGGGCTGGTGGAGGCATAGGCTGGAAGGATGCTTCTACAAGCCAAGCACCATAGGACTGCCAGCAGCTGCCAGAGGCGAAGGAGGCAGGAGCATTCTTCCCTGGAGTCTTTGGCAGGAGCACGGCCCTGCCAACACCTTGCTTTCCGACTCCTGGCCTCAGAGCTGGGAGAAAATAAGTTTCTGTTGATTTAAGCCACCAGTCTGTAGTAATTTGTTCTGGTGGTCCTGGGACAGTAATAGGCCTCCTCCCAGCTCAGCTGGAATCACTTGCCTACTGCTGCCCACTGCGGTCATTCCTGTCTCAAGTGGGATGGGTTTAAATCATGCAGCCCCTTGCCCTAGAAATTGATCTCGGACCCCTCCTAAGTTCTATGCCTTGAGCTTATGACCACTCACAGTGTTGTTGCCTGATCCTCTCACCTTGGGGCCCAGAGCTGCTGGGGGACCCCCACCACCCCTGACAGCTCCCTGCACAGGGAACTCTCCCAGCTCTCCTCCCCGTCCCCTACTTGTCTGGCTGAGTCACACCCATGCTCCAAGATTCCACATCTGCTGCAGCTGCCCTGCCCCATCAGCCTCATCTGGCCCTGCAGGCTGGGCTGGGAGCACCCAGTCTGGATGACCCAGCATCCTGGGTAGATCCCAATTTGTCACACACAGTATTGTCACCACTGGTTTATCTGGGAATTTCTGCCCCCAGCTGGAACTCCCACAGGCAGAGACCACATGGCGCCCTCCAGGACATTTTGCCACAGAGGAGCACACAGTGATATTCCAGTCTGGTCTTTTTCTTTAGAGATGGGGAAACTGAGGCCCCAAGAGCATAAATAATCTGCCCAGAGTCATTGAGCAGTCAGGACCAAGGCTGAGGTTCTTCCCACTGTTGAAACAGCATCCGGGGGTGGTCCCATTCCCTGGGAGGTGGAGGCCACTTCCTAGGCACTCCAGGACTTCCTGGTCTCCAGCCTTGAAAGAATCACTGAGGTGGGCAGGTGGTCCTAAGCACAGGGTGGGGGATCTTGTCCCGAAGGAGGCACCGAGGTGCCCTGGTCAGACTGGTGGGGGGTTCTGCACCCCAAGCAAGACAGGAAGCACGTGTGGGGGAGATACGGCCTCTGGGGTGCTCCTTGGAGACAGCCTGCACAGCTGCGGAACTGCCTAGAGCACTGCCTGAGTATCACTCGGACCCGGGCAGTTTAAGAAGGCCAGAAGAGCCCAGCAGCAACTGGTCCAGATGTGGGCTCCAGGACCTAGCAGCTTCGTCCCATCGCTTAGTGTCCCCAGCTATGAGTAACAGGGACACAATGAGAGGCACCTCGAGAGCCAGAAGTAATATTCAGGCTAGTGCCCAGTGCTTCTCTTTCTTATACATCCCAGCCCCCACAAACACCTGCTCTCATCCTGCATTGGGTCCTCCCCTGCTGCCTAGGGACAGTGGAGGGGCTGGGACCAAAGTGAACTGGATGCTTCCTGGGTCAGCCCTAGACCAGGCGCATGGCAAGTGGAGCCTCATTTCTCTCCTCATAGCAAACTTGTGAGGTGGAGACCACACCCAGTTTGCAGAGAAGGAAACAGGTGCGGAGTGTCTTGCCCACTTGGCTGAGGAAGAGGATGAGGTTGGCCAGGCCGGACTGGTGTAAGGGTGGCCGTGAGGCACTAACCTCCTCCCTCACGTGTGTCTCCCTCCCAGCTGCCAAGTTTGTCCAGGCTTAGTCTAATTCTTGGTGCGTCAGAGTGCAGAGTGATGTGCCCGGCGGTGCTTCACAGCTGTGTGGTCTGGGACCCAGCCTGGGTCACAAAGCACTGCCAACCACCCCACTTTTCACTGGTATTCAGACCAGCCAGGGACCCCAAGTCTCAGATCGAGGAACAGTCACCTGGCCCCAGCCCTGCTGGACCCAGGGACCTTGGAGAAGGGTTGTGGACAGCGAGCATGCTGGGCCAGCACACGAAGTAACAGAGGGACATGCCACCCAGCAGTGCTTATCCTCTCCCGCGAGCCCCTACATTCTGCCTGTCCCCCGTATAGGAAGGATGAGGCGTCCAGGGAGATGAAGGGCCTGTCCCACTGTCCACCTAGATGGCTCAGCCAGGCTAGACGATTTTGCTGATGTCACCTCCTTGGAGATATTAAATATTGATAATGCAATACATTTTCTCTGCACCTTTTATGATTCATGTCTTGGTGCATGCGGGAGGGAAGACAAGTAGGCTGGGGTGGCCCCATTTAGGCTGACGGGCATCCATTCTCCCAGCGCTCTGGGAATCCTAGCTTTTTGTGCTGGAAGGGCCCTAGAGAGGTCATCTAGTCCATCCCCCTGCCATTGAGACCTAGCCCGAAAGGAGCAGGAACCTGTCTGACTAGCCCATCCCGATGATCGATCGCTCTTTTTCTTCAGAAGTTCTTCAAGTCTGGCTGAGGTCCACACAGGAGCCTGGTAGGCGAAACTTGTCTCTTGACAACAAGCGATCACAGAAGCTCAGCTTTAGGGAGCGGAATGCCACAGAAGCTCAGCTTTAGGGAACTGACTCTGGTCAGTTTCTGACTGCTCATTTACCGTGCGACTTTGGGCAAGTTCCGAAGTCTCTGAACTTCAGTGTCTGCAACTATAAAACGGGACAGTGATCTCTGCTCATACTACTTCCCAGGATGCTGGGAGCAGGGCTGCGGCTGCCTGGATGCATGGGCTGCTAAGCGGAGGGAGGACTCCTGGGAGAGTTGTCTTCTGCAGCAAATAACTTGATCCAATGAGACAATAGATGTGGAAGGGCTTTGCAAATGTAAATTGCTTTGTAAACATAAAGTGTTGTGCAAATGTTAGGAATAATTACATACTTCAAAAATTAGGGGTGGTAAATTCCTCAGATGGGGTAAGTTTCCTAAATCGCTCTTCTATCCCCAGTCCTAGAGGCCTGTGCATGAGTTTGTTAGGAGGGGTGGGGAGTTTTCCCCTCCCCAGCTGGGATCCGATGTGTTCCTCCCCACCCCGCCTATATCCTCCCTTGGGCTTCCAGCCAGACTCAAGCCCCTGATTAAAAAGGCCCAGGAGTAGGGAGCTTATCAGTTACACGGAATCAATAGGCGTTTTCTTCATATTTTTCAATTAAAAGAGCCGACAGAGAAAAGAGAAAAACTCAAGTGCCCACCGGCTGTCAATAGCTGTCGGGCAAGAGGGAGAGCAGGGTCAGTGGGCTGGACATTTGTCAGTGCCAAGGTCTGCCCGCCTGGCCGGCTCCCAGCACCACCGAGACTGCCCTGCATGGGTTGCGGGGGCAGCACACCTTCCTCCGTCTTCCTCAAACATTTTGGCCATGGCTCCAAGCCGTTTGCCAGGCAACCGCAGCCTTTTTACTGAAGCCACCCGGAGGTGTCCCTGTAGCCAGAGATGGGCTGGTCAGGTGGCCATTCACCTTGTGATCGCATGGCTTCCGAGAGACCTACAGATGGCACGGGGACTCTGAGGGGCTGTACCGGGGAATCCACTCACACGTTGTTCTCACAACCATTCAGAACGCACAGAGAGAGAATGGGCTGAGGAGGCAGCAGGCAGGGTGCAGGGCAGATCTGAGGAGACATCTGGGGACAGAGATGGGTCATCAGGTCCCCAACTTAGGATTTCTGCTCTCCAAGATAGCCAGGCTTCAGCGTCCCCTTCAGCTCTGGGGTCTGTGAGCGAGAAGCTGGGAGCCAGTCCCTTCCCGGGTCACTGTTGGTGTCCCTCCCAGATCCCTTCCCCAGCTCTGGGGTCTGTGAGCGAGAGGCTGGGAGCCAGTCCCTTCCTGGGTCACTGTTGGTGGTGTCCCTCCCAGATCCCTTCCCCAGACCCACACCCCTTTCCTCTAGCTGCCAGGAGTGCTGGCTGCTAATGCCATCTGCCTCCAATCCCTGCACCAGGCAGAAGGAGGTAGGCTCACCTGGATATGCCGATAGGCTGCCTCTGCCTCAGGGACAGCCCTCAGCTGGTGACCAATTGATCGTAAGGGTAGGAGGCTGGCTGGTGCCCTGGCCTAAAAGTGGTTCACAATGCTTCTGAAGTCTCCGTGGGGTAAGGCTGAGACCCGGCTTCAGCCACCCACGTCTTGCCTAGGTTCTTTTCTTGCCCTAAACTGCTCTCCCCACTCCATTAGGAGGCTCCTCTAATCTGCTTGCTCCATACACAAGAATGCTGGCTCAGGCTCTGCTTGTCTCTGGGCAGGCCCAACCCATTCAATTCATTCATTCAGTAGGGCTTATTGAGCATTTACTACATGCAGGGGGCTGGATGGGCCCTGGAGATACCCAACTGGCAATAGCTTCTAGTGGGAGAGAAAAGTAATCGCCAGGGCAATAAATGAGTCCGCTCTGAGTGCTCTGACAAAGGAACATTGAAGTACTAGAGAGACAACGGGGTGGGGAGGGAAGTCTCTCCAAGGCAGGAATGACAGGAAGGCGCCAGCCCTGTGAGAAGTGGTGCAGGTGGATGACCCAGCATGTGCAAAGGCCCTGAGGCTGGAGTAAGCCTGTGGTGTTTGGGGTCCCCAAAGACAAGTGTGTGTGATGCTTAGGGAGTGGGGATGAGGGCAGCCGTGGCAGAGGGTTCATCCCAGGAACAATGGGGACCTTGGGCAGGTTTGAGGCAATGGAGTGATAGGACCCGATCTCCATTTCAGAAGAGCACTCTGATGATCATACAAGCTCAAGGGGTCGGGGTGGGACATGGAGCTGTAACTTACATGCTCGGTGGCTTGTGCCCTACAACTCACAGGTGACTTCAACACTGCTGATAAATGGAAGACGGAAGACAAACACCTTCTTCTTCTCTTTCTTTCTTTTTTTTTTTCTTTTTTTTTTTTTTTAGGTTTTTGCCTTAGGACATGTGCACTTCGAGGGTGTATCAGGGGAAGAGACAGACAGAGACAGTGAGAAATCAACCCCCAGTGGGGATGGCCATGCCTCAGTCCCCTCCTCCATTCTCCTTCTGGGATCTTGGGCCTACGTACCCATGATTTGGCATGATTTTCAGGCCACCGCTTCCAGAACTCGAACTGCATCTTCTAAAGCTTGCATTTCTTCTCTGCTTTTCTTCTATGGGGTTTCCTGAGAAGCAAGTCACAACGGCTCACTCAGCCTGCATGGGACAGCCTAGGAGTATTAGGAGGACAGGGAGATAAGGTCTCTGGAGACACCTGTTTGTCAGAGGAAGCAAGAGTCAATAAATAAATGCCCCAGCATGTCCTTTGAAGGGACCATTCTGAGAAGCATGCTGTAAGGTTTCTGTGGGACTGAACCTGGTTGTCCTCGGCAGTGTCAGTTATGTAAGAACACACCTGGCTGAATTCTCCCAAGGTTCGTATATTGAAATCTTAATCCCAAGGTGACAGCGTTAGGAGGTGGGACTTTTTGGAGAACTCTCAAGAATAGGTTTAATGACTTTATGAAAGAGGTCCCTCATCTCTTCTACCCTGTGAGGACACAGTGAGAAGGCTCCCAGCACTGAGGATCTGGTTGCCCCAAATTAAGCCCCACAAGGGAGGAGGGGATGGGATGTTTAACTGGTCAGGCCTGGTGTAGCTTGAATGGTAGCTGTGTTCTTGGGGAACATGGAGTGTGAGCGTGAATGTGCTTACATCTGATTGTGGAGTCACTCACACCTGGGCTCTGCAGCCATTCTCCATGGAGGCCCAAGGCTATGTCTACCACAAGAGCCCCTTGCTCAGACCTCCTTCTGACCTGGGGACTGGTTGCTCCTCCACAGTCCTGCAGTGAGAACCATCTTCCCTCCACCCTAGTCCCCTGGCCCCATACACAGCCCCAGTCCTTGACCTTGAGGGAATGCCTGGCTGAAGTCTTCTCCCAGTCAGGGCTGTGGCTATCAAACCCAAAGCCTCTCTCCAAAGAGCCCTTCTCTACTGGAATGGTGCTGTGTGTGAGCATGTACACGGGGGCATTTGGAAATGTGGGGGACTCTGTTCAGGGATGTCCCTCAAAACTCCAAGATAAAAAATATATCCATGAATGGAGCTAGATAGTCTTTTCATATGGAATATCTGGACACCCACATGCACAAATGTCAATGTAGACATAGACCTTATTCCCTTCACGCAAATGAACTCAAAATGGGTTATAGAGCTAAGTGTAAAATGCAGAGCTATAGAACTCCTAGAAGATAACACAGGAGAAAACCTAGATGACAATAACTTTTTAGATACAACAGGGAAGGCACAAACCTAGAAAGGAAGAACTGATAAACTGGACCAGTAAAATTAAAAATTTCTGCTCTGCAAAAGGTAACTGCCAAAAGAATGAGAAGACAAGCTACAGACTGGGAGAAAATATTTGCAAATGACATCTCTGATAAAGAACTAGTACCCAAAATATATAAAGAACTATTAGAACTCAATGATAAGAAAGCAAGCAGCCCAGTTTGAAAAACGACTGGACAGAAAACAGGTGGCATGTTGGGTAAGGTGCTGGACTCCCATGTGGCCAGCTGCAGTTCAAGCCTCAGATCTAGTGTCTTGCTTTCTCACAATTCTTCTCTCTGTCTCTGCTGCTCACTGGTGAAATTGAAGAATAACAATAAATAAAGTTAAATGAATAATTCCTTTTCTAAAAAGTACAGATATTCAGTAAGCACTTGGAAAGGAATTCAACATCACAGGTTGTTAGTAAATTACACAATGAGATACCATTACTCACCCAGTAGAACGGCCAAAATAAAATACTGACAGCACCAAATGCTGGCTAGGATGTGGAGCGGTCAGGAACACTCGTCACTGCTGGTGGAAACATGAAATGGCACAGCCATTTTGGAAGACGATTTGGCAGTTTCTCACAAAAGTAAACATCCTCATGCCATACGATCCAGAAATCGTGCTCTTTGGTATTTACCCAAACGAGTTGAAAACTTGGGTCTGCACCAAAATCTGCACACAGATATTTATAGCAGCTTTATTCATAATTGTCAAAACTTAGAAACGACCAAGATGTCCTTCAGTAGCTGAATAGATCAACTGGTACATTATTCAGCACTAAAAAGAAATGAGTTATCAAGCCATGAAAAGGCACGAAGAACGCATATTACGCACAAACGCATATTACTAAGTGAAAGAAGCCAATCTGAAAAGGCTTCATACTGGATGGTTCCAGACATACAATATTCTGGAAAAGGCAAAACTACGGGGACAGTAAAAAGGTCAGTGGTTGCCAGGAGATAGAGGGAAAAGACTTTCGGGGCAGTGAAAACACTCTGTACAATACTGTAATTGTGGATACATGTCATTACACATTTGCTAAAACCCATAGAATGTACAGGACCAAGAGCAGACCTAATGTGAACCCTGGACTGTGGGTGATAGTGATGTTCAGCGTAGGTTCACCGGCCGTCCCCACTGTGGGGTAGGGGTAGATTGTGATAGTGGGGTAGGCCGTGTGGATATAAGAACAGGGGTTGTATGGGAAACCTCTGTAGTTTTTGCTCAGTTTTGCTGTGGCCTAAATCTTTTCTCAAAATAAAAGCCTGGTTGGTGGGTGGAGTGATGTAGTTAAGGTGCTGGACTCCCATAGGACTGAGGTTTGAGTCCTGGACCCGGAAGCTTGCTTTCCTCCTTTCCCTTTCTCTCTCTCTGTCTCTGGTCAAATTAAACAAATAATAATGATGATAACAAATGAAATTTTAAAAAGGCTGTTTTCTAAAAGCAATCTGAGCTTGAAAAATACTTAAATTTGACTCCAGTTTTGATCTTAAATTGATGCAATGTGCCCTTTGTAACACGCCCACTAATTGGTCATTGGAACTCTGTTCTCATTGTTGCCATGGTTATTGTCACTAATAGTCACTGAGTATCTGTCAGGCACTGTGAAGCACTTGACTCTGATGATCTCATTTGACCCCCATGAAGTTCATATCCCATTTTCCAGATGAAACAACTGAGGCCCAGAGCATCATGCCCACTTGCCCACAGTCACACAAGTGTCAGTGAGGAAGCCAGGTTTTGAATCAAGGCCCTTCTGGATCCTGAGCCCAAATTCTTCATGGCATGCAAACGAAACAGTAACCATGACATTTTTCAATATTCTCTCGTTCGCTTTCATTGTTCCCACTTAGGAGGAAGTTAGCTAGCGAGGTGAGGCACCTTGCCCACCTCGGTTCCTCTGGGATCACACCCTTGTTTCTGGAGCTCTCTCCCCAGTCTCAAAGGCTCCACAGAAGTAAGGAAATGTCAAGAATATTAAATCTATAATTGAGTAAAACCTGGAGAGAATCGTTAAATCATGGTTTAATATTTCCCAAATGGTCCATCGACATTTTGAAGATGTGTCAAATTCTTTGGCTTGTACATCCTGGCTGTGCACGTGAAAAGTTGGCTGTTGAACCTGCAGGCCAGCCAGAGAGTGGCACTGTGAAGCCAGTGCTATGGATTTGAACACAGAGCAACATCCCCCACCCTGGCAATGACCTTTCAAGGTCCTTCTGTGGAAGACGCTTGAGTGGGACGGGAAATCCAGCTGTGCTTATAGAAACACTCGCAATTGGAAATACTGAAGGACATCTGATTATGCCTGGTGCTAATTTATTTCCAGATATCAAGTTCCAGATACTTTTAGGTGTGAGAATTGACTTGGAAAGGTGCGTCTTTTTCCGGTTCCTAGATTTTGGTTTCTAAATACTATTTGCCAGTAAAATAAACTGAGAGTTCCTTGGAGAAAGGGCTGGTCTAGATGAGCCTAAAACATTGGTACCAGAAAGCAAGGTAGTTAAAAAAAAAAGAAAGAAAGAAAGAAAGAAAGTACAAATAAGCAAACAAACAGACCTGTAAGAGCTTGACCAAAGCTGAAACAACTTGAACAACACAATAATTAACGAGTGCTGATTTCCAACAACTAAAATAGGAGGAATAAAAGCAATAGAAAAATCACTGTTAGGATACCACAGTAGGAATTGCTGCAGGCTGGATTCACCCATGGGTGCAAAAATTAGTGGGTGAAACTTTAAGGAGAAACAAGACACTCACATAGCCTCAAAATCTCGGCCCCAATTTCTTAATCACGGTGGTAGTTTTAACGTATGTCCACGCATGCATACGTGTGACAGTGGAGGAAGCTTAATTCCTCTCTTCTTCAGTGTGGGCTGGACTTAGCAACTAGCTTCTAAGAATAAATGATGGGGAGGGAAAATAGCAACCCTGTGATGGAGAGACCTGGCTGACACCACCTTAGTCAAGGGATCAAAGCATCCCATAAGTGGTGAGTCTGGCTGATGTCACACACCCCTAATGTGATGTGGTGGACACACACAGCCAAACCAGAGCATCTCACCCATAGAAACAGCACGAACGCTGCGGGAGCAGGAGGAAGGCTGAACGGGAACGCTGTGGAACTTTACATTCATCTCTAAATCTAAAATGATTTAATATTTAAAAATAAAGCATTTGAAAGAAACGCATGCCTTGTCCTGGGTTCAGGATCTCCCAAAGATTGAAATATTGGTCTTAAATAAGAAGAGGAATAGAAAAAGCAAGGCTGTGTGAAAGCAGCAAACTGCCTTTTGTCCCCTCCCTAGCATGTCTGTCACATAGACAGCCGCACATCACTGACATGGGATTGAGCTGTATGCAGTGTTTTGTAGCCTGCTTTATTCTTATAATCCATTGCAAGAGATCCATAAGGTTTCTCACAAATGTTCCCAAAGAGTCCAGTTGAGATGGAATTGCCAAGACCTTCTAGAATATTCCCTGTGCTCTGTAGACATTCTGTGGCTTCCCACTTTCCACATGGCCTATCCCTGAAAACAGAGGGCAGAAGGCCCCTCAGATCTCAGCATCCCATAAGAGAGGACAAAATCCTGGAGATTCTGCCTGGAGCTGTACCAAGCCCTCTCAGAAAGAACTTGAAGATGAGGCCAGGAGACCTGGGTTCCAGCCTGGCAGTGCAACTCAGACAAACCACGTGCCCTGAGCCTGTTTTGTCATCTGCAAAATGAGGAGAAGATTCCAGGATTTGCCTCTTACCAGGATTTCTGGGGGATTCAAAGCAGGATACCCATGGGAAATACGAGGAGGAAAACGTGTGGTTGACTTTGCATCAGAACACCAGGTGTAGAGCCAGGATCCACCCCTTCCTGCCTGGGCAGCCTTGGGCGTGTGATTTACCTTCCCTAGGACTCAGTTTCCTCACCTGCAAATGGGACTGACATTCCATTCAAACCTGTCTGAATGTCTTCCAGTCTAATTCCAGTCTAACTCCATGGGGAGGGAATGAATGAGCACAGTGCCTGGACAGGGCAGCCTCCATCAGTGGCAGATGCAGTGGTGGCTGCTTCAGGGGTTAACCGAACACGCCCACAGCAAGCCGAGGGCTCCTGGTACGGCTCGGGGGTACTCTGAGCCAGTGGTGGCCCCCAGCCTTTCCTTTTCCTTGGAAACAGCCCCACTTGGCCAGCCTGCGATCCACTAACTCGATGGCCAGCTCCCAGATGTCCAGCGTCTCCTGGCCCAAGATTTGGCTCCTGTGGGCATCACAAAGCTGCCTGCCTGGGGCAGAACCTTGGCAGCCAGAGAACAGGCTGTCCAGGGCTGGAAGGGGGCAGGGTGGGGAGAGCGACAGACCATCCTCAAACCTCCTCCAGCCTCCCTGGAGATGTCACAGGCTTAGCAGGGGCTGCTTGACACATGTCGGATAAAATAAGAAAAAAATAAATAACAATGTTTATAAGAAGATTAGCGAGAAGGCAGCAAAATTTCTCTAGGGAGCCTCCTTGGCTGCATCTCAGAGTGACAGCTCCCATTGCCTTATCAGAGGCGTAATGAGTTGCCAGGATTCAGGGTCATTAAAAATCCTCCCTGGCTGGGCCCCCTCCCTCACCCATTGCCTTTGATGGTGGAGTCAGGGGGCCTGGTGGCAGTGTGGGCCCCCTGCCTCTACCGTGCAGTCTGCCCGTCACTGTTCCTGTTCACTGGGGTACAGAGGTGAGATGGTGGGGCCAACTTGGCGGAAGTAATGCAACACGACGGCCCAATTTGTGCCCTCGGCCCCTCGGGCAGAGAACCCGTCTCCCTGGCGCGGATTAGGCTCTGTTTTATCTTGGCTTCTTCAGAGACAAAAGGGGGGGGGGCTCTGAGTAAGCGCATGTCTGCAATGAGGCATCCGCAGCTCGAGACTGCACTGTGAGGGAAGAAACCCCACCATCCGCCGTCTCCAATGCCTCACTATGTGCATGGGGAAACTGAGGCCTGGGAGGCAGAGAGCAGAGGTTGTAGCCTACCGCGAGCAGAGTCAGGCTTTCGATCCAGGTCTCCAGACTCCCAGCCTAATGCTGGGTACGCGTCAGAGGATTACTGCAATTTCAGTAGTGGGAGCAACGTGAGGGAGAGAGACGATAGGAACATACGGACAATTCAATTCTGTGAGAACAAATGTGTATCGATCTTCTGCAATGTGCAAGTCACCAGGAGAGACACAGAACTGAGAAATGCGGGAGACACAGCCTTGGCCCCTCATCCAAGGAGGGATAGGTGCAAAGGCCAGGGTCTGCAGGCCAGTAACTGTCACATGCAAACACATGCTTGCACACGTGAGCGTGCACACACATGCACAGACACCCTGGCCAACTCCATGATCCCCATCAGTACCACTGAAAAGTGCTCCTGCCTTTAATCACCTCCCTCTTTGTCCCAAAGCTTATCTTCAAGAAGCTCAGCACTTGTAGCTATTGATTTTCTCAATTGCTCACCGGCCTCACTTCCCTTGAGGGATGAGGGGTTTGGAGGAGGGAGGATTACCCTTGTGTTTCAATTCAGGAAACTGAGGCTGGGAGCAGCCGCACAGGGAGCCTCACCCTGACACCCTGGCTGCATGGTGCCTTTATGCTCTGGCAGATGCAGCCCCGTGTTTGGTGGCATGGCGTGGTGAGTAGAGCAAAGCTGGATTCCAGTTCCACAACCATCCTCCTCGAGGAAACACCTTGCACAGTGAACAACCTGCCCGACCATATGCAGCCACCTTGCTGTCAGAATAAGTGCCTATCTCTCAGCCAGAAGAGGGCCTCTTTGGAAAATGGGGAAGCCAGGGTTAGGAAGGTCCCTCCAGGATCCCTGTCATCCCCTAGACTGGATCACATGGAAGGACAGGGATAGTTGGATTTTGTAGTCAAGAAAGCCAGCTCTGCCTGGGTCATGTCCCTCTTCCTCAGCAGTCCCCTCCTCAAGCCTGTCCCACTCCTGTCTCAGCCTCTGCTGCAGTAGCTTCCCAGCCATTCCAGCTAGACGGGATCTTACATCACAGGGAGTTTTAGGCCAATTCTTCCTTCTAGAGGCAGGGTGGCCGAGAAGTGGAGTGGACCAGGAAGGTTCTGGACCTGCAGAGAGCTGAGACTGACCTGAGCCCTAGCCCAAAGCTCTGCTCTTTCTACAACGCCAGCAGCTTCCTATGGGCAGTGGTCACGGAAGATGAAACTCCTTAGCAGAAAGCTGCCTGAACCTCTTCCAGCCTAATTCCAGAGCCTCTGGGGCTCGCAGCTTACCATTGTCCAGCCCTGAGGCATCAGGGGCCTGGAGTGCTCCAGAAACTCAAATCTGGCCCTCAGTTGTGGGGGTGAAGGTACCCTAGGTTCAGAACAGGCAGGTGCACTGGGTGAATCCCAGCCCAGGACTGTGGTCAGCGGTTGTATCTAGCTCAAGAAGCAGCTGTCAGTGCGGCTGCTCCATCACAGGCCCAGATGAGGCCCATCTAGTAATCCCAGGCCTGCTGGGAAGGTCAGAAAAGAGGCAGCTGGAATAATTTTTTAAAAAATTTACTTCGTATAATGCTTTTGAAATTCACCTGTGCTGTTGTTATCATCAAGCGTTTATTCCTTTTTATTGCTGAGTAGTTTTCTATTTTATGGATATTTCAAAATACATTTTTGTACTCAGTAGTTGGTGAATATTTGGGATGGTTCTTGCTTTTGGCTATCATGAATGAAGCTACTGTGACTATTTGTGTATGTAAGTGTTTGGGCAGACATATATTCTATACATTTTCATTTCTTTTGAGTAAATACCTAGGAGAAAATTGATGAAAACAAGAAAACATAGGCACCTGTAAGACCACAGACTGTGGAGTCTGGGACTGATGGTGCAGCTTCCTCTCTGCAGCCTGGCTCCAGCTCTCTGGTGGCCTGGTGCCAGGTCCCATGCTGGCTGGTCCCATGCACCCACTTGGGGTTTCTGTGCACACTCACCAGCGATATCAGAATAACAGAGTTTGCATATAATTTAGTTTCATTTTGTTTTTGAGAGAGGGTCTCATTATGTTGCTGAGGCTGGCCTTGAACTTGCAATCCTTTTGCCTCAGCCTCTTGAATAACAGGGAAACAGGTGGTACCACTGTGCCTGCTCCATCCCTTACTTTGGGAGCTAAATTTAGGCTGATTCAAGGTCATTCCTGCACTGTGGCCTCTCTCCAGTGCTTGCATTCTGATGCTGAAGCAGGAGACCCCATAATAGCAACACAGAGAGCAGCTTGCTCCGCGCCAGGCACTGTGCTGAGCTCTCAGTCACAGGGTCGCTCTTATTCCTCTAACAACGCCGAGGCGGGGGCTGCCGTATTCCCATTCCTCAGGTGGCAACGCTCAGTCTCAAAGATGTCGTCCTTGCCTATGCTTGCCCTGCAGCTACAGGGCTTGGACCCCTGCCTGTCTGACCTTAAGGACCTCTGAGTCACTGGGTGGAGTCCAGTTGGCCCCGCGGAATCTCTTCCTGATCTGGTCCCCACAGGCACGTGCTGTACCTGGGAGGGTCATCGTTCTGTGGGTCAGCCACAAGGGGAGCAGAGAGCTGGCTCACTCTGCAGTTCTCTGGGCAGTGCAGTGTCCAGGAGCCTTTCTGTCCTCCCCCTTCAGGGAGCCCTTGAACGTTGTCTTCCCTCCCTTCTCTCCACCATGACACGACTCATCATGTCCTGCACTGTGGGGTTCTGGTATCTGCTCAGAAGGGGCCGGCTGATGAGTTCTGTTCTGTTTGGGATCCAGAGCGCATTAGCTTTACAAAACATTTGAGCTGCTTTGGCCTGGCGTGGCCTGGCTGGGTGGGGTGCGGAAGGCCTGGCTTCACCGCCCTCTCTCTTCCACCCCTACCGGGGCCTCAAAGCACTTTTACCTTTCAGAGCTAACTGGGGACCTCTTCTGGTTAGCCTGGTCTCCCGGCAGCCCAGGACCTCTTCCTTTGGTCCCAGAAAGGCCCAGCAGGAACCCTGGTCCCATATCTCTGAGGCCTGGGGAGGGGAAAGAGGAAACAGAGGAAATAGAACCAGGAAGCATTTGTTTTTCCTCAACAAAGTCACTCTTTTCTTTAGGCAAATGAGCTGAGGAGGGAAAGACACCGCTGGAGACCAGCAGTGATTAATTGCTGAGGAAATGAGTGGCCTGCGCAGACAGGGCTGTGGCAGGCAGGCAGGAAGAGCAGAGGGTGGGCTCGGGCTGGCTCTGCGACCAGGGCTCATTGAGCTTGGTGCAAACAACGGCTGCGCCTGATGGGTACCTGCTGCCCAGCCGCCAGGAGCAAACGGCTTGACTGGGGAAAGGAGACTTGCTCACACAGAGGGGAGGCCCATGCTGGGGGCCCAGGCTCGGGGGCCCTGGGCTGAGAGGAAGAAATGGGAAGGCACACAGAGAACCAGAGAATTTATACCTCTGCTCTCCAAGCATGAGTCACTCCCTGAGTGCCCTCGCAGGGTGTCCCCTTGCTGCCCACCCAGGCGCTTGGGCCGCCCTTGGGCTCCTCCAGGTCCTGGTTGATCCAGATCCTTCCCTCCCCTTCACATCTAGCTTGCCCTGTCCAATAGCATCAGAACTAGTCTAACGCCGCCCCGGTTCCTCTTGGCTAGGTCCACTGGTCAGTGATAGCAAAGGATAACAAACCACAGGGCACATCGGGAAGGAACAAGAGCATGGACTAACCCCGTTGCTAGAGCCATGGCTTCTAATAGCAAAATAAATGCCCTGGCAGCTCGCAGGCCATGTGAGGGGTTCAACTGAGCCTCAGGTGCTGCTCTCAGCTCCAGCCCTGCTGCAGTCTGAGCTGTGGTGTCCATGTCACAAAATGACAGAGTGGGGCGTCATCGAGTTTAACTGCCTTATTGTAGGCCACAGCCAGAGAAGGGGTGTTACCAGTCCCAGCCACACAGCACATGTGAGGTGAGATGGGACTGGATTCGGCCTCCTGGTTCCCACACGGTTCTTGCATGTTCTCTTTGCATGCTATCTCAGGAGACTTCCTGCACGGGCACGTGCTGGTGGATGCTCAGCCCTCTCCCCGAGAGGGCACCCACCTGCCCTGCAAGTTGTTTGCTGAGCCTGGGGTACTGCCCAGTCCAGTGGGTGTCCTCTGTGAGTACCCTGTATAAGACACCCTCGTTACTACAGTCCTTGGCCGTACTGTGGTCCTGGCAGGGTTAAGTCCAGCGACTCCTCCCTTCCCACTAATAGCAGGCTTCTCTCCACGTGATGGGACACGGGCTAAGAATAGAGTCGGTCGCTCCTAGGCGCTGCTCAGAAGCACTTCCATAACATAAGGGTTTTCTGTCTCTGTCTCTCCATGGTGCTCTGGCCCAGGGCTTTGGAACCTCCTCCTTGACCCCACCAGGATCGTCCAGCCAGCACCCAGCCAGCCTCTCAGAAGGGGGAGCCAAGGGAACTCATTGGACTCTGCTTTGACAGACACCATTAAACACCCCCTCTGTGCGTGCCCAGTTGATGTGCACACTCCGTGCATCAGACGTTTAGCTCAACCCATTGCACAGTTGGGACAGTTGAGTCAGAGAGGGGAAGGGGATTCCTCAGGTCTTAGGGCTTTTAAGTGGCAAAGCCAGGATTTGACCCCAGGGCCCTTTCCTGTAGTGGGGGGCAACATAACAAAGCAACACAGGCCTCTTTCCTGCCCGCCCCCCCACTACCCAAACTTTTCACTCCTCTTGGTCCATCCCACCCCACCAAAAGCCCTTGGCCCCACCCAAGGAAGGACAGGTTTGACTGGCAGCAAGAGCAGAGAAATACGGTCTAAGACAATGACGGTTTTGTGGTGACAGTATGTGTTGGAGGCAGTTGGAAGCACACACAGCCTAGGTTTGAAACCTGGCACTGGCTCTTATAGTGTGCTGCTGTTCACCACCCTACCTCAGTTACTCAGTTCACATCTGGAAAATGGGAGCAGTAGGGGCTTGAGAATGAACGGATTACCACACAGTACCTAGAATAGTAGCTGAGACCCAGTGAGGGCTTGCCTGGTGGGAAGAAGCAGCAGGCTGTGGGTCTCTGTGTAGCTGTGGTTTGTAGAGAAGGTCCTGGCCAGCCGTGGAAATAGCTCCTTCTCTGAGCTCCTCCTATAGCCCGGTGGGAACTGACACCGCGTGTGTGTGTGTGCATGCACATTTGTGTGCACGGGTGTGTTCTGTGTACATTCATGCCTGTGTGCATGGCTGATAGCTAGACCTTGACAATGAAAAGGACCCACAACTCAATCCTGCCCCTCCCTTTGCTACATCACTTCTGAAATCCCCCCATCATCCTGACCCCGTGTTCCAGTAGGCCTGCCCTCCCTACTTCCTGTGACAAGGTACATGTGCCCTCTGAAGGCAGCCTGTCAACTCCTGAGAAGGCTGACTGCTGGAAGGAGCTCCAGGGCCTTCCCTCCTCCCTGTGCCAGAAGGCCCGAGTCAATACAGGCTTGCTGGAAGGCATGGAGGGGTGAGTCTGCTGCCTTCCCTTGCCAGGGAGCCCATCCTGGGTCCCTGTCCCATCCCTGAACTGTCCCTCTCCTCTGTCTCCCCAGTAATAAGTGTCTGCCAGGAATGACGTCTCTGCATATCCCCAGGTCTCTTGCCACAGACAGGTCCTGTGTCCCTTCCTAGACAGGGGTCCACGAGGGTGGTGACTAGCGTTCTTGTCACACCCTGGACTCTGAGTGAGGTGGTGGGCGGGAAGTGCTCCGAGCACCACCCCGCGCTGACAAATGAACGCCAGCGTGGGCCTGAGGAGTCCTCTGCTCTTCCTCCTGTCATCACTGCCCCCATCACCACACCAGCCTCCAGGGTCTGGTCCGTGGCACCAATGGCCCCCACACAGGCGCCGTACGTCCTGTCCCTCACTCGGCCAGGCAAGCAAGAAAGGGCTCCGAGTCGTGGGCACCCATCCTGGGCCTCGTATCCTGCTATCCCCAACCAGAAGGCTCCCGTCTTACGGAGGAGTAAACTGAGGCCCGAGCAGTCTAACTCGTCCGAGGCCGCGCGGCTGTGGTGGCAGAGCCAGGCCGTCGGCAGTCAGGGTCTGGGTCCTGGCTGCCTCCCTCCCACCACCGCAGGCGCTCTGCAAGGAAAGTTTAACCTCAGGGTCCCTGAGATGGAAAACTGAGGGGACATTCTAGGGACTGACTCTCACATAGCAAGTCTCCCAGGCAGGGCTGGAGTTGGGCTGTCATTGGGCCCATCCCTGTCCCCACCATGGAAAAGTCCTGCAGGACTGAAGGGAGCCTTTGACTTCGTCACTCATCCTGTCTTCCTGGTAGGCATGAGAAGGAGGGACATTCCAAAGAGCAGAGGCATCAACCCGTCCTGGGGAGGAGACAAAGCCCTTCCCAGGAAAGCAGAAGCCGCACGTTCCATCACAGAGCGACAGCACGCATCGGCCGCAGCCCCTGCTCTGTCGGCGCCATCAGCCAGCGCCCCGGAACGCGCGTGCACACGTGCACATTGATATTAAAGTCATATTTTTGGTTGCTGGGAAGGCGCGGCTGTCACTTCCTCTGCCCTAGGCAACCCGCTGGCCCGGCTCCCCTTTTACTTCCCCGCCCTGCCGTGGAGCGCCCTCCGTTTGTATTTATATAGATAAATCGGCCTGGCTAATTAAAGTTCTCTTGCTGGAGAGTGAGGGAATTAATAAAAGAACTTGGAACAGGGCCAGCCGAAAGCTGGGGCGCAGGGAGCCAGAGCCGGAACCGCAGCGGCAAAGGAGGCCAGAGGGTCCAGCAGATAAGTGAGTGCCAACGCACCACCCCTCCCCAGGGAGAGGGGGCTGGGGGCAGGGGCAGGGCAGGAACGTCAGTGAGTGGCACAGCTATGGTGGCACGTACGTGCCATCTCTTGCCCTCAGGATGTGTGACTGCATCATGGAGCGCCTGCGGTGGTGGGAGGGAGGCAGCCAGGACCCAGACCCTGACTGCCGACGGCCTGGCTCTGCCCCCACAGCCGCGCCGCCACCC
>NW_006159532.1:276774-280559 GCF_000334495.1 Tupaia belangeri chinensis | reverse complement strand
GGAAAGAAAAAGGGAGATGTTTTAAAGGTGCCCAACACAATTCAGCAGCTGCCTTTGCCTCCTAGAGCAGCCAGGACTTGAGGGCTCCAAAGGGTGGGGAAGAGGCTGGAGCAGGACACAACCCAAAGAGCCCTAGGCCTATCCAACCGAGGAGCCAGGGTCGCTGGTGTCCAGCTGCAGGGATTACGCAGAACTTATCTTTCAGGCAAGTCCCAGGCCCCAGGCAGGGATTGGGGCAGCTGGCTCATTAGGCAGAAAGAAACGGCCTATTCTAGAGGCTGTGAGCTTCCCCAGCAGTGCCAGCAGTCCCTGTGGGGGGACCTGGGTGCTGCGGCCCTGGGTCTCCAGTCTGGAGAGTGATGGGGGCCAAGACCTACCCAGCAGCCTGCAGGCTGGAACTGGCCAGTTATCAGGCAAGCTCAGGACAGGAGGCCTTTTTGCTCATGGCAAGGGCCCTCCCTATACACCACAGCTACTGAGACCGTTATTCTGCATTATTTTTGCCCATCAGAAGGCATCCCTCCAACAAGGTGCCTACCCCACGTTTTTATTTAATCCTCTGTGTTTGTGCATGCACATGTGTTCTCCGTGCATTCGTGCCTGTGCGCATGGCTGATAGCTACACCCCGACAAGGGAAAGGCCCCTCAAGTCAATCTTACACCTCCCTCTGCTACATCACTTCTGAAATCACCTCACATCTCCCACTCGCGGTCCCATAGGCCTGCCCTCCCACCTTCTGTGACAAGGTACATGTGCCCTCCAAAGGAAACCTGTCAACTCCTGAGAAGGCTGACTGCTGGAAGGAGCTCCAGGGCCTTCCCTCCTCCCTGTGCCAGAAGGCCCGAGTCAATACAGGCTTGCTGGAAGGCATGGAGGGGTGAGTCTGCTGCCTTCCCTTGCCAGGGAGCCCATCCTGGGTCCCTGTCCCATCCCTGAACTGTCCCTCTCCTCTGTCTCCCCAGTAATAAGTGTCTGCCAGGAATGACGTCTCTGCATATCCCCAGGTCTCTTGCCACAGACAGGTCCTGTGTCCCTTCCTAGACAGGGGTCCACGAGGGTGGTGACTAGCGTTCTTGTCACACCCTGAGTGAGGTGGTGGGCGGGAAGTGCTCCGAGCACCACCCCGCGCTGACAAATGAACGCCAGCGTGGGCCTGAGGAGTCCTCTGCTCTTCCTCCTGTCATCACTGTCCCCATCACCACACCAGCCTCCAGGGTCTGGTCCGTGGCACCAATGGCCCCCACACAGGGGCCGTACGTCCTGTCCCTCACTCGGCCAGGCAAGCAAGAAAGGGCTCCGAGTCGTGGGCACCCATCCTGGGCCTCGTATCCTGCTATCCCCAACCAGAAGGCTCCCGTCTTACGGAGGAGTAAACTGAGGCCCGAGCAGTCTAACTCGTCCGAGGCCGCGCGGCTGTGGTGGCAGAGCCAGGCCGTCGGCAGTCAGGGGCTGGGTCCTGGCTGCCTCCCTCCCACCACCGCAGGCGCTCCATGATGCAGTCACACATCCTGAGGGCAAGAGATGGCACGTACGTGCCACCATAGCTGTGCCACTCACTGACGTTCCTGCCCTGCCCCTGCCCCCAGCCCCCTCTCCCTGGGGAGGGGTGGTGCGTTGGCACTCACTTATCTGCTGGACCCTCTGGCCTCCTTTGCCGCTGCGGTTCCGGCTCTGGCTCCCTGCGCCCCAGCTTTCGGCTGGCCCTGTTCCAAGTTCTTTTATTAATTCCCTCACTCTCCAGCAAGAGAACTTTAATTAGCCAGGCCGATTTATCTATATAAATACAAACGGAGGGCGCTCCACGGCAGGGCGGGGAAGTAAAAGGGGAGCCGGGCCAGCGGGTTGCCTAGGGCAGAGGAAGTGACAGCCGCGCCTTCCCAGCAACCAAAAATATGACTTTAATATCAATGTGCACGTGTGCACGCGCGTTCCGGGGCGCTGGCTGATGGCGCCGACAGAGCAGGGGCTGCGGCCGATGCGTGCTGTCGCTCTGTGATGGAACGTGCGGCTTCTGCTTTCCTGGGAAGGGCTTTGTCTCCTCCCCAGGACGGGTTGATGCCTCTGCTCTTTGGAATGTCCCTCCTTCTCATGCCTACCAGGAAGACAGGATGAGTGACGAAGTCAAAGGCTCCCTTCAGTCCTGCAGGACTTTTCCATGGTGGGGACAGGGATGGGCCCAATGACAGCCCAACTCCAGCCCTGCCTGGGAGACTTGCTATGTGAGAGTCAGTCCCTAGAATGTCCCCTCAGTTTTCCATCTCAGGGACCCTGAGGTTAAACTTTCCTTGCAGAGCGCCTGCGGTGGTGGGAGGGAGGCAGCCAGGACCCAGACCCTGACTGCCGACGGCCTGGCTCTGCCACCACAGCCGCGCGGCCTCGGACGAGTTAGACTGCTCGGGCCTCAGTTTACTCCTCCGTAAGACGGGAGCCTTCTGGTTGGGGATAGCAGGATACGAGGCCCAGGATGGGTGCCCACGACTCGGAGCCCTTTCTTGCTTGCCTGGCCGAGTGAGGGACAGGACGTACGGCCCCTGTGTGGGGGCCATTGGTGCCACGGACCAGACCCCGAGGCTGGTGTGGTGATGGGGACAGTGATGACAGGAGGAAGAGCAGAGGACTCCTCAGGCCCACGCTGGCGTTCATTTGTCAGCGCGGGGTGGTGCTCGGAGCACTTCCCGCCCACCACCTCACTCAGAGTCCAGGGTGTGACAAGAACGCTAGTCACCACCCTCGTGGACCCCTGTCTAGGAAGGGACACAGGACCTGTCTGTGGCAAGAGACCTGGGGATATGCAGAGACGTCATTCCTGGCAGACACTTATTACTGGGGAGACAGAGGAAAGGGACAGTTCAGGGATGGGACAGGGACCCAGGATGGGCTCCCTGGCAAGGGAAGGCAGCAGACTCACCCCTCCATGCCTTCCAGCAAGCCTGTATTGACTCGGGCCTTCTGGCACAGGGAGGAGGGAAGGCCCTGGAGCTCCTTCCAGCAGTCAGCCTTCTCAGGAGTTGACAGGTTTCCTTTGGAGGGCACATGTACCTTGTCACAGAAGGTGGGAGGGCAGGCCTATGGGACCGCGAGTGGGAGATGTGAGGTGATTTCAGAAGTGATGTAGCAGAGGGAGGTGTAAGATTGACTTGAGGGGCCTTTCCCTTGTCGGGGTGTAGCTATCAGCCATGCGCACAGGCACGAATGCACGGAGAACACATGTGCATGCACAAACACAGAGGATTAAATAAAAACGTGGGGTAGGCACCTTGTTGGAGGGATGCCTTCTGATGGGCAAAAATAATGCAGAATAACGGTCTCAGTAGCTGTGGTGTATAGGGAGGGCCCTTGCCATGAGCAAAAAGGCCTCCTGTCCTGAGCTTGCCTGATAACTGGCCAGTTCCAGCCTGCAGGCTGCTGGGTAGGTCTTGGCCCCCATCACTCTCCAGACTGGAGACCCAGGGCCGCAGCACCCAGGTCCCCCCACAGGGACTGCTGGCACTGCTGGGGAAGCTCACAGCCTCTAGAATAGGCCGTTTCTTTCTGCCTAATGAGCCAGCTGCCCCAATCCCTGCCTGGGGCCTGGGACTTGCCTGAAAGATAAGTTCTGCGTAATCCCTGCAGCTGGACACCAGCGACCCTGGCTCCTCGGTTGGATAGGCCTAGGGCTCTTTGGGTTGTGTCCTGCTCCAGCCTCTTCCCCACCCTTTGGAGCCCTCAAGTCCTGGCTGCTCTAGGAGGCAAAGGCAGCTGCTGAATTGTGTTGGGCACCTTTAAAACATCTCCCTTTTTCTTT
>NW_006159532.1:275640-276743 GCF_000334495.1 Tupaia belangeri chinensis | reverse complement strand
GTCTCCTGGAAGCAGGGGCCCAGTGGGACATACCTTGAGTCCAGGCAGGCAGACCTGGATGGTCCTTGCTCTGTGACTGGATGGCTGTGACCTGCGTCATGCCCAGCACGGCTCATAGGGGCGGACTCCTCTGCAGGAGCAGCCATCCAGCTCAGATCTCTGGGATTCCAGAAATAGCCCCCAGAAAGCAAAGAGGAAAATGCCACCTCCACAGGCCTGGACCTCTTTATCCAGAGGGTCCGGTTGGTTTGGGGAGTACTCTGGCTATGTGAAGTTTCGGCCCCGAGCTCAGATTTCTCCTAAAGCTCCAGAGCCCTTCTCAGCCCTAGACAGAGGACAATACCATGGGCCAAGTCCCTGAATCTCCAGGGTGATCAGCCTGGCCTCACCGCTAGCAAGGCCCTTCTCCTCCAGAGCCCAGTCCCCCAGAGCAGAGGGTGCAAGCATCTCTCCATCCAAAGGACCACGACTCATTAGCAGGTCAGCCCCCATCCAGGTGACTCTTGGGGCGGCTCATCCTTCCTGTTACCTCTCTCTAGCAGGGACAGGGGTCCTTCGGTCCTAAGTTACTTTCCTCCCCATCTTGAGGGTCTCAGCTCAAATGTGTCCTCCCCTAGAGGCATTCCTTTAGGCAGAAGCAGCCACTGCCCTCCCTGCCCATCTCTCAGGGCCACACGTCTTTCTTTGTCTTGAGAGCAAATGTCTTTACCCCAAACGTCTCTGTCTGGTGATGGTGTTGTCCATCTCCCGCCCAGTGGCTCCTGCCGCAGCCCCAGCGCCTGGCACCCAAGTGCTATTTCTAAATGAGGGAGTAAATGAACAAGTGAATGGATACATGGATGAACTCCCTGGGGAGGTGGCACCAGGCTGGGCCACCTCTGCAGGCTGCAGAGGATGTGGTCAGCCAGCTGGGCCGAGGCCAGGGCACCTGAGGAAGCAGCTGGCCTGTTGGAGCCGGGCCCTGGGGCGGGCGCCTCCTGTTTGGCAGCCCAGGCGGGCCGTGGTCTGGTCCCCTGAGCCCTGGACATGTAGGGGAGCAAGGTGAGGGCAGCCCGAGGAGAAAGGGTGAGCCAGCCATAACTTTGGGACAATGGAAAACGTGA
>NW_006159532.1:267830-274177 GCF_000334495.1 Tupaia belangeri chinensis | reverse complement strand
CTGGGACCTGCGTCATGCCCAGCACGGCTCATAGGGGCGGACTCCTCTGCAGGAGCAGCCATCCAGCTCAGATCTCTGGGATTCCAGAAATAGCCCCCAGAAAGCAAAGAGGAAAATGCCACCTCCACAGGCCTGGACCTCTTTATCCAGAGGGTCCGGTTGGTTTGGGGAGTACTCTGGCTATGTGAAGTTTCGGCCCCGAGCTCAGATTTATCCTAAAGCTCCAGAGCCCTTCTCAGCCCTAGACAGAGGACAATACCATGGGCCAAGTCCCTGAATCTCCAGGGTGATCAGCCTGGCCTCACCGCTAGCAAGGCCCTTCTCCTCCAGAGCCCAGTCCCCCAGAGCAGAGGGTGCAAGCATCTCTCCATCCAAAGGACCACGACTCATTAGCAGGTCAGCCCCCATCCAGGTGACTCTTGGGGCGGCTCATCCTTCCTGTTACCTCTCTCTAGCAGGGACAGGGGTCCTTCGGTCCTAAGTTACTTTCCTCCCCATCTTGAGGGTCTCAGCTCAAATGTGTCCTCCCCTAGAGGCATTGGTCACTGGGCAGAAGCAGCCACTGCCCTCCCTGCCCATCTCTCAGGGCCACACGTCTTTCTTTGTCTTGAGAGCAAATGTCTTTACCCCAAACGTCTCTGTCTGGTGATGGTGTTGTCCATCTCCCGCTAGAAACCCCCTGCCGCAGCCCCAGCGCCTGGCACCCAAGTGCTATTTCTAAATGAGGGAGTAAATGAACAAGTGAATGGATACATGGATGAACTCCCTGGGGAGGTGGCACCAGGCTGGGCCACCTCTGCAGGCTGCAGAGGATGTGGTCAGCCAGCTGGGCCGAGGCCAGGGCACCTGAGGAAGCAGCTGGCCTGTTGGAGCCGGGGCCCTGGGGCTGGCGCCTCCTGTTTGTCAGCCCAGGCGGGCCGTGGTCTGGTCCCCTGAGCCCTGGACATGTAGGGGAGCAAGGTGAGGGCAGCCCGAGGAGAAAGGGTGAGCCAGCCATAACTTTGGGACAATGGAAAAGGTGAAGGTCACAGGAAAAAGCAGAGGGGGACAGGAAAGGTCTGAAGGACTATCACTCATCGGCAGGTCGGCCCCAGTCCAGGTGGCGCTCTGGCAGCTCATCCTTCCCGTCACCAGCGACGCCAGGAAGACCCCTCCCAACAAGCCCTGGGGCCCTCCACCCTGGAAACCTCTGGACTGGTGGATCACATTTTGTCCTATTCTTCGTGTGTCTAGGCGGGAAGGGGAGGCGCAGACAGTGCCAGGGACTTGCCCAAAGTCGCAGAGCAGAAGTGGCCAGACCCTGGGTCTCCTGGCCCCCTGAGAAAGGCTCTCCCGCAGCCCACCGCAGGGGTGTGTAGTCAACATCCTCACTCACCGTCAGCCCCAGCAGGGCCTGCCCTGGCCATAGTCACCTATTTCTGGGTTGCACTTGCTGGTGTCTGAGCGTCAAGGCCTAAAAATAAGAAGACAGATTGTCCACTTTGGCTGTAATTACTGCCTAAAAAGGCCCAGTGGGGAGAAAGAAAGAGGAGGGAGGAATAAAGGGAAAAGTCCCAGAGCCAAGCATCCATCACAGGCAGACAGGCCCTGGTGGGGAAGGTCCGCGGGCACAGTGCAGGGGCTCTCGGGCCTCCTCTCTGCTGCCTTCCCTCACAGCTCAGAGCACACAGGACCCTTTGAACTAGAGGAATATAGAGCTGGCCTTGAAGGGGCCCCGGGCCAGCACAGCTACTCCCAGCTGTGTCACCATCACCACTGACAGCCTTTGCTTCAAACTCGGTTTTCTCATCTGGACATAGGATGACTTGTTTGCTCAATAACTATTTATCGAGTGGCCTTTGGAAACAAGACGGGCAAATCTGCACATCTGTGCCTGTGGGGAGCAGACTTATGGCCTTTGTGACAGGGCAGCTCCATTAGGCTGGGGGCAGGCAGGCCTGGGGCAGAGCACCGTTGGCAGAGGAGAGCCCTGGGTGAGAATGAGAGACAAACTAGGCTGGATCCAAGAGAGCCCCTCGTAGGCTCCAGTGAGGAGCCTGGGTTCTATTCTACCCACAAGGCAAAGCCAATGGAGGGTGTGGAGGGTGGGCGTTCTATGCCCTGACTCAGTTTGACAAAGATAACTCTGGCCACTGTGGGAGCATATGGAAGGGAGGGTGAGGAGGAGACTATTTCAACAGTTAAGAGGAGAGATGGCAAGTGGCCTGGACTGGCTTGATGACACTGACAATGGAGAGGAGAGGATTGTTCAGGGGCATAATTCAGGAGGAGGGTCTCAGTCTTGTGATGGGTGGGACACAGAGGGGAAGGGGGAGGGAATGGGGATGACCCCAGGTGTTTGGGCTGAGCGATGGGGCGAGGTGGTGCTATTTAGCAAAGGGAAGGCTGGTTGTATTGAGCATTGACAGCTCTGTTCTGACCGTGACGGTTCTCAATGCCTGCGTGCTCACGCAGCCAGGTGTGGACAGCAGGCAGGCAGCATGGAAATGCAAGTGCAGCTTAGTGGCAGCTCCAGCTGCAGATATTGATTCAATGGGAGCCATCTTTAAAACCCCCGAGCTGGGCAGGATGACCCAAGAAGGGAGTGTGGGTGAAAAGGAGAATAGGTGCTCAGACAGAGGCCTGTGCTGGGCAGAGGGGAGTCCACGGAGGGGACCAAGGTGGTAATGAGGTAAGAGGTGGAGAAGCCGAGGGGCGAGACTGTCCTGGAAGGAGATTGGGGCCACCAGGGCCATACAGGGCGGGACATCAAGGGAGACAGAGATAGCAATGAGACCGCTGGGCGGGGTGACTCACAGCATTGGTGATCTTGACAGTCGGAGTTCCACTGCAGTGGGAGGGGATGGAAGGGGAACCGCGGAGCAGAGACTAGACAGCCGTGGGAGATCTTCTGCTATCCAGACAGCTGAAGGGGACATGAGCCAAGCAGAGAGTTGTTGTTAGGTGGGGGAATGGCATGTTCGACATCTGCAGAGGATGATCCAGTCCTGGTGCAGGAGAGACGGGCAGAACTGGGGGGCTGAGGCTGGAAGGACCAGAGGAGATGGGGAAAACGGTGACCGGAGCACAGAGGGCTGAAGATGAGCATCCCACATGGGCTGGCAAGGAGTCACTGTTTGCCAGCTAGAGTGGCCCAGGGAGAAAGGTGGCCAGCACCCTGTCCCCAGGAAGCTGGCACTGAGGAGGTCAGGGACTGTGGCTGCTTCTGTCATGCTCAGGATGCAGGCTGCCCTCTGGGGCTCCAAAGGCCACAGAGCTGGTCCTGGGCATGGGGTAGGTCCTCCAGGAACTGAGGTGGGAGCAACAGGAACAGCAGGACCCAAGGCTGGGGTAAGATAGGGCACCTAGGGCCAGGTGGCAAAGTGGGCAGCACCACTGCTATGGGACTGTGGGAGTGGGGCTTATTCATCCTGAGACTGTCCCGTAACCTTGCCTGGCTTGACTCTTGTGAAGGGGGACTGTCCCCAGCTCAGCTGGCTTCCTACCAGGGGGTCCACGAGGAGGCACTGCTGGGAGGCTGAGGGCAGGAGGAAGGGAACTTGGGTTGTTAGACCCCTCTCGCTCCCCTTGGCTGCATGTCTCACAGCAGCTGTCTCCTCTGTGGTCCGGCTCCCTCAGGACAGGCCATGAAGCTCCTCCTCCCCGTGTCCCTCCAGTCTAGGGAGGCAGAGACCTTGCATAGGCTAATCTGCATTGCCATGAAGCCCACCCCCTGCACTAATCCCCCTGTTGTAAGTACTTGAAGGCTTTCTCTTTTACTGACCTGACCTGCACGCCTAGTAGCTTGGCTTCTCTGAGACTGTTTCCACCCCAGAGTTGTCATGAGGAAGAAATGAAGCAGTGGGTATTAGCATTCAGCACTGGGCATGTGCGAGCCGTGACAAGAGGGCGCTGGAGGGAGATAGGAGTCCGTTGTTTGTCAGTGCACACTCACGGCCTCAGTGCCTGCTCCGGGCTGTGTCGGGGATACCCCTACATCCATCCCTGGCTACCGGCTTATGGATCTCAGCCCCTGAAAGAGCAGGCAGCCTCAGAGTAGCAGCACAAGTGTGTTGGGCACAGCACGGGGGCCTCGCTTGGCCTGCGCCTGGGCTAGGTGGGTGGGGGACATCCAGAGAGGCTGCCTCTGGGCTGCCTGTGTGGTGGGAGGGCAGGCTTTGTGCTCTGGGAGAGCAGGAATACTCCCCGGTGCCCTGGCAGGGGCAATGATGCCAAGGGCAGAGAGCACACACAGGTGCCCGGCAGGTGGGCCGAGCGCTTCCCCACGTGCTTCCTCCAACCCTCACTGGGAGGTGGCCCCAGCTGGTAGGTACTGTTGTCCCTGTCCCTCCAACTTATGGGATGGGGATTTAGGTGCTCAAGAATGATTTAGGTACTAACCAGAAGTGGGATGAGAAATTCAGGGCACATCAGATTCCATTGCAGGAGAGAACAGACCCTGCGGCCTGAGGTGTGGGTGCCCAGGATGACTCCTCATGCCATTCACACCCTGCTCTGTGAACGTGGTGCCCCTTGGTGTCGGGCACATGCAGTCTGCGTGCAGGAGGGCTGGGAGGGCTTCCCAGGACGGGGCTTCCAGGGTGGTAGGATCATCCCACAGCAGGGGAGGCTGAACCATTCCAGGGCAGAGAGGAGGCAGGGTACCCTAGGGAGGTCCTGTCCCTGCCCCTTTTTCTTGGGGTCTGGACAGCAGGAAGGCAGACTAGAGAGACCACAGCCAGCCCTGTGGGGTGCCCCCACCACCAGCTCATCCCCTCATGGGCTCCCAAACAGGCCTGTGGTTGCCAGAGCAGAAACAGTGGCCCGCCCAGGGCCTGACCTGCACTGACACTCTGGAAGTGCCACAGCCTTGGAAGGTAGTCAAATACCAACAAGAAACCACTGTCTCCTCAAGCCCCAGGGCATCTGAAACACTGCCCTCGTGGTTTTCTGCTCTTGATTTTCACTGTAAAGAAGCGGTGCTCGGTAAGCTTTCAATGCAGAGTAGCTCCTCTGTGGGCTTCCACTTCCTCGCCTGTAAAACGGGCCTCGTCATTCTCCTGTCCTGCCTTCCCCTGGTTGCTGAAAGGGTTGGGTGAGAAGAGGTGTGTGCCCACTTGCCATGGGCTTTCCATTGTGTTTTCTTTTTATTATTATTGTTCTCATTAGCAATGCCAGAGGGTGCCCACACTTGTGCATGAGGGAGTGGGGGTGGGGGCGTGGTTATTCCATGCTAACTTCTTAGCCTATGATATCTCATTTAACCCTCACAATGTCCTCTGAGCAGGTCCTAAGATCAGTCACACCCTATAGATGAAGAAATCAAGGCTTCAGGAGATGGAGAAGTTAGGTCGAGACTACAGAATTCCAGCCCACGTCTGCTGGACTTTGGGACTACCACCCCACACCGCCAGGGCATTGGGGGGCCTGGGCTGGGGACCACAGCCACTGCTCGGCCCTCATCTTCTTCAATAATGATTTTTTTTTTGGAGAGGTTTTTGCTATAGGGCGCGTGCGCTTGCCAGAGAGACAGAGAGAGAGACAGAGAGACAGAAAGCGAGAAATCACCCCCCAGCGAGGATGAACACACCACAATCCCTTCTCCTCCATTCTCCTCTTGGGATCTTGGGCACACACACACAAATGCCCGGTGTGAGTTTTAAGCCACCGGGTCCGGGACTTGACCGCAGTCTACTACGTGGGAGTCCAGCGACATAGCCATTACACCAACTGCTGGTCCCTCAATAATGATTTTTATAAGGCACCTGCTCTATGTCAGGTCTCACACTGGACCTTGGGGCTTAGGAATGAATAAAACCCAGTCTTAAGTCTTGAGATGTCAGATTTGGTTCTGAGTAGAAAACTTGTGGGCTTCTGCTCACACCAACCTACTGGTTAACCTTTAACACATTACTTGATCGGTCCCTCCCCTCCCCCATCTGTCTCAGAGGCTTAAGTAATGAGCTAATGGCTGGGACGGCCCAGGACAAGTGTTAAGTGCCTCGCATGCACGGCCCCATTAAAGCCATTATCTGCAGGCTGGGTGGGCATCCTTTGCAAGTGGACTCAAAGTGACCACAGATGGGCACCCCACAGAGGCCTGTGCTGCAGGAGATGGGCCTCCCTCTATAAAGCATCTCTCACCTTGAGTGAGACATGCCGCCCTCCTTGGTGTGTCTCAGGTAAACCTTTCCCAGACCCCAGCCCCAGCATCACTGAGCCAGGGCAGCATGTCTCTGCTCAGGCCACAATCCTGTCATTTCACTAATGCCCTTTAATGGGCCCATTTAGCAGCCCTGTCTCGGCTGTCACCGTGGCAGCTAATTGCTACTCCTCCTCCACGCCCACACGGGCTCTGTAATCAGCCG
>NW_006159532.1:263084-267722 GCF_000334495.1 Tupaia belangeri chinensis | reverse complement strand
CCCCCAGCGAGGATGAACACACCACAATCCCTTCTCCTCCATTCTCCTCTTGGGATCTTGGGCACACACACACAAATGCCCGGTGTGAGTTTTAAGCCACCGGGTCCGGGACTTGACCGCAGTCTACTACGTGGGAGTCCAGCGACATAGCCATTACACCAACTGCTGGTCCCTCAATAATGATTTTTATAAGGCACCTGCTCTATGTCAGGTCTCACACTGGACCTTGGGGCTTAGGAATGAATAAAACCCAGTCTTAAGTCTTGAGATGTCAGATTTGGTTCTGAGTAGAAAACTTGTGGGCTTCTGCTCACACCAACCTACTGGTTAACCTTTAACACATTACTTGATCGGTCCCTCCCCTCCCCCATCTGTCTCAGAGGCTTAAGTAATGAGCTAATGGCTGGGACGGCCCAGGACAAGTGTTAAGTGCCTCGCATGCACGGCCCCATTAAAGCCATTATCTGCAGGCTGGGTGGGCATCCTTTGCAAGTGGACTCAAAGTGACCACAGATGGGCACCCCACAGAGGCCTGTGCTGCAGGAGATGGGCCTCCCTCTATAAAGCATCTCTCACCTTGAGTGAGACATGCCGCCCTCCTTGGTGTGTCTCAGGTAAACCTTTCCCAGACCCCAGCCCCAGCATCACTGAGCCAGGGCAGCATGTCTCTGCTCAGGCCACAATCCTGTCATTTCACTAATGCCCTTTAATGGGCCCATTTAGCAGCCCTGTCTCGGCTGTCACCGTGGCAGCTAATTGCTACTCCTCCTCCAGGCCCACACGGCCTCTGTAATCAGCCGGCATTAACTGCCTGGGCAGCAGCAGTCCCACCAGCCCAAGGACCTCAGCCATGACAAGCCGCTCCAGTGCCTCCTCCTGCCTGCTTGCTCCTAGTCCCTGGAGCCCGGGAAGTGTTCGCCACAGAGGAAGGTCAAGGAACGGAAAGGAGAATAGAACTGGTGGGAGCGTCTGTAGGCACAGAATGTTCAGGTGGGCTGGGATGAGGAGAGGGACCGCAGGGGCCCTGAATAGAAATAGAGGTCAGGTCTTATTGTGGGATCCCCTGGGTAGACTGTGGGGCCAAGATGTGGGTCTACAGACAGGATGGAGGGAGCAGGACTCAGCAACTTCTGTGTTTTCTCACCTTAGGCTTTGTAGGAACCAACACCAAGATGTGCTCCCAAGCCTGCTCTTGGGGTGTGATGAAAGAGGCCTGACACCGGAATGGAGATGTTGTCACTGCTGAATGCCAAACTCCCCTCATCCCTGGGTCTTCCAGGCTGCCCTGTCATGCCTGGACACTTCTCCCTCCTCCTCCCCCTCCTCACCCCTGTCCTTTCTCCTAGGTAACTCTTGGCAGGAGACTTTCCTTAGGTCTCAGCTTAAATGTCACTTCCTTAGAGAGCCTTCCCTGATTCTCACAAGGCCACATGCCCCCTCCATATCCTGAGCTCAGGAGAAATAAGTCAATAGTTGACCTTCCAGGTATCCCCAGTCCAATACGCATCTGATCCGTGACAACTTTTGTGAAATTAATGGGTGAATGAATCAATGGGAGGGGCACCTATCCTGGGTCAGACATGAAGTAAGAGCAAGTGCACCAGTTTAGGTCCCAGGGCTGCCCTGGAGACTGCTCCAGGAGATGGTCATCTGTCATGTGCAGAGAGGACAGGGACGGTGGCCTTTCCTGCTTGGCCTTCTTCAGGAGTCTGCAGAGGACTGGAGTCTGTATTCTGTATTCCTCTTCCCCCACAGCGACTGCACCCTGGCCTGCACCCTGGGTGTGTTGCTGTACCCTCTCCAGAACCCACCTCCTCTCCAATATTAACAGCTGCAGGGCAGTGGGACTCTAAGGCGGCCCTGGGAGTTTGTGTGTGGCTGGGGCCCTTGAAAAGGGAACAGTGCCTTTGAACAAAGGGCTCTAGAATCTGAGGGTATAGACCAAATGAACAAATGGAACCCTACAGAGTAAGAGGGGCCTGCGGCTCCATTCTGGCAGGGGAGACAGAGACACATGAACTGACCCCTGTGAGGACAATGCAACAGGCCACCTTTCTGAGGAACAATGTCTCGATCCCTTCTCCAGCCCAGGCTAGGTGAATCGGTTGAACACATGGATGGCCAAGACTTCTCAAACTCTCCCTTTCATTTCCCTCAGAGTACCAGGCTCAAATCTCTCCTCTCCCTTTCCTGTTCTCTTCCTTGGTCAGCTCTTCTCCTTCCAAGATTCACTATTCCTCATCATGCCAGTGGCATCTCTCTCTTCAGCTTCAGACCCCATCTATTTGGTGGCCAACAGACATTTCCTCCTGTCCCAAAGTGACCACATCTCCTCTTGTCTAGAGTCTGCTGACTTCATGCACCATCGATCTGGTCACCCAAGGCAGGATCCTGGGGCTTAGCCTTGGCTTTCCCACCTGCTCCCCAGCCAAGACACCATGATTGTACAGGTCACCTGTTAGAGGTCTGTCTGTATCTTGTCATCTCCATGGTCACACTCCCAGCATAGGTCCTCATTGTCTTTGCTTGAATGACTGCCATGGCCTCTCCATGTTCCCCGTAACTGCAGCCTGGCCCCTGTTCCCATCCCCTTTCAATCCATGCAACGTATCAGAACTAAAGAACTCTTTCCAAAACACCAGCCAGTTATTTACCTTCTTATTTAAAACTCTTAGATGATAGATTGTTGACCACAGATGAAGTTCAGCTCCCCAACATGGCCTGTAGGGCACTGGAGCCTCCTTTTCATCATTTTCCACCTCTGACTCGGCTCCAGCCATTCTGTTTTTGAATGGGCCTTGCCTACAAGTTCTCACCTGTGGGGTTTTACATATGCTGTGTTCTTTCCTTTGAATGCCTGGGCATTCAGGATTTCTTAACAACTCCCCAGACTCTGTGCGATCAGAGTTAATGAATGTTCATTGAATGAGAGTGTGAAAGCAGCGACACTATCTAGTAGTTAAGAGTGTAGGCTCTAGAATCAGACAGATGAGATTTTAACAGGAGAGATCCTGGCCCCCATTTGCCAGCTGTGTAAACACATGACCGCTCAGAATCTCCTTTGCCTTGTGTAAGATAAGAAAAGTAATATTTCTCTTTTGGGGTTCTTGTGAGGATTAATGAGGCCATCTAGGTCCTCAGGCACCATGTCAGTCCAAGTAAGGGCTAGTTAATAATAGCTGTGATGCAGATCATCTTGGCCTGGTCCCCCTCCTGGGCAGGCCAGGAAAACATTGTCCTCTTTGCTCTCAGCCTGGCAGACTCCACCCAGCGGCCAAGTGGATTGGACTGTCATGGTGGCCTTCCCATGAGGACAGCAGAGAGGAAATGGTCATGGCCATCACCAACAGGGGGCAGCAGGGGCTCCAGAGAGGGCAGGTCTACCAGAGAGGCTCCTCCCACTACCACAGGCATGTGGCAGAACCTCACAAGAACACAAGACGTCGCAATGGATGAGAGCAGAGGCCGTGTCCTGCACTGTGCTGATGTGTCTGAAAGTGACAGGACTAGGGCTGGCAGCTGATGTGTCCTGACAGCCTGTTTGCTCCTAGAATCCTGGGAGAAAGGGTGTTGAGCATGGGAGGGCTTGTCAGCTCCCCAAGGCCTTGAGGGACAAGTTGGCTTGAGCACTGGCTGAGCCAGAACCCTCTGGGGTGGGTCAGCTCTGCTGACCACTTCTACCCTCTGTGTCTTCCCTGGGATGGCAGCTGTGCCAGGCAAGCCCTTGGGCTCAGGGCTGGCCTCTGAGCAAGGCTGAAGACCTTGTGATCACTCGCCCGCCCCAACCCCTACATATTTCAGAGAGACAAAAAGATTCAGATTTCTCAGGCTGGGACTCAGGCCACTTTTGGACAACAGCAGATGGACAGCCATCGGGGGCATATTAAATCTTGCAGGCTAACCTCGCCTGATGGGCTCCTAAGGCCCACCTGCTTTCCATTGTCCCACATGCGGGGGATGTTAGGCTAGGATTGCCCAGCCTGAAAGGTCTAGTGCTTGGGATCTAGCCCCACTCACCCTAGGCCCTCTGTTCTCAAAGTGGAAACTGCTTCCAATATCCCCTCCATCAGACTTCCCTAAGACCCACTCCTCACTGACAGGGCAGGGCTTTTCCCAGGGCCATATCCTCAGGTGTTACTGAGCAGACACTCCTCCAGGTGCCTGAGCAATGCCTCATAGCCACAAAAGCCCACACTGCTGCCAGCCCCAGCCTGAGCAGAGCTGTCTTCCTCCATGTGCCTGGACTCCCCTCCCTTTCCTCATGTCCCTCTGAGGCAGATCTTGTCTCTTCGTGCATCAATTATTAATTTGCTCCAGCTACATTAAGCCTGGGTTGGTCTGTTGGCTCCTTTATCATTCTCCCTGGGATGGGGGTGGGTGGGGGTGGGGCCACACTGCTGCCAGCCCCAGCCTGAGCAGAGCTGTCTTCCTCCATGTGCCTGGACTCCCCTCCCTTTCCTCATGTCCCTCTGAGGCAGATCTTGTCTCTTCGTGCATCAATTATTAATTTGCTCCAGCTACATTAAGCCTGGGTTGGTCTGTTGGCTCCTTTATCATTCTCCCTGGGATGGGGGTGGGTGGGGGTGGGGCAGCCACAGTTGAGGCTAGAGGAGCTGGAGCCGAGAGCCTGAGAGAAAT
>NW_006159532.1:255992-262171 GCF_000334495.1 Tupaia belangeri chinensis | reverse complement strand
GGGGAGGAGCAGCCACAGTTGAGGCTAGAGGAGCTGGAGCAGAGAGCCTGAGAGAAATTAGGACTCCTCCTCTGCAGACACCCCCAGTGCACAAGGCCTGAACCGCAAAACCCTTCGACGTCATCCAATCTAATGGATGGGGAAACTGAGGAGGGGAAGATGCTTGCCAAGGACACACCTGTTCTCAGGACACTACAGTCTGCCACGTGGCTGAGACCTGCCCTTCTTTGCTGGACATCCCCGATCTTTCTGCTTTAACTGAACTGAGCACACCCAGGGGATGTCCATGAGAGGTTAAGTGGGATCTCCAAGGTCAAAAGCAATGATGCAGAAAGCAGAGATTATACCCAGATGCCCAAGAAATGCCCCTGTTTACCAGACTGACTTGCCAATCCTGTTCATGTTAACAGGGGATCCTCCGATACCCCCTCCCCCCACCCACACACACACAAAAAAAACTCATATTGTCAATAAGTTAGGAAGCACTTCAAATCAATTACCCTTCTGTTTTAGTCTCTCTGGGCTGCTGTAACAAAATACCTTAAAGTGGGTAATTTATAAACACCCTACATTTATTGCTCACAGTTCTAGATGCTGGGAAATCCAAGGTCAAGGCACCTGCAGACTCAGTACCAGGTGAAAGCCTGTTCTTCATAGTTGGCATCTTACTGGTTCTGGCTCAGCCAGTGCTTACCTTCTCAGAGAGCCACAGATGTCTCATGGTGTAGTGAAGGCTCTGAGACAGTCTGCAGGAGAAGAAACTACGACTGACTCCAGGCGTCCCAAATCTTTAGATGGAGAAAGGTTGGGGCCTGCTGAGTTCTACAGACCCCAGGTCTCACTGGGTTCTGTGGAACCTGCAGAGAGGCAAGCTGAGGTCCCACCTCATGCTCTTTCCCCCCCCCCCCCCCCCCCCCACACACAGACACTCACAAGTGCAACAGAAGGTGACCAGGTAAAGGAGACACTTGGGTAGTGACCCCGAGAAGAGAGAGGCTGGAGGAGAGAGGCCGGCTCCCCAGGGATGCCCTCCATGTTTAAGAGGCTAAAATTTCACTCCATTTGACAGACAGGACTATGAGGTAGAAGGTTCTGGAGATTTGGGGCCCGCAAGCCTGGTCTCAGGGCTGCCATCTACTTTACCAAACATCTTACTCCTAACAAATACTTACCATGCACTGAATCTTCCGAAATGCTCACCCCACACATTGTTCCCATAGTCCACATTTTTTTTTCAGTTGGAGAAACTGAGGCTCAGAGGGATTTAGTCACTTGCTCAGTTTCACACCTTAGTGGAACTCCCTCCTGGCTTCAGAGCTCACTGTTAACCAGGATGCTGTACTGAGCGTAGGAAGGAATCTCCACATCTCTCTGGGCTTCAGCATCTCAGCTGCCAGTGGGAGGATAAGGATGTTTCTTCCCATGCTTGTTATAAAGAAGGTACTTCTGCCTGGTACTTGGTACATAATAGGAGGTTAATAAACAGCAGATTTGTTTTATCCTTCTTTTGACTTCTGCACTTAGAAATAGATTAAAATCTTTAGCCCATCTTCTCCAGCAAAATGGACTGAGCTCCTCAGGTAGCACTGCCATGGGTTCTCGGGTACGTACAGGGAGAGGTTAGGGGAGCATGACAGCCTGGCCTCGGCTCTGCAGGTGCAGGTTGACCTCCCCCTGCTGCCACAAGGGCAGTCTCAGGTGAGACCTGGCACTGAAACACATTTTTAAAGTTCTTTTCTCCTCTCCATTTGCGGAGCTGAGTTTTGAAATGCGAGTGGTCAGATTGCAATAAATATCGTTGGAATCCACAGCACGTAATGGTTTATAAATTGTGGCTCGTAATTCAACTGGTGCCTGAGTTGCCCACTCTCCCGTTGCCACCAGCTCTCCAGCCCTGCAGCCGGCATGTTCCCTGGTGAAGTAATAAATTGGGAATAAGGGACACCCTGCTAACTAAATTCCACTCGTCAGCTTTGAGCTCTCATGCTGTGTGTTAAGTTCACGCAAATATCACAAATGTGTGTGTGTATAGTCACACACATACTCGGGTATGTATAAATAAACTTCCTGCTGTTATGCAATTCCCCCAGGACGCAAAAGCCATTTCTGGCAAGAGCTTCATTTTCCAGCCTTATAGAGGTATTGACAGGTTAAGTCCCCCGTCCTCACTCCTACCATTCCTCCCCCCAGATTTGGGACTTGCCTGGATTTGGTCCGGGAGCCCTCTCCAGCATAACTGGGGTAACTCGTATTAGCTCTGAGAAGGGACAAGTTACAGTGCCTTAGAGTGACTGTAAGGTGGAGGGCGGGAAGGGAGACCTTGAGGATCTCTAGTCCCACCCCCTTGTTCCAGCTTCTCTATGGTGGTCCCAGACACCCAAGTTCAGCTGATAGATCAGACAGAGAAACCCAAACCTTCTGGGCCAGGCTGCCTGGGGAGTGTCCAGGCAGAGTGCTATAGCTCAAGATCCCCAGATGTGGGGCTTTGTTCCAGGGAAATCAGAGAACCCAGGCCAACCTGAAGATTTAGCCATGAAGAGGCCTCTCATGACTGATCCTGAGTTCAAGTCTCTGAAGACAAGTTGGCTGCTGTTGAATCAGGGATTGTGTCTTTTCTTTTGCATTCAGTTGCAGTTTGTTTGTTTCTCTTCTATAATTTTTCCATAGGATGCATCAAAAGAGAGGGCAAGAGAGAGAGAAGAGAGAGAAAGCACCCTCCCCCTATGGGGGATGGTCACATTGCAATTCCTTCTCCTCCATTTCTTCCTCCTTTCAGGACCTGGGGGCTCACACATGCACCCTGTGTGTTTCTCAAACATTGGCGACAGGACTCAAACCCTGGTTGGCTATGTGGGATCCAGCTCACTTATCTACTAGGCCACCAATTGGCCCCTGCATTCAGTTTAAAACTAAGAATTCCCAGGTTGCTTGTTCCAATGAACTGTGCATGTGTACATATGGAGCTTTTGACAAAGGGTGAGGCAAGGGGCCTAGATCTTTACTTACGAGCTTTATGACTTTAAGAAAATGGTCTGACCCTTCTGAACCTCCCTTTCCTTTGTAAAAGAAAAGGCATATCAGTCAGGCAGAGGGTGGTGACTCTGTGGGTTCAGTATGGGTGTGCTGAGAGCAGGATCCAGCCCTGGGAAGAAGAGGAGAGCCCAGGCTACAGGACCTAGCACCAGTGGGCAAGGACAGCTGCCTCAAGGCCCAGGGAGGACGGCACCATCAATCCCACCGTAGGGAAGAGCAGCCCTGCCCAGGCAGTGGGTAGGGACAAGTCTGTGTTCATTATGGATAATGAGATGTGTCATCAGTAAATGAAGAACCTTGTAATTACCCAGACATCCCTGGGAGGAGCTGTGGGGGCTATGAGCAGTGGCTAAGGCTCTGGTACTGAGAGGCAGGGAGGGAGAGGGTCACAGGCTGCATTTGTGGGTTGTGGGTGAGGGGCTGTGTTGCCCAGAGCAGGCCCTGAGGGAGGCCCTGAGCCCTATGGACAGAGCCCCAGCACCAGGCAGGAGCCTCAGACCAGCAGTCCAGGGCTGGAGCTGGGTGCCTGGGTGCATCAGCTGCTACATGGGGAGTGGGGTCCAGGGTCAGGCTGGACTAGGGGATCAGGACGGCAGAGTTTCCTCTGCCTCTAAAGAAAGAGCTGGCCTTAAGGGATAACCTTTTCCTCTCTGAGCCAGTGGGAATAATGATGATGACTGCCTATCACCTGAAGGGATGGAGGCAAGGCCTAGAGAAACACAGACTAGAAATGTACTCGCCAGACTGAAAGGGCTCACGCAGGTGAGTGACAGGTGAGTAACCGGCCACCTGAGCTGCTCAATTCAGACTCAATCATGCTAACTCTGAATTGCTGGAGAAATTCTTTCTCTTAATAGGAGGGATTTAGACTCCTGAAGACCATATTTGAAGTCCCCTGGGAAGCTCTTGAGTTCCTGCAGAACCAAGGTGGGGCACCCGGGTACTATTTTCTGGTTGATTTTTGACTATGTCCCCAAAATTCTCCTTACGGCAAGAGGTGGAGGCTTTCTGTGTGAGTTCACTTCGAAATGTTTAACTGTGGGGCCCTTTAAAGACATCGATATTAAATGAGGTCTTCTATTATAGGGATCATTATTATTGTCCCCATTTGGCAAGTGAGAAGGCTGGGGCACAGAAAGGTCAGTAACTGACTCAGGGTCACACAGCAGCGCCCCATGTCCCCTGCTCTCCTTCTGGGCCCTCAGAGCCTCAGGTCCTATTCGTAGTCCCACCACCAGTCCTTTTCTCTCTTCGCCCATGGCTGACGGAGTAAAGAATGCACACTGACGTGCCCCATTCCCATTTTATAAAATGGGAAACTGAGGCACAGAGCAGGCCTCTTGTAGGTGAGACCTGGGCTGAGATGGGAAACCAGCCGCTGCAGTCACTCCTCCTCTACACCAAACAATCTCCCCTCCCACACTGCTCTGAGCCTGCAGCTCTGTCTTCCCTTCTGGGTGGGGTGGTCCAGGAAGACCCAGTGCAGACAGAGTGATGACAAACAACTGCCCGGGAGAGATAATCCACTATTAAACACGCCTGCTGTTCTAATTATAAAGGAGACCAAATTGGGTTTAAATTAGAATTAATTGGATGCCCCCTTATCCACGCCATCTATCTTGCACTCGCCAGCCCTCTGGACCGGCAGAATGGGAGGAAGAGGAATCTCATCTTCTCGCCCACTGAACACGCATCCCTGAAGGCGCCTGAGCCCAGCCCCCAGCCCCTAATCCCTTTAAACGTTTCAAGGAGCACAGACAATGGACGCTGGGGTGCCTGGACCCCTCCTCTGCCTACCTTGCCAAGGGGGATGAAAAGGATTAGGTGACTCTAGGAGGTGATGGGAGGGGGAGGTCACACCCCAAAGGACCAGGCCTGCAGGAAGTAGGCGGGTGTGGGCAGCTCCGAAATGTGCACTGGAGTGTTGTAATGGGCTGGGACATGACAGGTCTGTCCACAAAGCAAGCAACCTGGGAGGAAGTTGGGGACAGGGCCTAGCTGAGGGGCTCTCAGGTCGAAGGCCTTTATAGAGAGGGAAGTGAGGTCCTCTAGCTGGCAAAGGTGGGTCTGAGGCCATTTGTGTCCAGTTCACAGTAAACGTATAGGTTGTTGTACCAGAAGGTGAGTAACGCCCTGTTTAGAAACAATGGTTACCCTGGAAGTCCCCAGCCCCACATCACTGAAGAATTTTCTCTCTACTCAAGGCCTTTGTCATCTGCTCTTAGTGGGCAGAGACACTGGCCCTTTTCCTGAGGTCTCAAACTGGTGGTCTTTGGGCCAGGCCTTGTTGGACCTATGTGGTGTTTAGTTTGGGTTTTCTGTCTCTAACACCCTTAGCTATTTTGGGTCCTCTCTCCACTCATCCACTCCCACTTCCCCAGTTTCATCTTGCTCCTGGCCTGCTTCACTCATTCACATCACCCGCCTGACTCCACCAGACACAGGAGCTTGTAGTCCTTGTGGGCTCATCCACATCATGTGCTGTGGTGACCTCAGCCTCTCCACTGCCCCAGACACCGTCTCTGTGTCCTCACCTTCCCACACCTCCCCCCTGCTGCCTCCATACACAGGAGTACCCAAATCCCAATGGTCCTTTAAGGCCCACTTCTGGGAAGCCATCGCCTCTGATCCTCGGACCTTGGGCTCCCTGTACCTTTCAAGTCCCATCAGCAATGTTCCTTGGACACTCACCACTCTTCCTGGGACCAACTTATTTCCCTGAATTCCTGGAACACACTCTGGGAATGACTCACTCCGTGTCTTCCAAAGCAAGTAGCCCAGGAAGAAGACACCAGTACAAGGTGGGAAACTGCCTGCTGTCCAACTGTGGAGGTTGGAGGGGCCTCCTGGGTGTACAGCTGTGGACAGGGCACTTGGGGGTTATGTGAGCAGGCAGTTTCCCCGGATGACCTTGTGTTCCTGTGGCCAGAAGGCTTCTCCTGTGAGTTTCATCCTCCATTCCTCCCAGTAGAGCTTTCACGTGCTTCAGTGTTCCCACTGTCAATCAGCCTGCTTCCAAGTGTAGGTGGCCCTCAAGTCACTCATAGACACACACATGCACGCATGCCCTTGGACCCGCATCCATCATACCTAGAATTCAGCCTTCTCCGTGATATCTCCAATCCAGAACTCTTTCCACAATACAG
>NW_006159532.1:214040-255158 GCF_000334495.1 Tupaia belangeri chinensis | reverse complement strand
GCTCCAATACAGACATGCTCCCTCTGCCCACACCTAGAACTCCACCCCACATCTAGAGCCTTCCATACTCTCACAAGCGTACTGGAACTTTGCACACCTCCAACCTCTCCACTGCTGTGGGACACCTTCCTCTTCCTGCTCTTGGAGCCATGCATCCCACATCTGCAGCTCTCCCTTCTCCCTCCATTACCTATGCCTGCCCATACACCCATTCAGTTCTCATTGCAAGCCCCAAACTCCTAGCACTTGGAATACTACCCACCCCGCTGACATACAACAGGAACCCGAGAGTCTGCCCCCAGTGTCTGCCTGTCTGCCATCCTTAGCAGGGGCTTCTCATATGTCCCTTACCCTGGGGTTAAAACTGCTTTCAGGCTCAGAGTTTTATAGTCTGAGCGAATGAGACATACCTACAGGGAGGTATTAGGACTCATTTTCAACCAGGAGAGATATTTTTCTCTTCTCTTCATGAAGTAAATATTTGCTTAATTTCCCAGCTCTAAGTATGATTCATAGAGCATTTGGGCAGGCTGAGGGCTGGACAGATGCTGGGAGCGCTCAGCTCCTGGAAATTGGAAGGAGATAGAGGGATCAGAGTACTGGATAGGAAGGTCTTTAGCTTCTGGGCCCCCTTAACTGCACCATAGTTCACCTTTCTTGGCCAGAGGCACTCTTTTTAAAAAACTTTAAAAAGTGTACTTATTTTTTTCATGAGAGAGAGAAAGATGAGTACCTTCCATAGGGCCCCACTCAACCATCCTGCAACCCAGTCTCCTAGCCATCTAGGATCATGGGACCACATGCAAGCTCAGTGCTTATGGGTCAGCCAGGGAACCAGACCAGTGGTCTTCCATATGGATACGATCAGTGGAGCATCCTTTAGTGTTGCACCACAGAGCCAGCCCAAAAGCAACACTTTTGAAAAAAGAAATATGAGGTCATTAAGCAAGAAAATAAGTCTGAGACCAGTGAACTCTGGGCTAAGCCTACAGCAAGTTCTTAGCTCCTTGTAACAAAAAGGTAAATAATGCCCCATCCAGAAACAATGGTTAACCAGGCAAAAGGGACCAGAATCCTCTTAACCAGGCACAATAGTCTGGGAGGTGATACGAACACAAGTTTCAGGCTTTTGAAAGCCAGGAGATAAAAGGTGAGTAGCAGTTCTGTGCTCCTGAAGAAATGGATGGAGCCTTTAGTGAGAGGGCATGAGGCTAGGAGAAGCTCCAACACAACTAGTGAGTAGACAGAGAAGAGGTAGATCTTTGAAAAGGTTTCATGGAAAAGCCAAGTTAAAACCTGCCAACCAGCTGTGCACCCAGACAATTCTTTTTGAGCACTTACCATTTGTGGGACTGGTGTGAAGAGTGTGGGGTAGAAAGACGAGGCTGCCATATGCCTTGGAATGGAGAGAGGAGGACAGAGGAGCTGAGAGGTGTTGAGTTGTAGACATTGGGAGCTCATAAAGTCAGTAAAGTTTCCAGGGAAGAGAAATCATCTGTCCTGAACATGGAAGACTTAGGAGGACTTTGCCAGGCAGAGGAGTAAAACTGTCAAGGCCGAAGGTGCAGCAGAGACAAAGGTGGGGAGGAGGGACTGAGTATGGCTGGTTTGCCAGAGGTCATGTTAAGGAGTTTGGAGTTGACACTGGAGTACATTGAGCATCCTTCCAGCTGGTGTGGAGGACTGATTGCCAGGTACAACATGGAGGCAGAGCGGCCCGTTGGAAGCTGTTTCTGTGATTCAGAGATGAGGGTCTGATCCAAGGTCACCATGATCATGGTGGAAGGAAGTGAATGCCTCTAAACAAGTCTTGGTAACTCGCAGGCCATGGGGATGAGAGGGACAGAGGATTTCAAGATGAACAGAGGCCTCCAGCTCAGGAAACTGAGTGGAAAGAATATACTCAGCATTGACTCAAGAAAATGAATGAAATAAGCCATGCTAAATACCATTGACGCACACACTGCCTGCCCCACCCAGGTCTCAGCAGCTTTCTCAGAGACACTGATACTTGTAAACAGTTGCACAGGGGCCTCAACCCTCTCCTAACTTCCCAAGAGGAAACTTTTAATATTTGGAAACATGATAGGACCTCTAAAAGCATAAAAAATGTGAATTGGTAAGTGGGAGGTCTAGTTCTATTTTTTCTGCAACATTTTTAAAAAACCTTCCACTAAGTCCATGGCCTGGTGATTAAGCAGCTGAATCTCACATGGCTGATTGTGTAGCTCAAGTCTCAGTCCCAGCAGCTGGAGAAATAATTGAGTGTGTGTGCCCCCAAAATCCCAAAAGGAGGGAGCGATAGGAAGGGGTTGTGGCATGACTATTCCCCATGAGGGGTGTGTTCTCCTCTTCCTCTCTCTTGGGAGCACACACATCCTCTAGTTCCCCCCCAAAAATATATATGTATATATGTATATATATATGTGTGTGTGTGTGTATAATAAAGTGGATGGGAGTAAACAAAGGAAAAAAACCTCACCTTTAGACTAAGAATGCTTCAGCACCGTGGTCAGCGACACACCAAGAACGGTGGGGAAAAATTTAGCCCTGAGACACAGTGGGCCTTGATGATATTTGTGATCTGCAACGGTGTGCCAGTGTTGCAAGTTGAGACACTAGGAGACCCATTCTGCAGATGCTTTCGTACTATCCTGTCCTCTTTAGAAGATGACAGCCTCAAGGACAGAAACTCACCACCACACACGGGGAGAAACCCACCACTGTGTTTCTGTACCACTCTATCTGAGTAAGATAAGCATACTCCTCTGAGGTTCTCAACTTTGGGCATTATTCTAGGGATCATCAATACTCCCCTCTTTTAAGTTTATTTATGTATTTCTTCAGAGAGAGAGAAAGGGGAAGGGAGTGTGGGAAAGAGAAAAAGAAGTATCTTCATGAAGGCCTTTATGCCACAATTCACACCAATCCAAGATTACAAGCACATGTATGTGCACCTGGCATACTCAGGGAGGTCCTGGGATGTGAACCCAAGACCTTCCCATGTGGGTCCAGTTGTATTATCACCACAGCATGACTTGGCCCTCATCAAGCACTTTGAGAAGGAAAAGGGTAGTGGGAAGGAAATTGAGTGCTGGGATTGAGAAGGACAGAAAAAGCCAGATATGAGTGTTCTTGTGATGAGAACAGGATTTCCGCCTTCTCAGAAAGGGCCTGAGCCTGCTCCCAGTGAGGAGGGCCCTCAGGGGCGACTATATGGGTGGTCATGATGACTGGTCACTGCATGGTAAAGAAGAATATTCTTGTGGCCCAGCAGGGAAGGGGTAAAATCTTCAGTAGAGCCACTAACCGTGGAACTGACTGTACATTCAATCATGGCTGAGCAAGGAGGAATGGTGGACAAAAATCCATATACCCAGCAAGTCTTGGGGTCATTCATGTTTTCCACAACTTCTGTAGCTGGGTTATTTGTTCAGCCCAAAGCTTGAGAGGAGTCTGGGAAGTTGCTGATATGAGTTGGTGTGTGCTGAAGCTGACTTAATCTGGTTGAGAAGGAACAGAGAAGTATGTACTAGATATACCTTGAGTATCATGGTAACATAGCATGAGTACTGTGCCTTTGCTCATTCCTTTATTCAACAAATATTCAATATTTATATATGCACCAGGCCTTGAGAATAATGAGAGCAAAAACTGGCACAGTGTCAATCCTCCTGGGGCTTATCATTTAATGAAGGAGATAGACATTCATTGAACAATAACAACAATGAAAATTCCAACCACAACCAACTTTCCAGAGAAGGAAAGTTACTCACAGATATGCTAGAAGAAAGTGCAGTGGGAGATGCGACCTGGTCTATAGGTAATAGAGGCATTCCTTTTTTTTTTCCTGAGAAAATGAGGCATAAGTTGAGAAGTGAAGAATAAGTTGGAGTTATCTGGAAGAGGAGTGGGATAGAAGAGAGCCCCAAAAAGAAGGGGCCACTTGCACAAAAGCCCTGAGTTAGGGGCAGGGAAAGTGAGGCTGGGTGGGCATGGAAAAGAGGGTGGGACAAAATGGGGCTGGAGAGTCAGGCAGAGATCAAACTTTTCAGCTCCTGTCATTGACAGAGAGTCTCCTCATGACCACAGGATCACCAAAGAGCTATGGAAAGGTTTTGGGTGGGGTGGGAGGAAGCTCTGACTTTATGGTAATATTTGCATTTTGGAAACATCACTGTTTCCAACTTCCCTTTTAGTACAGGGCCAAAGCAAGGACTTGGTGCAGTTTATTTGCAAGGTGATCCAGGTATCAAAGATGAGGGATCAGAGAGAGTAGAATAGGGAATGAGAGAAAGCCAGCTCAAGGGTGATTTGGTATCCACCCTGGGAAACCAGAGACAATCTCACTGGAATCTTCTGAAGAGATTGTGGGATGGCTTCCAGAATTTTCCACACTAGGACCCATAGGGAAAATATTTCTGACTGGCTCCTGTCCCTCATTGGCCCAGCATTGCCCCAAAGGGAGTCACCTCCAGGGTCCACCTGCCCCAGGCCATGCAGACTCTTACTGGTGTTCTACACTGTAGCTCCAGAGAAGTCCTAGGGCAGAAAGCAAATACATTGAGGTGAGGCATTCTCAGTGGAAACTCATGAAAATACACTACAATTGGGCTGGAATCAGAGTGAGGCTGAAGAGGATGCTCAGTTGGTACTTGGTGCTTCTGACACATGCCTTTGACACAGTAAGTACTATAAATGAGGGAGGAGGGTGGTTGGGAACACAGATAAAGGTACAGCAACACAGAGAGCAGTGAGCTAGGGAGATGTGAAGATGGAAGATGTGGGCTATATTTTGGAGATGGAGACAAAGAACTGGCCGATGGACCATCTGTGCAAACAGGTAAGAGGAAAGTGGAGTCAAGAATCACTCACGGGTTTTTAACCTGAGCAACTGAGTAGATGGCAGAAATCTTGTTCATAGTCTTTAAACAATAGTGAATGAGAAGGAGGTACCAGTGAGAAAGGAGATGCATGGAATCCAAGAGAAAAGAGAGCTTCAAAGAAAGTTAACTGCTAAGTAAGATGATGTAGTAGGCTGAATAATGATCCCTCATGAGATATCAATGCCCTAGTCTTTGAAACCTGTGAATATTACCCGACATTGCATAGAAGGACCTTGAAGATGTGATTAGGAATCTTGGAGTGAGAAATTACCCTGGATTATTTGGGTGGGCCTAATGTAATTAAGCATATTCTCATAAGGAGGCAAAGGGAGATTTGATACAGATGGAAGAAGAGAAGGCAATGTGATTGGCAGAGATTTGAGTGATGTAGCTACAAGCCAAGGAATGCCAGTAGCCACCAGAAGCTGGAAAAGACAAGGAACAAATTCTATCCTAGGCTACCCAGTCAGTGTGGCCATTCTGACCCTGATTTTGGCCCAGTAAAGTTGATCTCAGACTTCTGGCCTCCAGAACTGCGAGAAGATAGTGATTGTTAGTGATTTGTCACAGCAGCCATGGGACACTAACTTGAAATTGGACAGAAAAGTGATCATTGGTTTGGTTACAAGTTGGTTATTGGGGAACCAGCAGGACTGAGTATAGGAATGAAGAAAGGAGAAGAATCAGGGATGATAACCTAGTATTTGGCTTAAGTGAGTGGATGATGGAGCCGCTTACTGAGATGGAGAACAGGTTTGGGAAGCAGGATGGAAAGTTCTGTTTTGGCCATTTTAGACTTGAGAGGAATATTAGACATCATTGCTGCTAAGAATAGTACAGCCAGATGAAATCCAATCCCAGTTGCCCCTGCAGGACCTTGAAAAAGCCACGGGGACAATGCCTCCTGGTTATGCAAGGAATGAGAACTAGCAAAGATGCTTAAGCTTCCATCCAGTGCATACTGAGTGAGCATGCACGTGCCCAGAGAATTCATCCCTGTGCCAGACTGAGTGCCAGCTCATGCCAGGAGTGTCCCCAGTCATTCCAGAAATAACAGTTAGTGCCAGGGGTCGCAGTGAATGCTAGGCAAGCTAACTCGATGCTGGGGATGTAGAAATGCATGCCAGGGGAGAGACAACACATGCTGGGGTGGTTAACAAAGGAGTGACAAAGGAGTTGGTATACTGAAGGAGGGAAATGAATGTAGGGAGAGCAAGCGCATACCTCAGGAGAGCCGCACAGCCCGCAGGGGAACCAGAGGGGCAAGGAATATGCATGTGGCAGACCGCATGCTGCTGGACTAGCTGTTCAAGCAGGAGAAAGAAGGGGCCTGTTGGCATCTAGGTGCCAAGAGCCCAGGGCTGCCGCTCTCCTGACTCACCGTGGCATTCTCCTTTCTCATAGGAAGCTGGAATTGCAAATATCCTCCCAGTCTCTGACCATTGCCATGTACCTGAATAAGACAGGTCCTTGTTCAGAGAGGTTCAGCTGTCCAAGAAACCAACTACTAGGGGTACCAGGAGGTTTGGGGTTCTCAACACCCAAGGCTGTAAAGCCCCAGAAATGTGCACTGTAGAGCAGCCCAGCTGCATACTATTCCTGTTCCCAGCTCCAACTCTTGCCCTCCATTTAACACCTGGGGAGGGCTCCTTACCTGCTCTGATCCACCTTCAGGGACCTGGAAGGGGAAAAATATGAAAGGGGAGCCAGAGAGCAGAAATCCCCTATCGGGACACAAGGATTTGCTGAGCACCAACTATGCATCTGGGCCTGAACTGGGAACTTGGAAGGTCAGCATGCACCAGGAATGAAAACCAGCAGGTTATAGGGCAAGGAGAGGGGGCAAAGAGGGGTATGGCAGTGTGTGCCAGCAGCCAATGGCTTCCAAGGCGGCTTCCTACCAGCATTTTTCTTTCCTGTATATGTCGAGTAGTTAAGTCGAATTCTTGTTCCAATTTTATTATTTTTTAAAAAAGAATTATTTTAATTTAATTTTATTTACTTATTTTAGTTTGACCAGAGAGAGACAAAGTGAGAGAGAGAGAGAGAAAGAGAGCAAGAAAGTCACCAGGTCTGGGACTCAAACAGCTGTTGGCCATGTGGGAGTCTAAAGCCCTTAACCACCATACCACCTGCTGGCTCCCTTGTTCCCATTTTATAGGAGAGAATGCTAATGCTCAGGAAAGGAAGGGACCCACCCGACTACTGACTCTTGATCCCCTGGATCCAACATTCTTCTCTTTGTGGTTTGCTGGGGAGAATTATTAGACATGATCCTGCCTTGCAAAGTTCTCTACTTCTAAAACTTCAAAATGCTGATTCTAATTCAATAGGTCTGGGTTGGGGCCTGAAAGTCACATTTTCTTCTTTTTTTGAGTGAGAGATTTTTGCTATTAAGCTTATGTCCTTGCTGGAGAGAAAGCAAGAAACAGAGAGACAGAAAGCAAGAAATCATCCCCTAGGGGGATGGCCATGTCACAATCCCTTCTCCTCCATTCTCTTCTCAGAATTTTGGGCATGCATGCACATGAGCCTGGCATGAGTTTCAAACTGCCAGGTCTGGGACTTGAACTGCAGTCAACCACAGGGGAGTCCAGTGCCTTAACCACTACACCACCTGCTGGTCCAAGTGTCACATTTTCAACAAGTTTGCCGTTGATGCTGATGCTGCTGATTGGTGGACAACACTGAGTAACCAGGCTCTCCATTTTACCATTCCTGGTCCATTCCTCCTTTCTCACTTAACCTTGGGACCTGAAACTTGGTAGGGAAATTTGGGGATAGTCAAGCCCACCACATCTGGTCAATAGTTCAACTTCCTAAGCTTAACCCTACTTACCCTAAAGAGGGTCACAGGGTGTCTCTGAGGTTGCTCTGACCTCAGTATTTACCCTGTCTCCATTAACAGCCAATTCTCAAGTTTTCCTTAATCTTGATATAGAGAAAAATATCTTCTGGGTGCACAGATTCACATTTCTAGAGTTTGATTTACTTCAACCTTATTCACCAATTTATTCACCCACTCACTGAATAGGCACTAATTCCATGCCTGTAGGGTGCCTTCCCATCAATAAAGTAAGGGATGAGCCTCCACCAGTGATCTCCACCCTGGATGTCCGCTGGAGTCATCTAGGGAGCTGAGCTCGTTTGCTTTACTGAGGTACAATTTACATATATAAATTTCATCAATTTTATTTTTTAAAGTGTATTTTATTTCTTCCATGAGAGAGACAGGCACCTCCCCACCCCCCCACACACACACTCACACATGTCTTCACACTGCAATCCACCCCTAGACTTAGCAAGCCCAGAGCATAAGTTGGCAGGAATACACTTATCTCACATATACAGAAAGACCTCTGGATGTGAATCTGGGACCTTCCCACGTGGGCCCAGCATCAGAGAGTGTTGTGGTCCACAACACTATGCTATGCTACCACTGCCAGCCCAAGATTCACTGATTTTAAATACACAATTTGAGGAGTTTTGACAAATAAATATGGTCATGTGACCACCACCACCACAATCAATATATAGGACATCACCACCACAATCAATATATAGGACATTTCTATTGCTACATACTATGCTCCCCTGCAGTCAACCAACTCCTCCAACTCCAGCACCTAATAAACACCTGTTAGCTTTCTGACATTATAACTTTCTGAAATTTCATGTAAATGGCAGTCTTTTGTGTCTGGTTTCTTTAAGCTAGCATATGTTTGAGATCCATCCATATTGTTGTATGTATGGGTAGTCAATTCCTTTCTATTGTCAACTAACATCCCATTGTATGGACGTGCCACAGTCTGTTCATCCATTGACCAGTTGATGTGTACTTGAATCGTTTCCAGTTGACTACCATGACCAAAACTGTTATGAACATTAAGTTATTTTTGTAAACTTCGGTTTTCATTTTTCAAAAATAAATACATAATAGAATTTATAGATCATGTTAGAAACATATTTGGCTTTACAAGTAACTGCCAAACTATTTTTTTCAAACTAGTTATACCATTTATTACCATGCTAACCTCACTGGTCACTTCTAGTAGCTTTACGGTTGGTTCCTTAGGATTTTCTACATAGGCACATAATCATAGAATCTTTGAAAAAATAGTAATATATTTGACTGGACTAATATGAAGTGTAATTATGCTGGGAAAATTCATTTTGTATACTATAAAGATATGCAGTGATTAAATGTAATTTTAAAAGTATAAAATAAAATAAAAACTGAAAAAAAATAGTTTGTTAGTTGGTTAGTTTTTTTTTTTTTTTCCTTTCTGGCTTTTTTCTTGACTACTTACACCAAGCAAGGTCTCTCTAACATTGTTCAATAAAAAAGGTGAGAGTGGAAATCTTGTCTTGTTTTCAAAAACGTCTTAGGGGGGACCACACAGTCTTTGTCCATTAAGTATAACGCTAGCTCTTGGTGTTTCATAGACATTCTTTCTCAGGTTGTAGACGTTCCCCTCTAGTCAGAATTTGCTGAGATTTTTGTGTTTGTTTTAAAATCATAAATGGCTGTTCAATTTTCTCTAGTGCCTTTTCTCTATCTATTAAGATTATTTTTTTGTCAACCTATTTAGCTGGTGAAATACAGGAAGTTTTGAATGCTAAAACAATCTTGCATTTTTTTGGTTTTTTTTGGAGAGGTTTTCGCTATAGGGCGCGTGCGCTCGCCAGACAGACAGAGAGAGACATAGAGACAGAAAGCGAGAAATCACCCCCCGGGGGGGATGGTCATGCCGCAATCCCTTCTCCTCCATTCTCCTCTCGGGATCTTGGGCACGCACGCACACGTGCCCGGCGTGAGTTTTAAGCCACCGGGTCCGGGACCCGAACCGCGGTCGACTATGTGGGAATCCAGCAACATAGCCATTACACTAACTGCTGGTTCTCAACAATCTTGCATTTCTTGAGATAAATTCCACTTAGTTTTATGTTTAGTTAATTCTTCACCAGATTAAATTCACTCTTTTTAAAGGTTTTTTGTTGTTGTTGTTGTTGATATAGGATATTGGACTAAGCTTTCATTTCTTATAATGTCTTTGTTTTTGATATTCCCTCCTCCTTTAGTTTCTGGAAGAGTTTTTGTAGAATTAATATTATTTTGTCCTTAAATGTTTGATATAATTAACCAATCAAGCCATCTGCAGCCTGGCATTTTCTTTATGGGAATATTTTTAACTACAGAATCAATTTTTAAAAACATAGATGTGGACTCTAAAATCAGCAACAAGCCAAGGATATTTGGACTTATCATTTCTTTTAGATATTGTAATGGAGATTCTAGCCAGAGAAATTAGGCAAGAAAAGAAATGTAAGGCATCTAAATTGGAAAGGAAAATATAAAACTAACTCTATCCACAAATGACTTGACCTTATATATAAGAAACCCTCAAGAATCCACATATAGAAAAATATTAGTGCTAATAAATGACTTTTAGAAAGATGTGGAATATAAGATTCATATACACAAATAAATTGTATTTTTGTATTCTAGCAAAGAATTATCAGAAGATAAAATTTAAAAAAAATAGCACAAAGAAGAATAAAAAACTTTCTTTGGGGCTGGCAGGTGGCATGGCGGTTAAGAGTGCTGGACTACCACATGACCGACTGCAGTTTGAGTCCCAGACCTGGCGAATTGCTTTCTCACTTTCTCTCTCTCACTCACTCACTCTGTTCCTCTCTGGTCAAATTAAAATTAATTAATTATTAATTAAATAAAGTTTAATAAAATAATTATAAAAACAAAGAACTTTCTTTAACCCATGTAAAACACTTGTACATTAAAAATGACAGAACGAAGGCCAGCAGGTGGCGTAATGGTTAAGGCACTGGACTTTCATATGGCCAACCACAGTTTGAGTCTCAGACCCAGTGGCTTGAAACCCATGCTGGGTATGTGTGTATGCATGCCCAAAATCCCAAGAAGAGAATGGAGAAGAGATTGCAGCAAGGCCACATCCCCTGAGGGTGATTTCTCATTTTATCTCTGTCTCTCTGGCAAGTACACATGTCCTACAGCAAAAAAATTCTCTCTTGAAAAAAAAGAAAATGACCAAACAGGGCCAGTCAGTGGCTTGGTGGTTAAGGCAGCTTGATTCCATGTGGCTGACTATGATTTGAATCCTGGACCTGGTGGCTTAAAGGACATACCAGGCACATGTGTGTGCATGCCCAAAATCCCAAGAGGAAAGTAAAGTTAGAAAGAATTACAGCATGACCATCCTCCCTGAAGGATGCTTTCTCACTTTCCCCCTTTCTCTCTCTCTCTCTGGTGAGTATACACACCCTATAGCAAAAACGAAAACAAACAGACAAAATGCTGTGAAAAAATTAAAATACCTAATAAATGGAAAGACATTCCATGTTCTTGAATTGGAATATTTATTATTATAATGATGGTACTCTTCAAATTGATCTACAGATTCAATGTGATTTCTGTCAAAATTCAAACACTTTTCTCCAAGAAGGGACAAGCTGGTCTTAAAACTCATATAGAAATATAAAGAACACAAAGTACTCAAAGTAGATTAAAAAAAAAACAAAACTGGAAGACTCACATTTTACTGATTCCAACACCTACTACTGTAATAAAGATAATGTAGTACTGATATAGAGATAGACCTGTGGAATATGAAATATAGACAATGGAACATAATTGAGAGTCCAGAAATTAACCCATACATATATGATTAATTGATTTTCAACCAGGGTAAAAACTTCATTCAATGGGGAAAGAACAAGCTTTTCAATAAGTGGTGCTGGGACAATTAGATATCCACGTGTGAAAGAATGAATTGTTGTGTCATGCAAAAAAATTAACTCAAAGTGCATCAAAAATCCAAATTTAAGAGCTAAAACTATACAATTCCTAGAAGGAAACATGGGTATAAATATTCTTTACCTTGAATTAGGAAATACTTTCTTAGATATAACACCAAAATCATAAATAACCTAACCAAAAAATAGATAAATTGGATTTCAGTAAAATAATAAACTTTCAAATTAAAAAAAAAAAAAAAAAACACTATCTGGAGCCAGGTGGTGGTGCAGTTATGGCATAGCTGGAGCCACATAGGAAGGTCTCAGGTTTGCCAGACATGCATGTGCCTGTAATCCCGGATGACTGAGATGGGGGAGGGGGTAGACTGTGGCATGAGGAACCTGTTGGGAGTGCTTCTCTCTCCCCTTCTCTCTCTCTCTCCTCTCTCTTTCTCTCTTTCACTCTGATAGAAGAAATAAACTTTGAAAAAAAAGACTATCAAGGAAGGAATTGACAACCCTCAGAATGGGAGAAAATACTTATGCAAATAATGTAGCTGATAACATATCCTAGTATCTAGGATACATAAAGAACAATTAGAACTCAACAATAAAAAGACAAGTAACAAAATCTGAATAAACATTTCTTCAATGATATACAAATGCCCAATAAGCATATGAAAACTTGCTCAACATCATTAGCCATTAGGAAACTGCAAATCAAAACTATGAGCTAACGCATCATGCCCATCAGGATGGCTATAAATAGAGACACACACAAGCATGCATGAAACCAGAAGTAATGAGAGGATGTGGAAAAATTGGAACCCTCATTTGTTGTCGGTGAAAATGTAAAATGGTACTGCTGCTTTGGACGTTTGGCAATTTCTCAAAAAGTCAACCAGGATTACCAATGATCCAGAAATTCGTCTGCTAGGTACATGTCCAAGAGAAGTGAAAACAGTATGTTCAGGCAAAAACTTGTTAAGAAATTTTCATGGTAGCATCATTCATAATGTGAACTAAAACTAAATGCCCATCAACTGATGAATGAATAAACAAAATGTAGTGTGCCCATACAATGAAATATTATTTAGCCATAAGCAAGAAGTCTGACACAAAAAGTCATAAATTGTGTGTGTCCATTTATTTGGAATGTTCAGAATGTCCACACAGATGGAACAGATTAGTAGTGTCAGAGGCTCAGGGAAGGAGGCAACTGGGTGTAAGTGCTAATGGGTATGAAGTTTCTTTTCAGGATGATGAAAATGTTAGAATTAGAGGTTATGGTTACACAATTTTGTGAATATGCCAAAAACCATCAAAATGCCAACTTTTTTAAAAAATTGAATTATTTATTTATTTATTTCTATTTGTTATTTTTTTTCTTTATTTGGAGAGAGAGAGAGAGAAAGGGAAAATGAGAAAGCAAGCTACCAGGTCAAGGCCTTGAACCATGGTTGGCCATGTGGGAATCCAGCGCCCTTATCCACCACACCACCTGCTGGCCCCATCAAAACGCCAACTTTAAGATAATGAATTTTATATAACAAAAAATTTTATGTTATACAAATTATATCTCAAAAAACAGATAAAAGTCTATTCAGAATTTTATTTCTATTGAAGTGAGCTTTGGTAGTTTGTGCATTTCAAATACTTTGTCCATTTCATCTAAATTGACCAGTTTATTGGCTTAAGTTTGTTTACAATATTCCTATATTATCCTTTTAGTATCTATAGGACCTATTTTTAAAATAACTATTTAATTTTATCCATTATTTTTTAATTTGCTATAGGGCACATGCAGAAGAGAGAGAGAGAAAGAGAGAGAGAGAAAGCAAGCCACCAGGTCTAGGACTCAAACTGTGGTTGGCTATGTGGGAGTCCAGTGCCTTAACCAGCAAGCCATCTGTTGGCCCATTTGACCTATTCTGATAGTCCTTCTTTCATTTCTGATTCTGTTATTTTCTCTTTTTCTTTTATTTTTTCCTGATTGGTAGGGCTAGGGGTTTGTCAATTTTATTAATATGAGAGAACTTCAAAAAGCTTATGGAAAACTAGAATTTAAGTACCAGTATTTTGGTGCAAAAAAAGAAAGAAAGAAAGAAATTAAAATCCTTGCATAGTTTTTTCATTTATGCATAGTTTTTCATAATATGTATTTTGAATGAACTCTCTCAAGATCTTCATATTTTCAAATAACTAACTTGTGGTTTTATTAAGAGTCAGTCTCTCCCTTTCTCTGCTCCCCTGCCTCTCTCCCTCTCTTATCTATTTTTTAAAAATTTCTCTTTATTATTTTTCTCCTTTTTAACTTCTGATTTAATTTGCTTCTCTTTTTCTTGTTTCTTGAGGTAAAGCTTACCTAACTGGGGCCAGCCAGTGGTGCAGTGGTAATGCAACACTCTGTGATGCTGGACCCACATGAGAAAGTCCCAGGTTCAGATCCTGAGGCCTCCCTGTAATAGCTGAGCATGTGTGTATCTACCCATGATCAGGGCTTGCAGAGACTGGGGGTAGATCCAGTATGAGGACTCTTTTGGGGATGTCTGCCCACCTTGATCCCCTGGCCCATCTCTCTCTCTCTCTTTCTTTCTCTCTCTCTCTTCTCTCTCTCTCTCCTCTCATGGAAGAAATGAATAAAAATAAACATTTTAAAATTTAAATAATTTCTTTAAGACTTTTTTTCTAATATAACTATTTAATCCTATAAATTTTCTTCTAAGCACTGCTTGAAATGTACCCCACAAACTTAGGTATACTTTTTAAAAATTTTCTTCCATTGCAAAATATCTTCTGATTTCTCTTGTGATTTATTTGGCTCATTGTTTATCTAGAAGTGTGCCATTTAATTTTCAAGTATTTGGAGATTCTCCAAATATATTTCATTATTGATTGAAAATTTTATTATTTTTGTGTGTGTACAGAGAACAAAATGCTTGCTATGATTTTAGTCTTTTTGGTTTGGTTTAATGGTCCAGAATATGCCTTATGTGGGTAAATGTTCATGAACACTTGAAAAGAATATACATTCTGCCGTTGTTGGGAGGAGTGTTCTCTAAAAGCCAGTCAGATCAAGCTGATTGATACTGCTGTTAAATTCTTTTCCAGCCTTATTGATTTTTGTGTACTTGTTCTATCAAATACTGGGAGAGAAATGTTGATGATTCCAACTATAATTGTAGATATATCTATTTTTTTATTTCTATCAGTTTTGTTTCATATTTTTTGAAACTCTGATGTTTACTGTATACATTTTTAGGATTATGTCTTTTTGATTAATTGATACATTTGTCATCATGAAATGCTTGTCTTTATCGCTAGTAATATTCCTTGTTCTGAAGTCTACTTTGTATAATATAAACTCTCTACCATTTCTTGTATTAAGGTTGTATTGTATATATTTTTCCATCTTTTCACTCTTAACCTATGTCCTCATATACAAAATAAGCTTTTATATACAATGTAGAGCTGGGTCTTGCCTTTTCAGTCTATCTTTTAAATTTAATATTATTGTTATTATTTATTTAATTGTATTTATTTTTATTATTTATTTTTTAATTTGACCAGAGGGCAACAGAGAGACGGAAAAAAGGAAAGTGAGAAAAGAAGCTGCCAGATCTGAGACTGAATCATGGTCGGCTATGACTCCCTAACCACCCTGCCACCCGCTGGCCCCTATTCTATCTTTTTTAATTGGAGTGTTTATATCATTTTATACTTTATGTTATTATTGGTATCACTAGTGTAAACTTAGGATCTTGCTATTATTTTCCTATATATTTTTTGTTGTCATTCCCTTTATTAGCTTTGCTTTTTTGCTTTTTTCTAGTTGCACTAGGTTGACATATATATGTTTAACTGATCACAGCTTATCTTCAGTGATTTATTCCACTTCACTTTATTTTGTAAGAGTCTTAGAACAGTGTGGGCCCAGCAAGTGGCGTGGTGGTTAAGGGCACTGGACTCCCACATGGCCAACTGTGGTGCAAGTCCCAGACCTGGCGGCTTGCTTTCTCACTTTCCCTCTCACACACTCTCTTACTCTGTCCCTCTCTGGTCAAATTAAAAAAATAGATAAATAAAGTTTAATCAAATTATTCTTTAAAAAAAGAATCTTAAAACAGTGTAGTTCCAGTTCTTTCTGCCATCCTTTGTGTATTATAATCATATGTTACTTCAATGTATCTTTTAAATCCCAAATACATTACTATTATTTTATCTTAAACCAATCTAGTCTAAGCCCAAGAAAGAGTAATCAGGAACGTATTGCCCTCCCATTCAACAAAAACTTTAAACACATACATACACACGCAATATATATATATAAGAAGCAACGCTTGGGTGGGGGGGGCAGCAGGTGGTTGAGGAGCTGGACTCCCACATGGCCAGCCATGGTTTGAATCCTGGACCTAGTGGTGTGCTTTCTCACTTTCTCTCTCTCTCTCTGGTCAAATTTAAAAATAATAATAAATAAATAGGATTAAACAAATAATTATTTTAAAAAGAAGCAACACTTTCAGAAAAATGCTGGCAGAGGGCATGTGTGCATGTGAGAAAGAGAGACACAAAGAGAGGGAGACAGAGAGAGCACCCCTCACACACAGGTCATGGTCATACCACAATCCTTTTCCCTCCATTTCTCCTTTTTTTCGAGATTTTTGGGCAGGCATGCACACATGCCCTGTGTGGTCTTGGACTCCCACTGTCTGGTTTTCTATGTGAGATCCAGCTTCCTTAACCATAGGCTGTGGGCTTGCCCAAGCAGCAACACTTTTAAAGAAATTGGACATCAGTCAGTGAAAGAAAATGAAGTCTGAGTAAGAAATCAAGCCAGGTTAAGTCCTACAATTACCACAAGCTTTACACTCTTGAAAGAATTTTCAGGCTTTGGTATAAGAAAGGGGAATCCAGGCAGAACCTACTGGACTCCCTGAGCTCAGGAAAAAATGCTAAGCATCTTGGGAGATTACAGTGACCAAAATTCCCCCAGCAGAATACCAAAGAGGAAAATGTTACACATAGAGTGAACCCTGGATATCTGCATAAGTGTCCTTAACTATTCAGCAGAGTACTGATCAGAGCGTGTATGTGGAGAAACTACCCAAGGATGGCGGAAGGAGCAATATGAATACATTAGAGAACAGCACCCAAAACTCATACAGAACCAGAGACAGTGTTTTTTGCCTCAGTAGTGGCAAATAACTACCCCTAGGTTGACCACTGCTCAAGATCTGCTTAACAGCATAGGAGCAAGATCTGAAAAGACCAAGCTCTTTCCAAGTAACTTAGCTGCATCATTCTAAAGGGGACAGGGGACAAGAATATTTATAGGAATATTTGTTAAAATCTAGGACTCAATAGAATAAAATTTACAATGTCTGGCATCTAATCAAAGATTCCTAGGCATACAAAGAAGCAGGAAAACATGATCCACATCTGGGACAGTAATCAATCAGCTGAAACAGACCCGACTGACAACAGATGTTAGAATTGGCAGTCAAAACATTAAGATGACTATTATAACTATATTCCATATGTCCAAAAGGTTAAGTAGAGACATGGAAAATAGTTTTTAAAAACCAAATTGAACATTTGGGTACCAAAACTATAATTCTTGAGATGAAAAATAGTAGTATCTGAAATGAGATTAATGACAGATTGTACACAGCAGGAAAAAAAAATAGTGAATGTGAAGGCACAGAAATAGAAACTATCCAAAATGAAATACACAGAAACAATTTTTTTTAAAAAAAGATTTTTCTATCGAGCATGTGAGCTCACTGGAGAGATACAGAGACAGAGAGGTAAAGTAAGAAATCACCCCCGCAGGGTTATGGCCGCATTGCAATAACTTCTCCTCCACTTTCTTTTCAGGACTTTGTTCACTCATGCATATGCGCCTGGCTTGATTTTCAAGCTGCTGGGTTCAGGACTAGAACTATGAAGTCAGCCATGTGGGATATAGTTACCTTAACCTCCATGCCACCTGCTGGCCCTAGAGAAACTAATTTTATCAAATATTATGATATCATCATTGAGCTATGGGACTTCATGTGAACTAATATATAACTAATTGGAATCCCCGAAGGAGAGGAGATGTGGGGAGTGAAAATAGTGGGGAAATTTTCAAGAAATAATAGCCAAGAAATTTTCATATTTGATGAAAGTGAGTAACCCTTAAATCCAAGAAGTTCAATGAATTCCAACCACCAAAAAATGTGAAGAAAATGACATCAAGGCATATTATAGTTAAATTGCTCAAAAGTAGTGATAAAGAGAGAAATGTTAAAAGGTAGCCAGAAAGTAAAGAAAAAACACTAAATACAGAATGGGAGAAAGATAAGTGTAATATTACAGATTTCTTGTCAGAATAATGAAAATAAAAATACAATAGAAAAAATTTTTAAGTGGCTAGGGAAAAAGGCTGTCAACCTAGAATTCTATGCTCAGTAAAAATATCTTTTACAAATAAAGAAGGAAGAAGAAGGAAGAGAGAAGATGGAAGAAGGAAGAAAGGAGAAGGAACAAGGAAGAGAAGGAGGCAAAAGAGAAGGGGAAGGGGAAGGAGGAGGAGTTGGAGGAGGAGGAGGAGGAGAAGAAACTTTACAGACATACAAAAGGTGAAATAATGCATCACCAGCAGATATGAATTCTAAGAAATCTCAAGGACATTCTTCAGGTGGAAAGATCATGATACCAGATGGAGATATGAATAAAATAAAGGAATAAAAATCATTAGAGGGTCAACCAGTGGTGTGGTGGTTAAGGCTGCTGGATCCCAGATGGCCTAGTGTGAGGGTCAAGTCCCAGAGCCAGCAACTTAAGAAACACACCAGTCAGGCATGTGTGCCCAAAGTCCTGAAGGGAGAATGGAGGAGAAGAGTTTGAGATGTGACCATCCCCCATGTGGGGATTGTTTTCTCACTCCCTCTCTCTCTCTGGCTAGCATATGTGACCTTTAATAAAATTTTTTTAAGTGAATAAATTCATAGAAAGCAAGGGGGAAAAAAGAGAGAAAAACATTAAAAAAAAGGATGGGACACTCAGAAAATAAAAGTCAAATGGTAGATTTAAACATAACCATATCAATAATTATATTAAATATACATGGTCTAAATATTCCAATTAAAAGAGATCACTGGGGCCAGTAGGTAGCATGGTGGTTAAGGTGCTGGATGCCCACATAGCATGCCACTATTCAAGTCCTGGACCTCGTGGCCTAAAAATGACAGGTCTGTGTGCATGCATGCCTAAATCCCGAGAGGAGAATGATGAAGAAGGAATTGTGGCATAGCCATCCCCCAGGGGGTGATTTCTCACTTCCCTTCTCTCTGTCTCTCTCCAGAAAGCACACACACCCTATGGTAAAACCAACCAAACAAAAAATGACAAAGATCATTATATTGGATAAAAAACCAAAACCCAATTATATGTTGCCTACAAGAAATGCACTTTTAAAAAAATTTTTATTTTGAAATGCACTTTAATTATAAATACACAGTTGGATTAAAAGTAAAAGAATAAAAAAAGATATACCATGGTAACACTAATCAAAACCGAAAAAAAGTTAGAGTGACTATTTTTAACATCAGACAAAGATTTCATAGCTAAGAACATTAACTGAGATAAAGTCGTTTAAAATGATAGAGGTCAATTAAGAAGTTTACAATAGTACAAACTTTCGTGTTTTTAATAATAGCCTCAAATATATAAAACAAAAACTGATAGAACTGAAGAATAAATTGAGAAATCCACAATTCTAGTTGGAAAAGTCAATATTCCTTCTATCAATAATAGAAAAAACAAGTAAGAAGAAAATTATTAAGGATATAATAGACATAAATAACCTTATAAACCAAATTAATCTAAGTGACACTTACAGAACACTCCACCAAACAGCAGAATACCAATTCTTTACAGTACACAGAGAGTATATGCCAAGATAAATCATATTTTGAGCTATAAAGTAAGTCACAATTAATTTAAAATATATGAAGTCATTAAAAATATTTTCTTTGATCACATTAAGAGTAAATTGCAACTCAATAACATAATGATACTTGGAAAATTCCCAAATATTTGTAAACTAACACAGGACTAAATAACCATTGGGTCAAGAAAGAAATCAAAAAGGAATCTGTCAAATGAAAATAAGATGATGTTTCTTTACCTTTTAAAGTAGACAAATCAATAAAAAGATAAGGACAGCCTGTGTTTGCTGGTTAAGATGACTGCATCCCATGTGGCTGACCATGCAGTTGGAATCCCAGAGCTGGTGACTTGAGAAACACATGGCACATATGTACGTACACGTGTGCCAAAAATCCAAAAGGTGGGGGAGATGGAGAAAAAGATACTGTGGTATGATCATACCACCTGAAGTGGGTGCATCTTGTTCTCTCTCTCTGGTGAGTACACATGCTCTCTGGCTAATGAAATACACACACACACACACACACACATATCTATATGTGTGTGTATACATACATACATATATATAGAGAGAGAGAGAGTGAGAGACAGACAGAGAGAGAGATAGAGAGGATATGAATATCCAATTTTGGTGATGATGTGAGAAATGGATACACTCCTATACTGTTGGTGGGAATGTATAACCATGCAATCTTTTTTTTCTTTCTTTTTTTTTTTTTTTTTTTGGAGAGGTTTCTGCTATAGGGCACATACACTCACCAGAAAGACAGAGAGAGACAGAAAGCAAGAAATCACCCTCCAGGGGGGATAGCCACAGTGCAATCCCTTCTCCTCCATTCTCCTCATGGGCACGCATGCGCACGTGCTTGGCATGAGTTTAAGCCACCGGGTCCAGGACTCAAACTGCAGTAGACTACATGGGAGTCCAGCTACAAGGCCATTACACCAACTGCTGGTCCCAGTCATGTAATCTTCTAGGAGTCACTGAGTAGTATGCAACATTTGACATGGTTCCTGCTGTACAACCCAGAAGTTTTACCTTCAGGAATCTATCTTCCAGCATGGTCGCAGAAGGTAATGTGCACATGTTCACAGTTGTATTGAAATAGTAAAAAATAGGAAACATTATTACTGTTCATGTGTAAGGGATTCGATGAATAAATACAGCATGTACAGAGTAAAAAGGATCTAGTTTAATATCCCGGAGAAAATTACAGGACACAAAAACTATCTTTTTTTCTTTAGCCTTTATTTCTGCCAATTTTATTTCTCTAAGTCCTAAACACCTTACCCTATATGTACCTTTTTTAGGGGAGCTGGTTGTCTTTTAACTTCTATCCGTGTTAGTTTTTTGCTACCTCATAATGCTAAGGACTGAAGAAAACAGTTGGCTTCTGGCTAATGCTCCAGTTTAGGCCATGAGCCAAAGCACTTGAATGTCTCTTGTCCAACCTATCACCATGGGAAAAAAGACCCCAACCACAAATGCTCCCCCATCTTCACATCATGCTGCCTCTCGGGCAGCCTGTAGCTCAGAAAAATACTGAGAGGTCTGATTTATCACAAAGCCATGTAAGACAAGTTCTCTGTGTGTAAGCTGTTTGCTTGCTGTGGTATGCTCTCCTAAACAACAACATAAAAGACAGAGTTGTCACAGGTAGAGAGCCTGAAGGTCTCCTCTCCATTGCTTCCTGTTTCTCTAGCATTAAAATCTCCTGGGGACCTGACAGACACTGCCTGAGCCCTCTGATAAAGGGCAACATCTACAATCATAAATTATGTTGATAGTGTGGACTTAGATTACTTTCCTGTGGCTGCTGTAATAAGTACCAAAGACTGGGTGGCTTGAAACAACAGAAATTTATTGTCTCACAGGTTTGGAGGCTATAAGTTCAAAATCAAATTGTCAACAATGCTATGCACTCTCTGGCATCTATAGGGAAGAATCCTTCCTTGATTCTTACAGCTTCCAGTAATTCATGGTGTTTCTTGTACATGCATCACTCAAATCACACAGCTGTCTTCTCCCTGTGTATCTTCATATAACCTTGCCTCTGTATTTTTGTGTCAGAAGTTCCCCTTTATATAAGGACATCAGTCTTACTGGATTAAGTTTTCCTTTCTTAAGGATACCAATCATATTGGATTAGATCTTAATTTTAATGATCTCATTTTTACTTGATTATCTCTGTAAAGGACCTATTTCCTAATAAGATAACATTCTGAGGCATTGTGGGTTAGAATTCCACGTCTTTTGTGGGTGAGGGTGCACAATCCAACCCATAGCAATACCGTTGATAAACTGTGATGAAAATAGCACCTTACCTTTATGGTCTTCCTCCCAGTAACCCACAACCCTAGTATAACCATGAGAAGAATATCTTTTAAAGTCTTATAGAGTAGAATAGAGGAATATCCTATAAAATACCTGATCAAATTTCTCAAAACTATCAAGTTGTTGAAAATAGGGGAAATCTGAGAAAATGCTCCAGTCAAGAGAAACCCAAGGAGAACAGACAGTGGAATATAATGCAATATTCTGGATGGAACTCTGGAGCAGAAAAACACAGTAGTAAAAACTAAGAAAATCTAAATAAACTGTAGACTTCGGTTAATAATTACGTACCAATATTGGTTTATTAATTGTAACAAATGTAGTCATGTAAGATGTTAATAATAGGGAAAATTAAGTGCAGGGTATATGGGAACTCTGTACACTACACAATTTTTCTGCATATTTTAAACTGTTCTAAAAAATAAAATATATTGCCACAAAAAGAACTTGACAGCCTTTGACAGAACATAAAAATTTGTGGGATGCTACTAATGCAGTACTTGGGAAGTTTAAAGCAAGAAACATTCATATTGGAAAAGGAAAAGCTCTCAAATCAATAACTTCAGCTTCCACTTTAAGAAACTAGAAAAAGAGAAAATAAAACTCAAAGTAGGCAGGAAAAAAAGAATAAACATTAAAGTGAAATCAATGAAACAAAAATAATAGAAAAAGTCAATAAAACCAAAAGTCAATTCTTTTATAAGATTAATAAAATTGCTAAACTTTAGGAAGACTAATTAGTAGGAAGAATGCACAAATGACCAGTACAAGTAATTGCAGAGTTGATATCCCTACAAATTCTAAAGATATTTAAAAGATAAGGAAATATTATGAGAAATGTTATGCCAATAAATTCAACAACTTAGATGAAGTAGATAGATTCCTTGAAAGATAAAGTACAAAAGATCACGGGAACCAGCAGTTAGCGTAATGGCTATGTCGCTGGACTCCCACGTAGTCGACTGTGGTTCGTGTCCCGGACCTGGTGGCTTAAAACTCACGCTGAGCGCGTGTACGTGCATGCCCAAGATCCCAAGAGGAGAATGTAGGAGAGGGGATTGCAGCGTGACCATCCCCCCTGGGGTGTGATTTCTCGCTTTCTGTCTCTATGTCTCTCTCTGTCTGTCTGGCGAGCGCACGCGCCCTACAGTGAAAATCTCTCAAAAAAAAAAAAAAAAGTACAAAAGATCACTTAAGAAGAAATAGATATCCTGAATAGCCCTGTATCTATGATAGAAGTTAAATTCCTTCTCTCTCTCCTAGAACAAAACAAGTAAAAACACTTTACACCTAGATGGGTTCACTATTGGATCATACCAAGAATTTACTAACAAAATAATAGAAATTCTACAGAAACTCCCAGAAAACAGAAGAAAATGAAACATTTCCAAATTAACTTATGAGGCAAGTACTATCAATGTAAAAATCAAAGACTTTATAAGGGAAGGCTAATAATCCAATATCTCATACATTAACAAAATATTAATTATTAAGAAATATATTAAAAAGGTAGTATGCTTAGAAATATATGGAAAGGTATATGAAAAAGGTAGTATTCTGGGGCTGGCAGGTGGTGTGGTGGTTAAGGGCACTGGACTCGCACATGGCCGACTGCAGTTCAAGTTCGGAACCTGGTAGTTTGCTTTCTCACTTTCTCTATCTCTCCCTCTCTCTCTTGCTCTGTCCCTCTTTGGTCAAATTTAAAAATAAGTAAATAAATAAAGTTAAATAAAATAATTCTTTTTTTTTAAAAAAAAGGTCATATACCCTGAAATGTATGAAATATATGAAAAAAGTAGTATACCGAGAAATGTATGGAAAAAGTAGTACACCATGATGCAAGGTAGTACACCAAAAATGTAAGGTTGTTTTAACATTCAAATATTAGTGTATTTCAGTTTTTTTTTTTTTTGGGGGGGGGAGATTTTCACTGTAGGGCGCGTGCGCTCGCCGGACAGACAGAGAGAGACATAGAGACAGAAAGCGAGAAATCACCCCCCAGGGGGGATGGTCACGCCGCAATCCCTTCTCCTCCATTCTCCTCTCGGGATCTTGGGCACGCACGCACACGCGCCCGGCGTGAGTTTTAAGCCACCGGGTCCAGGACGTGAACCGCGGTCGACTACGTGGGGGTCCAGCGACATAGCCATTACACTAACTGCTGGTTTCCTGTATTTCAGTTTTGAGGGGGTTTTTTTTGTTTGTTTATTTTAGAGGTTTTTGCTATAGGGCGTGTGTGCTCGCCAGAAAGACAGAGAGACAGAGAGACAGAAAGCGAAAAATGACCCTCCAGGGGGATGGCCACGCTGCAATCCCTTCTTCTCCATTCTCCTCTCAGGATCTTGGGCACGCGTGCACACGCACCCAGTGTAAGTTTAAGCCACCAGGTCTGGGACTCAAACCATGGTCAGCTACATGGGAGTCCAGAGACATAGCCATTATGCCAATTGCTGGTCCCAGTATTTCAGTTTTTTGAGTAACTTCTAAATTGTTTGCCACAGCGGTTGTAGTAATTTACAACCCCACCATCCATGTATATGCATTTTCCTTTCTTTGCATCCTCACCAGTATTTGTGTGTGTGTGTGTGTGTGTGTGTGTGTGTGTGTATTCTTTTTTATATTAGCTATTCTAAGAGGGGTGAGGTAGTATCTCATTGTGATGTTGAGCATTTTCTTAACCTGGGCCATATGTATATCTTCTTTTGAGAAATACCTATTTATTTGTTTATTTAAAAAATGTTTGTTCTGCTTTTGAGTTGAATACCTTGTATATTCTGGACATTAATTCCTTGTCGAATAAATCATTTATAAATATTTTCTCTTAATCTGTAGGTTGTCTCTTCATCCTTCAGTCTGTTCATTTTCTTTTCTTTCTGTGCAGAAGCTTTTGAGTTTTATGTAGGCCCAATTGTCTGTTTTTGCTTTTGTTATTTATGCTTTTGAGGCCTTATTCATAAAATTTTTGTCTAGAACAATGTCCTGAACATTTCTCCTATATTTCCCTCTAGTAGTTTCACAGTTACAGGTCTTACATTCAAGTCTTTAACCCATTTTGAGTTCATTTTGGTATATGATAAGAGACAGGGGTCTAGTTTCACTTTTCTTTATGTAGATATCTAGTTTTCCCAGCACTATTTATTGAAGAGACTGTCATTCTCCAATATACATTTTTGCACATTTGTTGAAAATCAATCGGTTGGTTACATGGATTTATTCCCATTAGTGGGTACATATCCAAAGGAAAGAAAATCTGTAGGTTGAAGAGGTAGCTTCACATTCATGGTTATTGCAGCACTATTTATAGTAGCCAAGATATGAAATCAACCTAAATGTCCTCAACAGATGAATGGGTAAAGAAAATGGATTACCATTCAGCCATTAAAAAGAATGAAATCCTGTCATTTGCAGCAACATGGGTGAGTCTGGATGACACTGCATTAAGTGAAATAAACCAGGCACAGGAAGGCAGAAAGGGGAACAGAGAGAGAGAGTGATTAATGGATACAAAATTATAGCTGGATAGGAGGAATAAGTTCTGGTGTTCAACAACACTGAAATAACAATTTGTTATTTGAAAATAGCTAGAGAATTTTGAATGTTTCTAAAACAAATGCATGGCGGGAACCAGCAGTTAGCGTAATGGCTATGTTGCTGGACTCCCACGTAGTCGACCGCGGTTCGCGTCTCAGTCCCGGTGGCTTGAATCTCACGCCGGGCGCATGTGCGTGCGTGCCCAAGATCCCGAGAGGAGAATGGAGGAGAAGGGATTGCGGCGTGACCATCCCCCCTGGGGGGTGATTTCTCGCTTTCTGTCTCTATGTCTCTGTCTGTCTGGCGAGTGAGCACATGCGCCCTATAGCGAAAACCTCTCCAAAACAAACAAACAAAAAACAAACAAACAAAGACATGGCAAAAATTTAAGGTGATGGTTATACTAATTACCATCACTTGTTTACAAGACATTGTACACATATATAAAAATCTCACACCATAACCCACATACATATGTAAATTATCATTTTTAATTAAACATAACAATTAACGAATCAATGTATTTAATAAGTTTAGTAGACTAAAATCAAAAAAGACTATAATAATCTTCATAGATACAGAAAAGGCACTTGAGAAAATTAAACATGCATTCATGATTTTAAAAAGAAACTTCTCACCAAACTAGAAATACTTAGAAGAAAAATTTCTCAGCTTGATAAAAGGCATCTATAAAAAAACCAACAGCTAACATCACACTCAATAGTGAAAAACTAAATGTTTTCCTTAATATTGGAAAGAAGACAAGGATTTTCACTATTACTTCCACTGAACATTGTAATGGAGGTCTTAACCAGTGTAAGCAGGAAAGCAGGAGATGAAAATAAATAAAAATATATAGAGATTGGAAAGAAAAACTTAAAACTGTCTTTTTCTCAAATAATATGATTATGCTTGTGTAGAAAGTTCTAAGGAATCAAAGAATGCTACTAGAATTAATAAAAGGCATGGTAATATAATACAAAAATTGACTGTATTTCTGTACTAGAAACAAACAATTTGAAACTGAATTTTAAGACCATTTACAGTGTCAATGAAATATTTTTAAAGAAATAAAATGTGTAATTTCTGTACACTAGAAACAACAGTATATTGCTCAGAAAAATTAAAGATGATTTAAATCATGAGAGACATACCATTTTCAGGAATCAGAAGACTCAGCATTATTAAGAATCAATTCTCCCAAAATTCTTTTATCAGTTGCATGATATCCCAATCAAGAACTCATCAGGACTTTTGGCTGAAATTGACAAATTGAGTCTAAATTTCATATGGAAATGCAAAGAACCATAAAAAGCCAAAAACTTCGACCAAAGGAAAAAAAGTTGGAAGGCTAACACTATTTGATTTCAATACTTATAAAGCTACAGCAATCAAAACACCATGCACTGGCTTTAAAACAGACAATAGTTCAATAGACGAGAATAGAAAAGTTCAGAAATGGAAACACATATAAAGCTAATTGGTTTGAAAATTGATTTTTTTACTAAGGCACAAATAAAGTTATTGGAGAAAGAATATCTTTTCAAGAAATCATACTAGATGGAGCGAGCAGATGACATGGTGGTTAAGGTGCTGGAGACTCCCACATGGCCGACCATAGTTCAAGTCACCTGGTGGCTTGCTTTTTCTCTTTCCTTTTTCTTTCCCTCTCTCTGTGTGTCTCTCTTCGGTCAAATCAAAATAAAATGAATGAATAAATCAAATTAAATAAATAATTCTTTTAAAAAATCATACTAGATGATTGTATATCCATATGCAAAAGAAAGAATTTTGATTCTTACCTTGTATTACATATGAAAATGTAGTTAAAATGAATCATATACCTAAAAGTAAAATCTAAAATTATAGAAATTCTAGAAGAAAACTTAAAAGAAAATCTTTTACTATAAGTTAGGCAAAGATTTGCCAGACATGATGCCAAAAGCTTGATCCAGAAAAGAATAAATTGATAAATTGTACTTGTTCAAAACTTAAAACTTCTATTCTTCAAAATATACTCTTTTAAAAAATAGTTTAATTCTTGGATGAGTGAGAGACAGAGACAAAGACAGCACCCTTAACAGGGTTTCAATGCTACAATCTACCCCCCATGATAATAAGCACATGGTAATATACTCCCAGCCTTCAGTAAGCTCTGTATTATGGTCCCATGTGTGCCCATTGTACACAGGGAGGCCTCCAGATTTAAACCTGGAACCTTCCCAAATGGGATTGCTACACAGAGCATTGCATTTTATCACTGTACAACCATATGTTCTAAAAATAAAATACTCTGAAGAGAATTTTCAAGGCACAGACTTGAAGAAAATATTTGCCAAGCATATATAGCAGTCCTCTCTTGTCCAATAAAGGTATGTTTCAAGACCTTCAATGGGTGCCTGAAATCATGAGCAATACCAGAAACGCTATACACTGTTCTTTTTCAGTCCAATAACTAAGACAGCCACTTAGTGACTAACAGGCAGGTAAGGTATGCAGCATGAATATACTAAAGAAAAGGATGATTCAGGTCCCAAAAGGAAGAGGTGGTGTGAGATTTCATCATGCTATTAAAAAAAGTGTATACATTAAAACTCAAGAATCTTAGGGCCAGTAGGTGGTGTAGTGATTAAGACACTGGATTCTCACATGGCCAACCATGATTTGTGTCCTAGACCTGGTAGCTTTCTATCTCTTTCTCTCTCTCCCTCCCTCTCTCTCTCTCATGTATGTGCCCTATAGCAATTTAAAAAATAATAGCAAAACTAAATAATTTTTAAAAAGACTTTAAAATTTAAAAAAATTATTAATTGTTTATTTCTGGAACTTTCCCTTTAATAGTTTTGGATCACAGTTGACTGTGGGCAACTGTAACTGTGGAAAGTGAAACCACGGATGGGGAGAAGGTGGCAGCTGTATATGATAAAGGAAATACATGCAGAATATGTAGAGAGAGCTCAAAACTCAGCAATATAAAAACAAACAATCTGATGTAAAAGACATTTGTGAAACAGATATTGTACTAGAGAAGATACATGGTAGCAAATAAACACATGATAATATACTCCACATTATTAGTCATAAAGGAAATGCTAACTAAACCACATTGGGTACCACGACACTGTATTAGAATGACCAAAATTACAAAGACTGACTATACCAATTGTTGGTGAGGATGTAGAGAGATTAAAACTCTCATACAATGTTAGAGGAATATAAAATGTACAGCCATTTGGGAAATTCATTTGGCAGTTTATTAACAATTAACTGTACAATTGTCCTATAACCCAACCACTGCACTTTTAGGTGTTTATTCAAAGTATTTTCCAAATATATTGTATATGTCCATATAATGACTTGTGCATAATTTTTTTCATTTTAATTTTCTTATTTATTTATTCATTTTAACTTACATTTTATCACAGGTCTTTATGGTATACTTTTTTTTTTTTTTTGGAGAGGTTTTTCGCTATAGGGTGCGTGCGCTCACCAGAGAGACAGAGAGAGACATAGAGACAGAAAGCAAGAAATCACCCCCCAGGGGGGATGGTCACGCCGCAATCATTTCTCCTCCATTCTCCTCTCGGGATCTTGGGCATGCACGCACACGTGCCCCGCGTGAGTTTTAAGCCACCAGGTCTGGGACGCAAATCACGGTCAACTACGTGGGAGTCCAGCAACATAGCCATTACACTAACTGCTGGTTCCCATTGACAGTATACTTTTTTTTTCCCAACACAATAACCATGCATGTCAGTCAAGACAAGGATATTACTATATACATTATCATCAGCAAATAGCGTCTCATTTTTTGTCAATTAAGCATACTTTTACCCATTTTTGTCTTTCCCTTTCCTCTCCCTCTCTTCTATACCAAACATTTTTTTCACATTTTATTGATTCACAAAAGATCTTTAAGTATGAATCTAGAATCATAAAGCTAGATCTTAAAGCTAGAATCTAGTGACAAGTGCACTGTAATTTTCTTCTGAAACATTTTTTTCCTCTCTCTCATTCCCCCTTTTACTGAAGAGAGGTGTAATCTAAGTTATTTGTAAAAAAAGAAAAATTAGGTTATTCTCAATTTGGTCTGTTATTTGCACAAAGCCCCATAAGAATTCAATTTCTGATGCAAGGCAATAGATACATTATTGAATTTATGCAAATAACCATTCTGCCACAAAATAAGAATGCTCACAAATACTTTCCAATTCTCTCTGTGTGTCTCTCTTCGGTCAAATCAAAATAAAATGAATGAATAAATCAAATTAAATAAATAATTCTTTTAAAAAATCATACTAGATGATTGTATATCCATATGCAAAAGAAAGAATTTTGATTCTTACCTTGTATTACATATGAAAATGTAGTTAAAATGAATCATATACCTAAAAGTAAAATCTAAAATTATAGAAATTCTAGAAGAAAACTTAAAAGAAAATCTTTTACTATAAGTTAGGCAAAGATTTGCCAGACATGATGCCAAAAGCTTGATCCAGAAAAGAATAAATTGATAAATTGTACTTGTTCAAAACTTAAAACTTCTATTCTTCAAAATATACTCTTTTAAAAAATAGTTTAATTCTTGGATGAGTGAGAGACAGAGACAAAGACAGCACCCTTAACAGGGTTTCAATGCTACAATCTACCCCCCATGATAATAAGCACATGGTAATATACTCCCAGCCTTCAGTAAGCTCTGTATTATGGTCCCATGTGTGCCCATTGTACACAGGGAGGCCTCCAGATTTAAACCTGGAACCTTCCCAAATGGGATTGCTACACAGAGCATTGCATTTTATCACTGTACAACCATATGTTCTAAAAATAAAATACTCTGAAGAGAATTTTCAAGGCACAGACTTGAAGAAAATATTTGCCAAGCATATATAGCAGTCCTCTCTTGTCCAATAAAGGTATGTTTCAAGACCTTCAATGGGTGCCTGAAATCATGAGCAATACCAGAAACGCTATACACTGTTCTTTTTCAGTCCAATAACTAAGACAGCCACTTAGTGACTAACAGGCAGGTAAGGTATGCAGCATGAATATACTAAAGAAAAGGATGATTCAGGTCCCAAAAGGAAGAGGTGGTGTGAGATTTCATCATGCTATTAAAAAAAGTGTATACATTAAAACTCAAGAATCTTAGGGCCAGTAGGTGGTGTAGTGATTAAGACACTGGATTCTCACATGGCCAACCATGATTTGTGTCCTAGACCTGGTAGCTTTCTATCTCTTTCTCTCTCTCCCTCCCTCTCTCTCTCTCATGTATGTGCCCTATAGCAATTTAAAAAATAATAGCAAAACTAAATAATTTTTAAAAAGACTTTAAAATTTAAAAAAATTATTAATTGTTTATTTCTGGAACTTTCCCTTTAATAGTTTTGGATCACAGTTGACTGTGGGCAACTGTAACTGTGGAAAGTGAAACCACGGATGGGGAGAAGGTGGCAGCTGTATATGATAAAGGAAATACATGCAGAATATGTAGAGAGAGCTCAAAACTCAGCAATATAAAAACAAACAATCTGATGTAAAAGACATTTGTGAAACAGATATTGTACTAGAGAAGATACATGGTAGCAAATAAACACATGATAATATACTCCACATTATTAGTCATAAAGGAAATGCTAACTAAACCACATTGGGTACCACGACACTGTATTAGAATGACCAAAATTACAAAGACTGACTATACCAATTGTTGGTGAGGATGTAGAGAGATTAAAACTCTCATACAATGTTAGAGGAATATAAAATGTACAGCCATTTGGGAAATTCATTTGGCAGTTTATTAACAATTAACTGTACAATTGTCCTATAACCCAACCACTGCACTTTTAGGTGTTTATTCAAAGTATTTTCCAAATATATTGTATATGTCCATATAATGACTTGTGCATAATTTTTTTCATTTTAATTTTCTTATTTATTTATTCATTTTAACTTACATTTTATCACAGGTCTTTATGGTATACTTTTTTTTTTTTTTTGGAGAGGTTTTTCGCTATAGGGTGCGTGCGCTCACCAGAGAGACAGAGAGAGACATAGAGACAGAAAGCAAGAAATCGCCCCCCAGGGGGGATGGTCACACCGCAATCATTCCTCCTCCATTCTCCTCTCGGGATCTTGGGCATGCACGCACACGTGCCCCGCGTGAGTTTTAAGCCACCAGGTCTGGGACGCAAATCACGGTCAACTACGTGGGAGTCCAGCAACATAGCCATTACACTAACTGCTGGTTCCCATTGACAGTATACTTTTTTTTTCCCAACACAATAACCATGCATGTCAGTCAAGACAAGGATATTACTATATACATTATCATCAGCAAATAGCGTCTCATTTTTTGTCAATTAAGCATACTTTTACCCATTTTTGTCTTTCCCTTTCCTCTCCCTCTCTTCTATACCAAACATTTTTTTCACATTTTATTGATTCACAAAAGATCTTTAAGTATGAATCTAGAATCATAAAGCTAGATCTTAAAGCTAGAATCTAGTGACAAGTGCACTGTAATTTTCTTCTGAAACATTTTTTTCCTCTCTCTCATTCCCCCTTTTACTGAAGAGAGGTGTAATCTAAGTTATTTGTAAAAAAAGAAAAATTAGGTTATTCTCAATTTGGTCTGTTATTTGCACAAAGCCCCATAAGAATTCAATTTCTGATGCAAGGCAATAGATACATTATTGAATTTATGCAAATAACCATTCTGCCACAAAATAAGAATGCTCACAAATACTTTCCAATTGCAGAGGGGTCAGGAAGGGAGAAAAGTTTATGTTTCAATTAAAAAAATTTTTTTAACAAATTTCCGAACCCAACAACTCATCTCTCTCTGTCTGTCTGGCGAGCGCACGCGCCCTATAGTGAAAATATCTCTCAAAAAAAAAAAAAGTCATACAATTCTATTTCACCAGTTCAGTCTCATGTAATCTCTTTTGTTGAATTTGCAGTGTTACTGTGGTCTGATCTTTCCATTAACATTCAGCATTATTATTGATATTTCAGAACTTGTCCCTACCATTCAGGTGGCCTTTCTCTTGGTCATTTTTTGTTCTCTTGTCTGTCTTTAATTTTCCTGGTATAGTACTCCCTTCAGAACTCTTGAAGAGCTGGTCTGGTGTTGGTAAATCCTTTCAGGTTTTGTTTATTGAGGATATTTTTTAAAATCTTTTCTTCCCATATGAAGGATAATCTTACCGGATACAGTATTTTGGTTGAATTTTTTGTTTGTTTGTTTGCATTGTTTTCAACAAGAGGCCCCATGTTAGCCTAATGGGATATCCTTTGAAAGTAAACTTGGGCATGGTGGTACCCGCCCTATGGAAAGTGACTTAATGTTTTTCTCTTGCCAATTTTAGTATCTTATCTCTGCCTGTGGTTTTGGTCAATCTGGCTATGATGTGCCTTGGAGAAGATCTTGGGGGTTGATTCTATTTGAGGTCGTTTAGATTTCTTGGGTCTGCATATTTGAATGCCTCTCTAGGTTTGGAAAGTTTACTTCCAGGATTTCATAGAATAGGTTATCAATGCCCTGATTACTTTCTTCACCTTCTGGGATACTAATTATCTGGATGTTTGGATGTCTAATGATATCTAGTATTATTCAGATATTATTCTCATTTTGGGGGGTTATTTTCTCCATTTTTTTGGTGAATTTTTTTTTTGGTCAGAAGTTCTGTCTTCTACATCTGAGATTTGATCTTCTGCATGATCTAATCTGCTTTTAATACTTTCAAGAGAGATTTTGATTTCCTGTATTATAGCCTTCATCTTTAACAGTTCCATTTGGTTATTTTTTATGGTGTGTATTTCCTCTTTCAGACTGTGGAAGAACTTCCTCACTTCCTCGAACTTGTCTCTTTTCTCCTACATTTTCTGGAGTTTGTTGTCTCTCTTCTCTTGCATCTCTGTTAACGTTGTCACTGTGAATATCTTAAAATCTTTATCTCACATTTCTAGGATTTTCATTGTACTGTCTGAAGATGGTGAAGGGCTGTTCTTTCTCCTTGAAGGAGAGATATTTTCTTGATTTCCCATATTTCTTGGGCCTCTGGCTTTTCACTGGGCATTGGGCTGAAAGAACGGTTTGGGGGCAGATTCATGGAAAATCCACCTCAGATGCACATGGATTCTGGCGTTTCACGGGGTGTTGGGCTGGAAGAAGGATTTGGGGCAGAGGTACTTGGATTCTGTCCTTCCAAGGTGCTTCTCTTCCCTTCAGGCTAGACCAGCGAAGGCAGCAAGGACACCTAGCGGTGACGCGAGCAGCACGAGTGAGAGTCATAGGACGCTCTGGTTGTAACTTCCCCAGAGAGGAAGGTTCTGGAATGCATAAATGTTTATAGCAGATTTATAAGAGCCCAAAGTAGAAGCAATTTTAATTGTCCAATGTCCAAATATTTGTCAGTAGATGGATAAATTGTGGTATATCAAAACATGAACTATTAGTCAGTAATAAAAAGCAGTAAACTGTTAATAAATGCAACAGCATGAACAAATTTCAAAACAAATATGCTGAAAGAAGTCAGACAGAAGTAAACACATACTGTATGATCCCATGTTTATAAAGGTCTAGAAACTGCAAACTAATCTATTGTAACTAAAGCTGATTAGCATTTATTTATTGGGGGATGGGAGGTGTGAGGAGTATTAGAAGAAAGGATTGTGAAGAAGCCCAAGGTAATTTTTGGATAGATATGTTGAATTTATGTGTGGTGATGTTCAATGGTATACAGTATACATGTGTACACTTATAAAATAATTAAAAATGAATAATATCATGTCAACTATATTTCAATAAAGCTATAAAATTTTAAATCAGTCTTATTTTAAAGACATCTAATTATTTTTTAAAACATCATTTATATTTATGAAGATTTCTGTATTTCCACAACTCTCAATTTCTGTGTACCCAAATTTCTATGTGGTATCCCTTTCCTTCTTCTTGGAACACTTTCCTTTAATGCTCTTGCAGTGGAAGTGTGCTGAAAATGAATGAAATGTTTTTGTGTTAATTGGCATAAAAAGCTTTATTCTGTTTACATTTTCAAAAAACAAACTGATTTCTGGGTATTAAATTCTGAGTTGACAGTTTTTCTTTCAGTGACATCAAGATGTCACTCCATTACCTTCTGAACTGCATAGTTTCTTACAAGCAATTTGTGGCCATTGCTATGTTCTTTTGTATGTAATCTGTCTTAATTTCCTATGTATACTTTAATGATTTTCATTTTATCACTGGTTTCATTTTATCACATTGGATTGCAGTGTGTTTCAGTACTGTTTTATGTTTTTTCTGCTTAGGACTCATTGAGTTTCTTGGATCTTTGGTTTATATTTTTCATCCAATTCAATAAGGCTTTAGTTGTTATTTGTTCAAAAAATGTTTTTTCCCTATTTTGTTGTGGCTCATACTAGATAAAAATGTCTCATAGTTCTGTGGGGTTTTTCTCATTTCTGTGTGCTTTATTTTGAAAAGTTTTCATTGCTGTGTCTTCAAGTTTGCTGTCTTTTCTTCTGCAGTGTCTAATCTGTATTTAACATCATTCAGCGTGTTTTTCATTTCAGATATTGACTTTTTCATCTCTAAAAAGTTTTATTTGGATTTTTAAAAAGTAGCTTCCATTGTTTTCTTCATTATAGTCATGTCTTATTCTAACTTCTTGAATATATGTATCATATTCATGATAACTATTTTAATGTCCTTGTCTGCTACTTGCATCATCTGTCATTTCTCATCTCTTTTTATCAATAATTAAAGGGTACATGAACTTGCCAGAGATAGACAGAGAGATGGAGGAGAGAGTAAGAAAGCACCCCCCATGGGATATGGTCACACTGTAATCCCTTCTACTCCATCTCTCCACCCCATTGGAGATTTTGGGTCCAGAAACACATAACTGATTTTTTTTTTTTTTTTGAGAGGTTTTCACTATAGGGTGCGTGTGCTCGCCAGACAGAAAGAGAGAGACAGAGAGACAGAAAGTGAGAAATCACCCCCCAGAGGAGATGGCCACGCCCCAATCCCTTCTTCTCCATTCTCCTCTCGGGATCTTGGGCACGCACATACACACGCCCAGCGTGAGGGTCTGGGACGCGAACCGTGGTCGACTACGTGGGAGTCTAGCGACATAGCCATTACACTAACTGCTGGTTCCCGATACCTGATATATTTTTATGAGGGTTTTTTTTTTTTTTTTTTTTGCCTTAGGGTGTGTATACTCACTGGAGAGAGATAGAGATAGTAAGAAGGAAAATAAGAAATCACCTCCCAGGAGTGTGGCCACACCACAGTCCCTTCTCTTCCATTCTTCTCTTGGAATTTTGGGCATGCATGCACACATACCTGGCATGATTTTTCAAGCCCAGATCTCACCAGATCTAGAACTGGAACTGTCATTGGCCATATGGGAGTTCAGCATCTTAACTATTATGCCACCTGCTGCATTTTTTCAAGCCTCTGGAGCCAGAATTCAAATTGCAGTCAGCCATGTAGGATTCAGCTTCCTTAGCCACTAGACTAGACAGCTGGTCCCATTTCCGGCCTATTTCTATTCAATGATTTTCACTTAGAATTAGGGCATACTTTTCTGCTTCTTTGCATGCCTGGCAGAATTATTATTTCCAAGAAGATACTAATTCTAATCTAGGGAGTTGTGAATATATTATCTTACATGGGAAAAGGTACCTTGCAGATGTAATTAAGTTACTATTTGACCTTAAAATACAAAGACTGTACTGAATTATCTGGGTGGGTACATGTAATCACAGGAGTCCTTAAAAACGGAGGTGGAAGAAGTCAGGGCCATCTGAAGCATAAGAACTTGCTAAACCAGTGCCGTGTTGAAAGATGGAGAAGGCATCAGGGGAAGGGATGCGAGTAGCCTCAAGGAGCTGAGCCAGTTCTTAGCTGACAGCCAGCGCTGGGGGAACTCGGTGCTACAACCACAAGAACTGAAGTTGAACTTAGAAGATGGGCCCAAGACCCAGGTGAGAATGCAAACTGACAGTTTGGTTTTGGGCTTAGGAGACCATAAGTAGAATCCAGCAGACCTATGTCATGCCCAGACTCTGTGTGTGTGTGGTGTGTGATGTTTTAAAATAGGTTCTCACTTTTATCTCAGTCCTTCTGCCTCAGCCTTTCAAGTAGATGGGATTCTGGACACATACCACTGCACTCTGTTTTGTTTTTAGGGTGGACTTCCCTTGTGCCTCTAAACTACCCAACAGAAGGATCTTATCCCAGAATTCTTACTTGGAAAAACTGGAAGACAATAAATGGGTGTTGCTTTATACCAGTAAGTTTGTGGTCACAGGGTCACTGCCTCGGGGCCTTTCAGAGAACTGGGAAATACACATCCAAGTTCCCTAGCTACCTGCCTGCCTCTCCTAGGACACACTCTGCTAAGGGATTCCAGCTGTTCCTAACATCTCTGCCAGGGAAAGCTCAGCCAGGAGGTGTTAAATTACCTGCCCAGGGTCCCTCAGCAGGCTGGAGCAGGGCGAGGTTCTGCTAGAGGGGCTGCTGCTCCAGGAAGGTTGGAAGGCTGCTCCATTCTGGCTCACCCTCCCCTTCAGGGGCCCTGATTGAGGCATGTGGTTCCCTTGGAAACAGAGCCGCTTGTCTCCTGGGGTCAGCAACACTTAATCTGCAGTTGCCGCAATTTTGATGCTTGTGGGGGAAGGGACCCCAAACTCCCCTCCACATTTCCACAGGCCCCCTACACTCACTGTTTCATGAAAGCACTCAGAGTTCTGCCCCCCCTTCTCACACTTAGCTTCCCTGCACGTGCATGCTCACATGCGTACAGGCACACTTTCTCCCAAGCTCAGAGAGCTTTTAATGACTCTGTTTTCTAACTCCCAACTGAAAAAGAACAATCATGTCCCTACAAATTACCCTCTCTTTGTGCCCTGAGGTTTCCCAAGGACCAGAATTGGAACACCCTTTCTTTTCAAATGCCATCTCCATAGCATTGCAATTTGATCATGAGTGGGATGGGGCAAACAGGCCCGATAATCTATTTTCTTTGCCCCTCTGCATCCTAAGAGTCCTAAATGTCTGCAAGGAAAGATGGGGGGTGGGTGTTGGAGCATGCCTTTGGACACAGTGGAGGTTTAAGTCATCTGCATTATAACTCATCAGCATGTGCACAATCCTGATGGACCCTAGACCCTTCAATGCCTGGCATGCTGTCTGGTTATCTGCTGTGGTTCTCGAGCACCTGGGGGCCCGTGGGTCTGTGAAGAATAAAGATATCTTGGACTTCAGGAAGACAGAGATGAGCACTTTTAGAGCAAAGGTGGATATGATTTCCCATCCCAGGCTCTGATTCTGACCCATGAAACAGTCGGTATCATGGACGATAAGGAGAGGCTTCCAAAATGTCCATTAAGTTTTTTTAAAAGAATTATTTTATTTAACTTTATCAATTTATTTATTTTAATTTGGCCAGAGAGTGATTTTGTGTGTGTGTGTGTGAGAGAGAGAGAGAGAGAGAGAGAGAGAGAGAGAGAGAGAGAGAGAGAGAGAGAGAGAGAGAGAGAAAGAGAGAGAATGAGAAAGCAAGCCACCACGTCTGGGCCTCGAACCATGGTCAGCCATGTGGGAGTTCAATGCCCTTAACCCCCATGCCACCTGCTGGTCCCAGTGTCCATTAAGTTTTACCAGGGACTCAGGCAGAGGATGAGAAGAGAGATAGCCAACACAAGGAAGCAAAAAAAAAAAAACAAAAAACTTGGAATAAATCAAAATAAAAAAACGTTAAGAGAAATGTGTTTAAGACTTAAAGCCAGGAAAAAGGATTCTGTTCAAATAGTAGGTAGATGAACCTATCAACAGCTCAAGAGAAGACAAAAAAAAAAAAAATTAAATCTGGAAAACAAAGCATAGAAGAAAATCAGTAAATTTTTAGTCAAAAGTCATAAAATTCTATTTCGCCAGTTCAGTCACATGTACCTAATCTATCTTCTGTTGTGGTCTGATCTTTCCATTTAAATTCTGGAAGTTCACATTCAACTCTGGACTTGTCCCTACCATTAAGTTGGCCGTTTTCTTGGTTGTTTCCTGGGCTCTTATTACTGCGTGTTTGTCTTTAGTTTCCCTGGTGTAGCACTCCCTTCAGCACTTCTTGAAGAGCTGGTCTGGTGTTGGTAAATTCTTTCAGGTTTTGTTTATCTGAGAAAGTTTTGTGATATCCTTGATTAAACCAATATGCAGTGTATTCTGGATGGGAAATCTCCTTTTGTATGCTGTAATGTACAGTAAATGAATTTAAAATAAACTTAAAATTTTAAAAAGATAAAAAAAAAAAAGAAAGAAATATCGGGCACTTCCTTCACTGCTTTCCTTTCCTCTGGTGAGGCCAGCTCAGCAGAGTACACCATGTGAAGGGGCCAGAGGCAAGAGGGAGGCCCAGACTTTTTTTTTTTAATTATTTAATTTTTTGTTTATTTATTCATTTAATTTTAATTTGACCAGAGAGAAACACAGATAGAGAAAGAAAGTTGGCCGTTTTCTTGGTTGTTTCCTGGGCTCTTATTACTGCGTGTTTGTCTTTAGTTTCCCTGGTGTAGCACTCCCTTCAGCACTTCTTGAAGAGCTGGTCTGGTGTTGGTAAATTCTTTCAGGTTTTGTTTATCTGAGAAAGTTTTGTGATATCCTTGATTAAACCAATATGCAGTGTATTCTGGATGGGAAATCTCCTTTTGTATGCTGTAATGTACAGTAAATGAATTTAAAATAAACTTAAAATTTTAAAAAGATAAAAAAAAAAAAGAAAGAAATATCGGGCACTTCCTTCACTGCTTTCCTTTCCTCTGGTGAGGCCAGCTCAGCAGAGTACACCATGTGAAGGGGCCAGAGGCAAGAGGGAGGCCCAGACTTTTTTTTTTTAATTATTTAATTTTTTGTTTATTTATTCATTTAATTTTAATTTGACCAGAGAGAAACACAGATAGAGAAAGAGAGGGAAAGTGAGAAAGCAAGCCACCAGGTCTGGGACTCAAACCATGGTTGGCCATGTGGGAGTGTCCAACGACTTAACCAGCATGCCACCTGCTGGCCCCTGACCCAGACATTTTCACTGAGGTGTAAGAGATGGCACAATTTCAGATAATGTCTCTGTTGGGTGGCATAGTTACTCTTGATGCAGAGATTAAGAACTGACCTGTTTCTGTGAAGCAGTTGACATTTAGTACCACTCAAGTAAACTGAATTTCTTGGCTTCATCCTGCTGACAAGTAAGCTAATAAATTGTTGCTTTTACTTGGAGTTAAAGTTCGGCTTCATTATTAATAAAGCATTTTTAAATTTTGTTAAAAAAAAAAAAGCTTGGAATAAGATTAAAATGTGTGTGTGTGTTGGGGGGGGGTGTCAGGGGGTGGGGTGGTGGCTCCACCAAAACAGTAAAAGCAAACAAAGCAACAAAGGGACTTTGAGCCACATTCAGAGTTCGGAACCACTGGAAGCTCTTGGTGCTGTAGAGTTTAACCAGGATGGAGAAAGCAGGACCCTCTAGTTCTGTGTTCTGCATCTCCATCAAGGAGAATGATCTGGAACTTGAACAGGGGCTCTTGGTGAATGGTAGGTACAAGAGACAGGGCAGAAACTTTTTTTAAATTAAATTTCTCTCCCATTCCCAAACACTAGTTTTATTCTCTAGAGACATTTGTCATTTCTTATATATCTCTTAAGATATTTTATGCGTATTATACATACATGCTTGTGTTTAGTTTATAGGTGTTGATATGATCAACCACCTAGTGACAAATGTTTAATTTACTTTAAATGCTTTTACAATCTTACAGTGAATATCCTAATATGTGTATCAATGTAATTGAAGACCTTTAGGTATTTCAATTCATGACAGATATTTTTAAACTACCTTCAAACATATTGCAACACTTTGAACAATCATATATCCAAGTGCCCATTTCTCTAAATCATGGTCAACACTAGGTTTTAGCAAATTTGTGCAAATCTCTATACAGATTTAATTTCAGTATTGTTTTGCATTAATCATGATAGATTGAACATAGGCTTATTGATCTTTTGTATTTCTTGTTCCTATAAACTGTGTATTTATATCTTTTACCCATTTTTCTTTGGCTGTATATCTCTTATTGATTTTTAAGGCATGTTTGTATGATAGAAAATTAATCTTTTGTCAAATCTGTGGCAAACATTTCTGTAATTAGCTCTCATTTGGGAGAGGTGTTTTTTCTATAGCTATGTTTAAAATTCTTTGTGTAGCCAAACATAATTTTTAAAATTTTGTTTTCTGGACAGTTAGCTGATTTAAATGAGTTTGTTTTCCAGTACAAACAAGTTATCTTTGAAGCTTCTGGAAGAACTATCAGATAAGTTTGCAGATCCTTGGAAACAGTGATCCTTGGAAAATCATAGACAACAAAATAAGGGCAAAAGGAGCCAATAAGATGTTGGTTTTCCAAAGGGTAGGTGGACCCCAGAAACCTCAGACTGATCCTATGCTCATTCTGGGCAGAACTAAGAACCGGGAACAAACAACAGTGGGCATGTAGGCATCATGAGGAAGTCCTGCCGAACCACTTGGTCCCCATTGTTAGAGTTATGGATACAAAATCAGGAGACTGCTGTCGGCCTAGAACCCTCGAGTTTCA
>NW_006159532.1:195048-213494 GCF_000334495.1 Tupaia belangeri chinensis | reverse complement strand
CAGGACGCTTGATAGTCTCTCCAGACTTTCCTGCGGACAAGCACGTCAGTCAGATCCGTAGCTAGTTGAACAACTGTATCAAAGGAGACCTCATTAATGAATCAATATCAAATTGGAGGGCTCTCTAGAGACGACCCAGCTTTCTCTGAACTTGACCATATCTTGCTTAATGCTTTTATCAGCGGCTTGGCTAAAGGCACAGAAGGCTACTTCTCATTACAAAGGACACAGGCAGTGGAGGGAAGCTGGCACAATGAATGTTGGAATCAAGATACAAAAAATGTATATATATATATATATATATTGACAGCTCGAAACAGGGCTCAAAAAGGGAAGTGTAAAACCTTGCACTTTTTCTGGGGGAAAGAATGAGAATCAGGAGAGCTTGGAATGAGTTAAAGGTAGTAATTTATGGGGGAAAAAAAAAAAGTCATGCAAATTCAAGATGTGCTCAATTGTTGAAGAAAAGGGTTAGGTTCCTGGAGTGACTGCTTCTGCTCAGACTGCGCTGCCTTTGTCATAAGGAATGGTCCCCAAGCACAATGTTCACCTGGAGAAGAGTCCAGGGGACATGATATCAGCCCTAGCTGAGGTGGGGCTGGCCTGAGAACAGAGAGCCGATGGTGCCTTCTGGCGCTGGTTGGTGGATGAGATCCAGCTGGTATAATTACAAGGAGGAAATTGGAGGCTCATAGAAAAGAACTTTCTAAGCAGTTGTGCTAGGTAGGAGTCAGGGTTCCAGACCCAGGAGTCAGGGGGTTCACACCTAGGCTGGGTGCCAAGTGTTGGGTTGAAACAGATCATTCTGCAATCGCGGATTCCACCATTCTGAGATTCTTGTTCAAGGTCACCTGGATCTCCTAGTGGTCTCCAGGAAAAGCAGGCACCTGCCCAGAGGAGCCCATAGGTGGCTCCTACCCCTGCCTCCTCCCGATGCTTGCAGGGTGGGTCTGCCAGCCATGCCCTGGGCCTGCCCGGATTGAGGTATGGGAGATGGTGACACACCCAAGATCACAAAGCATTCTGACTCCCAGTGCAAAGCTACCCCCCACCCTCTACATAGCCTCTTCCCTTCCTCTCTCTGGCTGGCCCCAGGGGTAAGGCACCATGGGAGGAAACTCCTGGTCCCACAGCTACCATCCTCTCCACCCCCTAGCCCTGAGCAGGGAGAAGCATGAGGGCTTTTCCAAGCTCCAAATGTTTGGACACGGCCCCCATTCAAGCACTGGGAAAATCTGGAAGCCCTTCCCCTCCAGTGGGCTCCCCTCAGTCTTCATGAGTCCCCGAGATCCCCCGAATGAATGTACAGATGCAGCTTCAAGATAAGCCCTATATCCTATTAGCTTGCTGCCCCTAGATCCCTCCTAGCAATCCTGTAACATGCCTCCCCCATCCCTAACCCTCAACTACCACCAGAGCTTCTCAGACACATTCTTTTCTCCTTACCCACCTCTTGGGAGGCCCAAAAACATTTCAGGGATTGGCATTGGCCAGAGAGAAGTCTGTGGTACTGGTTTTATTTTCACAGGTCTTCTGAGATCCTAAGGAGAAGAGGACCCAGAACCTTGCAGCAGAACCTGGACTACAGCAGCCTGGTGGGGGATTCAAAGGGCTCCACAGCCTTCAGAATTAGCTGCTCACAGGAACCCCCATATCACACACATGCCAAGCCACCCCCAGGCCCAGGCCTAGTTATTGCTCCATCCTCCATGCCAGTCTGGGGGCCCCAGAAGATCACCACCTCACAGGTAGGTCTGAGGGATGGCTAGCCAGGGAAGGGGTTTGCCCAGCCAGCTTGTGGCCCTGCTCTTCATGTGTCCCCCACACACCACCTCCAGCCACTGCCTGCCGCAGCTCAGCACACCCTCTCAGCTCAGGGCAGCCCAGCTGCCTCGTCTTCCTGCACCATTCCCACCCTCCGAGGCACCTGCTTCCTGCTTCCTTGCTTCTCTCCCTTCCATCGTCCTCCCCGCTGCTGTCCTGTCCTCTACAAGTCCTCTCACAGCTCTGAGGTCACTTCCCACTCTCCCTGCTCCACCTGTCTGCTGGGGGCTGGGGGTGCTGAGGGTCACTTTCCAGGTTCTTCCTCTCTGACTCCATTGCCTCAGGCTTTGCCCAATCTCTCTTATGAAATGATGGGCTCGGGAGGAGGGCTCTGCTGCATGGGGCTGAGGCTGCACGAGAGGCTTGGATTCCTTTCCCTATGTGACCCACATAGGCTGGGTGCAGGGACACACCCTGCAGCCCTAGCTAGCTGGGAGGCTGAGGCAGAAGATTGCGAACCTTGTCAAGGATATCTCTTCTCTTATCCCTTTCTTTCTTAAAAAAGAACAAAAAACAAACAAACAAAAACAAACAAACAAAAAAAACCCAACTTTCAGCTTCCTACTGCATTCAAAAATTTAATCCCAAAATTTAAATAACGAATGGTTCTCATGTGTGTCAGGTACCCACAACGTGCCAGGCTGAGTGTGTCACAGGCAGTGTTCTCACTCATACCTTCTGAGACCCTGGGAGATGGTTACATAAGCAGTCCTCTTTTACCCACGGGGAAACTGAGGCATGAATGAGTGGCTAGGTCACTTGCCCGAGATGAGCTAGCTGGCCCATGGAGAGCCAGGACTGGAGGCAGGAGAGGGCGTAACTCGGAGACCACACCCAGCGCTCTCATACCACAGCAGGCTCTAGCTCCATGAAGATTCCAGAGCTCTGGGCTCTAGAATTTGTGCTGATCAGGATAGGGGCCTGGAAGAGCAAAGGGAGCCCTTTTCCCTGCTCAGGGTAGCAATGACCTTCCTCCACTGGGAATTGGCCCAGAATCCTCCTAAAAGCACAGTATTTCCACTTCAGTTTGTTCCCAGGGAAGGATAGCGGAGGGATTTGGGTTAGGCAAGAAAGTGGAAAGACTGTTGTTTTTGTTGTAGAAAGGCTTTAGTGAGTTCAGCCTCCTCCCTGAGCCCCAGCCCTCTGTGCCATGACCCAGAGGCTGCCATGTGTCCTGCTTTTAGCTGTCCCTTCTGGTATTTACTTTCATCTTTCCAAATGATGTGCTTTTGCTGCTATTTCTTTTCTCACTGATTTTAGTCATTTTCTATTGATTTCGACTGAGAATTTCTGACAGAATCTGTACAGTGTCCCAGGAGGAGCGAGGAAAAGAGAAGCGATGGAGGGACAATGCCTTTTCCTGGAAGAGAAAGGCTGAGCTCCAGGGCCAGGGACAGCGGATGGCCCTTTTGCATGGGGGTGAAGGGACAGTCCTGCTGAGGGGCAGGCAACAGTCAGGGAGTTTCTGGCTCCATCCTCTAAGCTCAGGCACCTCAGAGCTCCAGATTAAACCTCTCTCCTCAGCATGGATGGCAGGACTTGTTCACTCCCACCTCCAGCCCTCCCTGATGCATGTTTGCTTTCCCCATCCTCACCGAAGCTCTGTCTGCTGCTTTCCTTGTGTCTAAATTCTACTTGTCCTTCAAGCCCTAGCTCAGTGTTTCCCTCCTCCAGGAAGCCTCTCTGGCTTCACTGCCCTTATATTTTCTGAGTGTCTGAAGGCTGCTGTTGGAACAGGTGTATGTCGTGCTCTTGATTCTCCATTCTCTGCTAACTACGGTGGTGGAGAAGGGACATCTGGACGCTAGAGTCAGACAGCAAGGCCCTAGAACACGGGAGCCTGCATGACATTTCTCATCCTAAGCTGAGCCCCTGGCATGAGTGCGGGTTCAGCACTTGGGCTCTGGTAATTATCTAGGTATCTGCTGGAGACCCTGCAGCAAGGAGGGGGCAAAGCCAGCTGGCCCTATCTGAGGAGGACTCTGCTGCTGCAGTTCTGAGCAGAAGAAAACACCCGCACGGGCCTCTGCAATTAGCAGAGCTCTGTTACATGACCCGGTGCCTTACACTTTACTAACATCCCAGATTTAAGGGTGCATTACGTGAGGCTCAGAGGGGCTTCCCAGAAGTCCCACGGTGAAGAGCAGAACTGACTTAAAGGACGTTTTCAAATTCTTTCTTCTCTCCTTGGGCCCCACCCAGCTCCAGCCCTGCACACAGCAGTGCGTCAGGCAGATGCTGCTCAGGGCAGTTGCCCAGTGGCGCAGGGGTGAGGTCCCTGCCCTCCAGACTAACGTGAGGCAGGCCCAGTTGCTCCCCCAACTCCGTTGGAACTCTGGATGAATCATCATGTAGCTTTCAACCCAGGCCCAACCCCCAGATCCAGGCTGGCCCAGCTCACCTGCGGGAGATACTCTTGAAAGCACCCACCTCTCGAATCATAGTCTGTTGGACACAGAAGGGTCTTCACAGATGGAGGATCTGAGGCCAGAGTGGACCAGCAGCTTGCCCAGGTCCAACTAACAACTGGTGGCAGAGTCAGAAGATCTTGGGCTCCTGACCCTCTATGCCAAGTTTATTCCCACGCCTGCAGAGCCTGAAGGATGGAGTGTGAGAGCGGAGAGCCCTGCAGGAGTTAAGGAGAGAGCATGAGTGTGTGCTCCCGGGTTCCATGCGATGTGTGTGCATATAACCCGGGGTGGGTGGGGGGAGACACTGTATATCTGGCTGTGGGCGTTTCATCACTCTAAGACCAGTATCAGCATGAATGAGTGCCTGCGAGGTTACAAAGCAAGTTACAGGCAGGGTAATGTATGATCCCATTTAGTTTTATTTATATATATGCATGCACATATAAATATTGTCTTAGCTCAGACTGCTATAATAAAATACACAGACAGGGTGGCTTAAACAATAGAAATCTATTTTCTCACAATTCTGGAAGCTGGGAAGTTCAAGATCAAGACGCCTACAAATTCAGTTTCTGATGAGGGCTCTCTGCCTGGCTTGTAGGTGGCTATCTTGTGTGTCCTCCGTGTGGCTTTTCCTTGGTGTGTGTGCACAAGGAGGGGTGGGGTGGGGAGGGAGAGAGAATGAACACACGCTAGTTATCTGGTATCTTAGGAGGATACTGATCTTCTCTGATGAGACCCCACCCTTATGATGCCGCTTAACCTTAATTTCTGTTTCTGTGGTCCTATCTCCAAATACAGCCACACCATGGGTTAGAGCCTCAGCATATGCATTTCAGAGGTGGGAGGACACGGATAATCCCTCTATAATATATAACTAGTGTGCATGTGAGAGTGTGTGTAAGTACACGGGCAGCATTTTATCGGCTGCTCCCTTCATCGGTATTTCATCTAACCATACATTTGTTATTAATTTGAAAATTTTTATGGAAGAGTTTTAAAGTTGAAGTTAACTGCAGTGCAGCAAGAGACCAGGTGAGAGTGAACATGACTCCTTCAAAGCCCACCTCCCATTCTTACCGGCCTCTGTGTCTCTGGGCTCACAGAGATAGCCATCCGCCACCAGATAGCCATCAACACTGAACACACCATCGGACAGCCTGTCAGGTCCTCCCAGATCTGGGGTTCCTGTCCAGAAACAGGCTGAGGGCTCCATCTGGTTCTGGGGGCTGCAGGTCTAGGAGGGACACACTCTTCCCTCCCTTCCATTGTCCAGCGGGGGAGGGTTCTGGCTGTCCTGTTGCCCTTCCCGGCCCTGCTCTCCCCCCAGGCCCATGGGGCTAGGACATTTAGTGCTACCTCTTGGCCCATCCTCTGGAGGCCCAGATGGCGGCAGGCAGAGGTTTGGAGCAGGCACATCCAGAGCCATGAAGAGAAATCAATGCCCCATTTATCCAAAGGCCCAGGCGCTCCATCTCTTAGAGGTGTGTGATCCGCTTCTACCATGTCCTCTTGCACAGAGGGGAAATTCGAAGCCCAGAGAGAGAAAATCCATTTGCTGTGACAGAGCCTGACAGTCCCCAACCCCATCCTTCCACTCTGCAGGACCGGCTCCGCTGTGAGCTGCCTCCAGGCTCTGAAGAAGGCGCCCCCCACCTGTAGGAGGCCTGAGACATGGACGTGAATTTCCACCGCTGTCCCTCCTTTCCCCACCCCCAGAGGCTCCAGACGGCTTGGCAGCTGGAGTCCAGGGAGCGACTGAATCCATCACTGGGGTCAAAGACAAGGCCTGGGGTATGTGTTAAAACAAGAAAACCAATCAGAGCTGAAAATGAAAGGCAGCAGAGGTGTGAAGCAAGGATGGAGACTGCCAGACGGACGCTGGGGGCTGGCGGGCCTGGCGGCCCCTGCCACACACCTGCCTCCCAGGCAGTGGGGGTCCCACATGGTGCCTGGGAGTGCTGGGAAGCGGGTAGCTAGTAGAAACTGTGGACCTGCCTCTCTCAACTTAAGAGCAAGGCTCCAGCCCAGGGCTGCAGTGATGAGATGCCGTGTGTGTGTCTGCACGCCCGTGTGCAACTCTTACACACCTGTCAAAGTTGGAGCACATGTACTCACTGTTGCAATGCCTCAGGAGGGGTCTAGCGTATGCTGAGGACAGACCCCTGTGGCCCCTGGGTTCTAGGCTATGAATCACCCACCTTGCCAAAGCTGGAACAGGGGCCTTGTACCCAGCACTCATCCTGGGCCTGGCTTGGTCAATAACTCATCAACTCCTATGTCACACCCGGGAGACACACCATTTTTATGCCCATGGACTGAGGCTCTGGAGGCTGAAGTGAGTTTCAGAGTGGTGAGTGAGAAGCTGGGAGCAGATTCTCCCTGCCAAGGTAGCCAGTCTCATCCGGGACACGATCACAGTTCAGGTGTTCCTATGGGGTCCAAGGCACTCCAGGTCCAGCCGTGGTGCACTCAGCACACACCTGTGGCACTACTAGTGCATGCTGGACAAGTGGTCGTGGTGAGACAGTGAGGTTCCTGTGCTCAGGGAGTAATCACCAGGAGGAGTACAGAGTGCTCCCCTAACTGTCCCCTTCTCACTGATCACCCAGCTAGGACCTGCATAAGGGACGAAGCCGGAGGAGCCCAGATGGCCAGCCCAGGAGCGGGCTGCCCAGGAACTGCTCTCCTAGTGGACTTCCATCTCAGAACGGAAGACAGAGCTTGCTCTCACTCAGAGGGCGACCTCCATGACTCCCAGCAAGAGTCACTCTGAGTTGAACCCACGGGGCAGAGCCAGCACCAGGCACGGCTAGGAAACACCAAGCAGGAGGCAGAGGAGGTGGGATAAGGAGAGCAGCACTGAGGGCTGGGGCTAGGGACAGGCTGTGAGCATGAGGGGCATGTGGGCCCAGGGATACTAGGGGAGAGCCAGGCAAGAACACACAGCACGCTGACAGGTTCAGTACCAGGCACTATCCAGGGGCCACACTCAGAGAAGCCTGGATGCCAGGCTGAGCCAGCAGGAAGCTTGTCCTGAGGCCGAGGAGCTGCAGTGGGACCACCAGAGGAGGGCATGGAGCCAGGCTGCCCAGCCACTGCCAACAAGGTGACTGCTGCATCTCAGCAGACGGCTGCGGCAGCCACGTTCCTGCTGTGCCTCCCTCCACCTGGCCACCACCTCTGCTGACAAGCAGAATTACTCCACAGGCCTCGGGCTCCCAGCAAGCCTGGGAGAGGCCCGGCAGCCGCTCTATTAACACACAAACTGGTGGCCCGGCAGCTGCTGACACTGGGGTTAATTAAATCTATCTCCCCATCAATTCTCATTCAACTGCTATCGATGGCCATTAGATGGGTGACAGAGTGACAAGGAAACAGTAATAGACTTGTCTTAACCCTCAGCTGTGTGGAGGGGGCACCACGCTGCAGTCTCCCAGGAGAGCCCGCCTTCCAACTGCGGTCCCTGGCTCTCTCCCAGGGAGAGCTCCTACCACTGGCCGCCCGCCAGGCTCACCTTGCACCCTGTTCTCACTACAAGTTCTTCCTGGGCATCTCCTCTGCGCAGAGCCTGGCAGGTAGAGACCATAGCAGACCTTGGACCATCCCTACCTTATCTGTGGTCAGCCCAGCCCTTTCTCGGCCGAAGACCAATTCCCAGGGACCTCAGTCAAGAACAGCTGTCACAGCCCTGATGGTCCTGACACCAGCCCCCCATCCTGTGATTATGGTGCTTCACCTGACACACGGCACCGTGCACATGTGGTTAAGGATTCTGAGGTGGGGAGAGCAAGCTGGATTACCCAGGCTCACCTGGTTCCCCAAGAGTGGCAGCAGACAATCAAATGATGTGACAAAGGAAGCAATGTGTCGGTGTGTCGCGGTGAGAAAAAGATGACCAGTCACCGCAGGCTGTGGTACGGGAGAGGGCGTGCAGGAGCCAAGGAAGGTACTCTTCCCTTTAAGGAAAGAGATTTCTCCTAGCGGGGCCCAGAGGGGCCAGAGCCTTCCCAACACCTTCCTATTAGCTCAGTGAAACCCAGTTCAGACTTCTGGTCCCCAGAACTATCAGGGAATAAATTCGTTTTTTTTTTTTTTTTTTTTTTTTTTTAAGGGGTTTTTTTTAAGGGAAAGTTCTGTTTTTTTTTTTTTTTTTTTTTTTTTTAAGAGGTTTTTGCTATAGGGTTTGTGAGCTCGCCACAGAGAAAGAAAGCAAGAAATCACCCCCCACCCCAGGGGGAATGGCCACGTCACAATCCCTTCTCCTCCATTCTCCTCTTGGGATCTTGGGAGGGCATGCACACACACGCGCCCAGCATGAGTTTTAAGCTACTGGGTCCAGGACACGAACTGCGGTCGACTACATGGGGGTCCAGCAACACAGCCATTACGCTAACTGTTGGTCCCCTAAATTCACATTGTTTTAAGTCTGAGTCTGCGGGCACCTGCGGCAGCAATAGGAACTTAACACATTTCTCCGGCTTTCATGTTCCAGCCACACCAGGCTGCCCTGGCTGTGCAAGCCATCCCACTAACGTCTCTCTGCCTTTGTACGTGCTTGCCCACCAGCCAAGATGTGAGCCTGCCTAGCCACCGATGTCTTACTTTAAAGCCTTACCCAGCACCTTCTCCACGAAGCTGTCCCCGATTTCCCCTCTGCAGGGACCGTCTTGGGCTCCTGCTTCCCCTATAGTTACGTGTTCCTCTCACCGAGTACTGCTCAGTTTCCTACTGCTGTGAACTCCATTAGCAAGGACTTGCTGGGCTTCAGAAACCGAAACCCTCTTGCATGTGGCAGCTCAGTCAACACTTGCGAAATGACCATAGGACGAACTAGTCTGTCCTGTGCTAGCTGTGCACAGCAGCACTCTAGCATGGTGGTTGGAGGTGCAAGTTCATGCCAATTTTACATCAAAAACCTAATCTTACACTCTAATATGCATGCTGAAGTATTCTCAAGTATACTGATGCCTGCAACTTATTTTTAAACACATCAGAAATAAGAGATCAATGAGGGATGGGGTGCATAAATAAATGCAAAAACAAGCTGAATCTGTCCAGGTGCATTGTGTAACATTCCATCGGCTGGGCTGCACGTCTGAATCCTCACCAGATATTGGAAGAAGGGCATATGCCCCAGATCTAGAGTCTGAAATAAATCTTAGCTCTACCACTTCAACTGTATGATTTAGGCCAGTTCCTTCTCTGGGCCTCAGTTTCCTCACTTGGAAGATGAGACGATCATACCTCCATAGGGTTAGTGTGGGGATGAACGAGTCGGTGCATAGCAGTGCCGAAGAGCATCAAAGTGCCAAATCATGGCTACAACCACTTATAAGCCCACTCTCTCCAACCCAGACACCCCAGAGCTGGGCAGGGAACAGAATGTGGAGCCTCTTGGTGTAGGCAGGTCAGGGCAGAGGGAAGACGGTCTGCCATTCAGCCTGTTTTCCTCCGTCTGAAGGAGGAAGTCAGGTCTCCCAGACTCCCTGCCCTGCATGTATTAAGCACCACTACCACTGCCCCCCTCTCCCCGCTGGCACCAGGGTGCCTTTGAGTTCTAGGCACAGCTCAAGGTGGCATAGTACTGAGAGATGGCCATTGCTGAAGCGGAAGTTACAGGAAATAACTAGTGCTCTACTGAACGGAGCCTCTGAATTTCTATTAGGAGCTACAGGCTGTCAGGGAAAACCGCGTCGGCCTGTACTTCCAACAATTACACTTGAGGATGGGTGGGAGGGAAACAGGAATGGACGCTCAGAGAGCAATTAGGAAGCTCTTGCAGTGATCTAGGGTAGACATGAGAGGCAGCGGTGATTAGAGGGTTTAAGGTTGACTCTGCTCGTAGGCTAGGAAAATTGTTATTCAGATGCTGTCTCTAGCTTTTACCCCACACCCCAGTCTGATATATTAGGTTCACGTTGCTGCTAAGTTTTCAAGTTTGCCATAGGACATGTGTGCTCACAGGGTGGGGTGGGGGGGAGAGGAGGAGGAAAAGTAAGAAGTCACACCCCGAAGGGGGATGACCACTCCACAGTCCTTTCTCCATTCTCTTATGCTTTGGGGGACACATGTGCTCATGCCTGGCATGATTTTCAAATCAGCAGGTCTGGGACTTGAACTGCACAATCAGCCATGTGGGATCCAGCTGCCTTAACTTCCATGCCACCAGCTGACACCACAGCTATTAAGTTCTATCAGAGCTCTTGAGCCCACCTGGCACTGAGGTCATCAGGGAGAGGCCTGATGTCAAATCCCTCCTATGCCGTGGGACTAAGGGAGGGCTTAGCAGCTTAGGAGAATAAGCAGAACACTGTTAGAGGAGGGCAAGCCAGGCATTGCCCTGGTACCTGGGGGAAGCACACTGGCTTCCTACCACTCAAGTTGCCCATAGCCCCTAGGAGGCCATCAAGACCAAGAAATAGGGCCAGACCGATCACTCCTTCCCTCTGCATTTAGAGAAGAGCTCAGCATCTTAAACTCGACTTCAAGACATATAGCAAAGACAGGAATAGCCCCTGGGTCAGAGGTACCCAGAGCCCTGGACATATCAAGGATTGGTTGGGGGGGGTACCAGTTTCATGATTTTCCTGGTGTTTTTTTCCAGATTGAAAGTGAAAGGCAGTTTGAGTGCTAAGATGGGGGTGGGGGATGGACCAAGTCATGTGCCTGAGCATAGCTAGTGGCAAGAGCTGCAGGACAGGGGACCCTAGAGGAAACTCCCCTCAGAATGGGAAGGAGCTAAGGCTGCCCACCTATGTAGGCTGGTTCACAAGTTGGTCTGGCCTGACCCTACAGATGCTGCCCATACACGGGTCAAGGTTGACAAACTAAGGGGAGCCAGCTTTTAAGGAGAGCGCTATAGCGCATACGGACCTAGATGGGGGCTCTAGCACTTTCAGGAAATGAGACAGTGGCTGGGTCAAAACCAGAGACTATAGCTAGAGAGCTCAGGTGTCTTCACTCCATGGCCGTTTTAGCAACAGATTTCATGCAATTTAAGCAGAGAAGTTCATTTAGGAGTACATAGCTCACATGCTCTCGGCGCCAGAGAGAGGGCTCAGCCAGACACACCAGGAAAAGAATAAAATCACACCCCAGAACACTGCCTGAAGATCCCACCACTGCTATAAGCTGTAAGACTGAGAAAGCAAGTTTTAAAACACTATAGTAGGAAGACATTAACTCTCATTAAGAGTCTTGGAGGGAAGATACCTAGACAGAAAGTGTCTAGGTTTATAGACAGAAGAAAGTCCCTGAATGTCTACCCCTTCTTTCTCCCCATGCCTCAGGGAGGCATGCTGCAACTGCCACTCAGATAATGCAACTAGTCCCCCACACCAGAGAACACCCAGGTCTGCTCCTTTGTTCTAATCCAATATCAGGTGACACCTATTGTTTTTAGCTCTATCCCAAGCCTGCCATGATATTGTGATTTATGGATTAGAATATGCAAAACCACCTTAACCCTGCCCTTTATGGGATAGGGATAAATAGCCACAAGATATGAACACCCTGTATTAGGAACATTGTAAAGCTCTGGTTAGTTCCCTTCCCCTTTACCTAAAACTAGCTGATGGGGTTTCATGGGATGGCCTAGGCATTTATTACTGAAGTACACAGTGCGAGGCTGTGTACTGAAGCACTGCCAGTGTGAGGCTGCTGTCTCCTACTAACCTGCCTCCGAGTATCAGGAGGATTACCTGTGCATTCCCTCTATTTTGCCTCTACTTTTGTTTATTGCTTAGGACAATTTCACTTTCCTTGGTATAATCACTGCAGCCAACATTATAATGCTTCTTTATTTGTAGGTTCAAAGTAACATATGAATGACCAGGGGCTGTCTCCCCTACTACATCAATGGTAGAAGTATGTTTCTTGGTAGAAGCATTCCTCCATGAATCGCTGAGGTCTCTAAACCAGCAGAGCCTAGAAAACCCACGATGGAAATTGAGTTTTATATGTAGGATTCTTGTTACAGGGAGAGGGGCCATATCCATCTTCACTGTTCAGTACGTTGACCCTCACAGTCTGACCAGGAGGAAACACCGTCACAGTAGCCTCTGGCTCAGAACATGTACCACATCCCCAAGGAAGGGTCTCCAGCCCTTCCAAGCAATGAGTCCTACATGGTGCCCTATGGTGATTTCAGAAGGCTTCCCACCATTCTTGAAGGCCAGTTTCTTCCAGAAGATGAACTGTACAATGAGATATTCCATGGGCTTCTGTTTATTGCTTTACTCATGCCAAGAAGGTATCCCTCTGTCAGATGCACTCTGTATGGGGAACATTGAAGCTGAACGTTAGACCCATGGGTGTTTTGGTTTTGTTTAAATTTTTTATAAAAGACAGGGAAAGGTGTAAGTATCTGCCCTGGTAATGGAAAACGGTCAGTCCCCTCCCATTCCATAATAGGAGTCCAATGAAGGGAACTTGCCTTCCTTGGAAGTAACTGGCTGGTCTCTCAGGTTTAAGGTGCTTTATCAGGGGCCCAGGGTCAATATTGCTGACAAGTTGGTCTTAGCATCCTCAGTTAAGCTTTCTTTGATAAATTCAAACACATGGCCTTAATTCTTGCCCACACAGCACTTAATTCATGAGTGCTTTAAACAAGCACTGGGGTAGTTGGGGAGGAGTTTGACCCATCTAAGGGTAGGTCACCATCCCCATCTAAATGAGAGCCTCCTCCAGAGTGGGGCTTCTGTGGGTGTTCACCAGGATGTCATCACACTTGGGTCTGTTCTAATAGCACCTTGTTTTTTTAACCAGTCATATAATCTTGTTCTTTGTTGTTGTTGTTCCTTTCCAAGTCTATGACCAGCCAGTCACATCTTCGGCTTCTGATCAGATCTATGTAGATTTTCCTTTTAGACAGGCAGGAGTTAAAATGACCTGCTCAAAGTCTTGCCCTTTAGGAAGATTTCCTTGAGTTGGGCTAGAATGCCCCAATAGTCTATAGCCTGCTGACACCAGCATGTTGCCAAGAGCCATTTGTTTCTCAATTTTTCCTCCATGAATCATAAGGATAGACTGAGGAATGAGTGACAGTGTGGGAGGATTATGTATACCATGTTAGCTAAGAGGTTCCATGTGCTCTTAGGATCTGCTTGCACTTTCTCTTATGTAGAGCTTGAGTTGACAGAGCCTGAGCATGGGTGTATCAACAAACACCTGGTTCACATAGGCAGTATTTACTTTCTACAGGGACTCAATTGGAAAGCCAAGCACCACTCCTCAAGTTACTTGCAGAGGTCTGGCTTTGTCCTATAGCCCTAGTGACCTCCACTGAGATACTACTAAGGGTTTACTGAAAGCTCCATATGGTGTCAGAAGTTTCCTAGGAGATATTTGAACACTGACATCCTGCTGGAACATAAGAGACAACTGGCAGAGCTATGCAACTGCATTCTGTCCTGGTAGAAGTCCTTCTTGCTCTAAGCACCACTCAAAGCCATTGGATTTTCATGCCATTATTGAAACTGGGGTAAATGTGTACATGCCATCTTCAGAAATCAAAGCAACTCACCAAGTGCTCTGGTTCCTACTAACCTCAGAAAATCTAGCAACAATGTGCTCACTAAAGACAAGGCTTCGAGTGAAAACTCTTAAAGATCATGAAAGGTATGACAAAGTCAAGACCTAGCTAGAGGAGCTAATGGGCAGCTTTAAGAATATGTCATTCTCAGTCACTATTTTGTTTCCACATGTTACAGAATCTCAGACCTTTGTGCTGGCTGGACTGTGACTCCCTTTCAGCCTCCCAGTCCTGTCTCTTAAAGGTGCAGTTTCCGCAGCCAGCACAGCTGGCAACTTTTCTCAGCTAAGGTTCTTGGTCACAGGCAACAGAAGCAGTGCTGTCAATTGAATCAGGAAAAGGAACATGTGACAAGAACTGGGGGTAGCCTGCAGAATTTCTAGGAGGGCTGGAGTCTAACCTGAGGACACTCCATTGATCACAAAATACTATCCTATTGGTAGGATAAGGGAGTGGCAATTTCAAGTGCTGCCCGAGCTTGGTCTTGTTGCAACTGTCACACTTTTGGAAAGATTGCCATGCACAAGTCCCAGAACCTTTGCCTCATTGGCTTCCATTCCAAGTCTGAGAAGGTTTCACCTGGATCAACTGAGCAAGGCATAAGTCTACATTACCTGCAAGAGATTGGGAAAGGGGTTATCTGAATTTTAGTTGCTGTAAAGGTCAAGTGAATTCTCCTCCCATTAAGACTTAAAAGGGCAGAGTTTCCCAAACATGGGCAGAAGGACTCAGCCAGCCAGGAGCCAAAGGTAGCAAGCACGGCCAATTTTACTTATGTAAACCTGACTTCCCCGGGTGTGTTTCTCACCTGTTCATGTAGGATAGAAGCCCCTTGTGGTTCTACCTCAGCTAAGGGAGAGACACTGGCCAGTTTCCAGGCAGAAGTTGTCTTACCTGTTTGCCACCATTTGGAATGTCTTCACTCACAGGGCCACCAAGGGAGGGTCCCTGATGCCAAGCCACAGCCATAAGACCAACTTTCATGCCAAAACCTGAGCTGCAAGGCCACCACTGCCATGGTACCAGGGCAGTGCCTATTTCTGAGCAAGGTGGGGTAAGGTGAAGAAAATGCCTTTTACAACTTTGTTAGGATGATGTTCAGGAATCCATACTATAACCTTTGGCTTGTAGCTTTGTGACCAAAGAAAGCTCTTCCAGTTTCTGTCTGCACTCCTTGCCTCAAGCTTCATAGGATATGCAATAGGTTGTCTGTTAGTATAATATTTGACCCCATCTCCCTCTATGCCTAGATGGGAAGCTCATATCACATCACATTCTTTCTTCAGCCATACCTATGGTGTGAGAGTTTGAGGCCCCTAGCTACACCCTTCCAGACATACCTTCATGGATGATTAGATGGCACATTTAATCCAGGCCTGGGTCTACTTATAGCAGAAATAAGTGTTTGTACTTTTTGGTCCTTTACATCTGCTCTGGCCCAAGTCTTCCAATTCTTCTGCAAAAATTCTAGAACCTATACAGTTAAAATAGGTCAGAGTAAGAAGTCCTGGATAGAGCCCAAGTCTCCTTATAATGGGGACATGTGTGCTAAGGCTGTCTGCCACCTTTCTGCACATAACTCCAGCATCTAGTGACACTACTGCATTTCTGCAGAGACAAGAATTCTAGATACTAGCCCAGATACACTGAAGAGGCTGTTGGGTGCCCTTGGGACCTCAAATACAGGGACTAGGAGATAGCATAGAATCAAGATCAGGGCCTACCAACCAGGTACATGCAAACACCCAAATTCCCACTGTGGATATGGGAGTGTTCTTACCCAAGATGACTTCCGTAAGTTCTAACAAGAACACAGGGAGCCTTTAAGCCTAAGGAGAGAAGCCGCTCTTGAGAATGACTTGGAGTCTTGAGGCTGCAGTATTGTTCTGGCACTAGTTTTACAGTCCACGCAAAGTAATTTCAGTTCTCAGAACAAGAGCCAAGCTGTGAAGTACAGGTGCCAAGCCCATCAGGGCCAGGAGTCCTTTGAGCAAAGGTGGCTTGGTCTTCTCAGTATATCTTCCCAGAGCAAAATAGCTACAGCCATCCTGTGGGCTAGCTTGGACAATGTACAGAGTTCATGAAGGTTCTATTTGTTCAGTTACCTAGGTACCTAACTCCCCATTGTCCTAGATTCCTCTGGAGGAGTCAGCCACTTAAAGGAATGTTGGCACTCCCAGAAAAAAAAGAGTGAAGAGCTACTTCGCTTCCATGTGTATCAATTCCAGTTGCCTACTGGAAAGATCTTTTTACATCTCCATAGCCAGGACTGCTATGGAAGCCACCACTTGATTAAGACTCCTGTGATGACAACCAGCTGCAGGGCCACCATGGGTCAGATCAAGTTATCCTCTGTGCTGGGGTCCTCCATCCAAACCCAACAGTCTCCAGCTTTAATTCCAGCCCAGACCACAACACAAGTACTGGCTTAAGTAGGAATACGAACTGTTGCCTTGGCATACCTCCCATGAAGTTTCTGGAAAATTCTACATTTAATGGCATTTCGTGGCTGTTGATACTTCTGGCCAAGTCACTTACCCAGTGACATTTGCCTGGCTCTGAAGAATGTCTGTGAGTTGAACATAAGACAAGTCTAGACTTCCATCTTCAGACCCCTGGCATAAGGGGCACTGAGGCAGGACTCCCCACCCCAGCTCCAGCCCTGGGACTCCCCCAAGCCAGAGACCCCTATCTCTGTCATCCAGGAACACCCTCAGCTCTACAGACACCTCACTTCCATCTTCAGACCCCTGGTGTAAGAGACACTGAGGCAGGACTCCCCACCCCAGCTTCAGCACCAGGACCCCGAAGCCAGAGACCCCTATCTCTGTCAGCCAGGTCTAGAATTACAGGTCTGAAATATTCTAGTATTTTAAGACTCTCTGGGATTCTCCCTTTTAGTGAACCACCTGTGAAAAAGGAGATACTTTTCTTCATACACCCGAATAGAATACTCCTCTTCACATCACATTGCTAAATACAACACAAGAGAGACTTCGAAACTCATGAGTCCACAGCAAAAAGGAAACACAGTTGCTCCTAGTCAAAAAAACATTCTCCTAAAAGGTACTCCAAATTGATTACATATTCCAATGGCTAGAAGTGGATGAAGTTCTTCAGGTCTGAATAAACCAGGAAATATGTCTCCATCAGAAAAACACAGGTACTCTCTTCTATTTCTCTAAAAACCTGAGCAAGTTACCAAAATGTCAGAGAAAGAATTTAGAACATTCACGGTGACCAAATTCCATGAGTTTGGACAAAAAAGAGACAACGAACTCCAGGATATGAAAGCAGAAATGGACATGCTAAGAAAGAATCAGATGTACCTATTGGAGATGAAGTCTGTAATACAGGAAATCAAAAACTCTCCTGAAAGTATTAAAGGTTAATGAGACCGTGCTGAAGATTTAATCTCTGACATAGAAGATAAAACCCCTGACAGAGAGAAAACCGCCAAAAAGATAGAGAAAATAACAACAACAACAACAACAACAAAAAACATGAGGACAATATACGAGAAATACTAGATTTCATTAGGTGCACTAGCATCCAAATAATTGGTAGCCCAGGTGACAAAACTAATAGGGGCATGGAAAATCTATTCCATGAAATCCTGTAAGAAAATTTCCCAAGTCCAGAGAGGCACTTAAACATCCAGACCCAAGAAATACAAAGGACCCCAAATCGAATCAATCCAACAAGATCTTCCCCAAAGCATATCTTAGACTGGCAAAAACAATTTCAACCAAGATTATTATATCCAGCAAGATTATCCTTCATATGGGAAAAAAAGGTTAAAATCTTCTCAAACAAAACCTGAAAGAATTTGCCAACACCAGGCCAGCTCTCCAAGAAACCCTGAAGAAAGTACTGTTTCAGGAAAACTAAAGAAGAAACAGCCAGGAAAAAAGGCAACTAAGACAATGGCCAACTTAAACGTAGGGACAGGTCCACTAACATTGATAACAACATTGAAATGTTAATAGATTAAATTCTCCAATCAAGAGACACAGACTGGCTGAATGGATTAAAAAACAGAAACCCTCTATCTGTTGCCTACAGGAAACCCACACTTCATGGATAAAGATATACATAGACTGAAAGTGAAGGGTTGGAAAAAGATTTTCCATGCAAATGGGAACCAAAAAAGAGCTGGAGTCGCAATATTAATCTCTGACAAAATAGGCTTTAAAACAAAAACTGAAGAGACAAAGAAGGGCACTATATTGTAGTAAGAGAGTCAATCGATCAAGAAGATATAATGCTTATTAATATCTATGCGCCTAACGTAGGAGCACCCAGATATGTGAAGGCACTGCAACACACTAACTGTTGGAGACCTTAACTCTGCACTATCCCCTCTGGACAGATCTAGACAAAAAAAATAAGAGATAAAGGATATAAATGATACCATAAATCAAATGGACTTAACAGACATCTATAGAACTTTCCATCCAAAAACAACGAGATATACTTTTTTCTCACCCTCACATGGAAACTTCTCGAAGATTGACCACATCAAAGGGCACAAAGCAAGCCTCTACAGATTCAAAGGTATAGAAACTATATCCAGCATCTTCTCTGACCATGATGGAATTAAACTTGAGTTTAATTTCAAGAGAAATGCTCAAAAATACTCAAATACATGGAAACTAAATAACCTACTCCTGAAT
>NW_006159532.1:161542-194671 GCF_000334495.1 Tupaia belangeri chinensis | reverse complement strand
ACTCACGCCAGACACGTGTGCGTGCGTGCCCAAGATCCTGAGAGGAGAATGGAGGAGAAGGGATTGCGGCGTGGTCATCCCCCCTGGGGGGTGATTTCCTGCTTTCTGTCTCTGTCTCTGTCTGTCTGGAGAGCGTACGCGCCCTATAGCAAAAACCTCTCCAAAAAAAAAAAATATGAGCAGAAATAAATGAAATCGAAAATAAACAAAGTATACAAAAAATAAATGAAAGTAAAAGCTGGTTCTTTGAAAAGAAACAAAATTGATACAACACTAGTGAGACTTATTAAGAAGAGAAAAAGGAACCAGGTGAATCAGATCTGCAATGAAGCAGGCAAAACAACATAGTAGAAATACAAAACATTATTAGAGGATAATATGGACATCTGTATGCCAAGAAACAAGAATCTGGATGAGATGGACAAATTCCTGGGCACATATAATCTACCTAGACTGAGTCGGGAGTATATAGAAAGTCTGAATAGGCCCATAACAAGCCAGGAGATTGAATCAGTAATAAATAACCTCCCAACAAAGAAAAGCCCTGGCCCTGAAGGATTCACCTCTGAATTCCACAAAATTTTCAAAGAAGAGTTAACCCTCATTCTGCTCAAGTTATTTCTAAAAACCCAAAAGGTTAAATCTCTCCCTAATGCATTCTATAAAGCCTCTGTCACCCTTATCCTTAAAACAGATAAGCACAGGACCAGGAAGGAAAACTATAGACCAATATCCCTGATGAATATAGATGCAAAGATTCTCAACAAGATACTAGCAAATCATATCCAACAACTTATAAAAAATATTATACATAATGATCAGGTAGGCTTTATTCCAGGAATGCAAGGTTGGTTCAACATATGCAAAACCATAAATGTAAAACACCATATTAACAGGAGAAAGATAAAAATGGTATGGTCATACCAATTGATGCAGAAAAAGCATATGATAAGATACAACATCCCTTCATGATTAAGACTCAGCAAAATCGGCATACAAGGGTCATTTCTCAACACAATAAAAGCTATCTATGAAAAACCCATAGAGAACATCATCCTCAATGGAGAAAAGCTGAAAGCTTTTCCACTAAAAATGGGTACAAGACAAGGATGCCCACTTTCTCCACTCCTCTTCAATATAGTACTGGAAGTACTGGTCAATGCAATCAGAAAAGAAGAAAAAATAAAAGTCATTCAAATAGGAAAAGAAGAGGTGAAACTCTATTTGCAGATGACATGATTTTATACATAGAAGACCCAATGGTTTCCATGAAAACATTTCTGGAAACAATACATGAATGCAGTAAAGTTGCAGGATACAAAATTAATATCCAGAAATCTATAGCATTTCTATATACGAACAACAGGCAGACTGAGACTGAATTGAAAAAAGTTGTTCCATTTTCCATAGCCACAAAAATACGAGATACTTAAGTATAAATCTAATCAAAGAAGTTAAAGACCTCCACAAGGAAAATTACGAGAAGATAAAAAAAGAAATTGAAAATGACACAAAAAAGTGGAAGGATATCCCATGTTCCTGGATTGGAAGAATTAATATAATCGAAATGGCAATTCTACCCAAATTAATCTACGTATTTAATGCAATGCCAATCAAAGCACCAGATACATTATTTACATATCTAGGAAAGACAATCATGAAGTTTGTCTGGAATCATAAAAGACCCCTTACTGCCAAAGAAATTCTGCACAAGAGTGGAGCGGGCAGTATCTCACTCCCTGACCCCAAAATATACTACAAAGTTGTGGTAATCAAAACAGTATGGTACTGGCACAGACACAGACACATGGACCAATGGAACAGAATAGAGTTCCCAGAAATAAATTCCCAAACATACAGTCAACTGATTTTTGACAAGGGGTACCAGTCAATCCAGTGGGAAAATTTTTTTTTGGGAAAGACTTCTTAAACAAGACTCTCAAAGCACAGTCAATAATCCCCAAAATAGACAAGTGGGATTACATCAGACTAAGAAGTTTCTGCATGGCAAAAGACACAGTAATTAGTGTGAATAGACAGCCCTCAGAATGGGAAAATATTTTTGTAAACTATGCGTCAGATAAGGAACTGATAACCAGAATTCACACAGAACTCATGCAGCTGTTCTGAAAAAAGACTATCAATCCTATTAAAAGATGGGAGAATGAGTTGAAAAAACCACTCTCTAAAGATGACATACAAATAGCTAAAAGGCATATGAAAAAATGCTTAACATCTCTCATTGTAAGAGAAATGCAGATCAAAACAACAATGAGATACCACCTAACTGCAGTCAGAATGACTAACAACAACAACAACAACAACAAAACGATAAGTGCTGGTGGGGGTGTGGTGAATGGGGAACTCTCTTACATTGCTGGTGGGAATGTAAACTGGTCCAGCTACTGTGGAGAACAATTTGGAGATTCCTCAAAAAATCTACAAATAGAACTACCATATGATCCAGCAATCTCACTCCTTGGTATCTACCCAAAGGGCAGAAGAACGCTTAATCAGAAAAGTGCTTGCACATCAATGTTTATTGCGACACTATTTACAATTGCTAAGTCATGGAAACAACCCAAATGTCCACAAACAGATGAATGGATAGAAAAACTGGGGCATATATACTCAATGGAATATTATTCAGCCATAAAAAACTACAAAACCCTGGCTTTTGACAGAAAGTGGATGAATATGGAAGATTTACTGCTGAGTGAAGCAAGCCAGGCTATGAAGGAGAGGTATTGTATGTCCCCACTTAATATATACCGAGTGTCTGCACTCCATCACTGAAACTCATTGACTAAAGGATATAGAAACACAGTATACAGATGTAAATAGCAGATATAGTATGTGCGAAAGAGGAGGGTCTGAGGAAGGACATTTAGAAGAAAAATATGGAGGCAAAGCATTAATGGTACAAAGAAATGTGGTATTATCTGTTGATATTTTGTAGTTTTATCAGCTGTACTAGGGAGAAATGCTCACCTGTTGAAATATCCATTTTGTAAGACAAATAATGTGATTGAATGTATAAAAGAAAATGAAATAAAAGATAAAAATAAAACAAAAAAACCTAATGAAGTTAAATAAATAAATAATTCTTTTTAAAAAAGTGACAAGCCTAAACAGCATCTTTTTCTACCATGCCAGTCTTTACCCTTGGGCTTGGATATTATCGTACAGAGTTGGACCATCCCCCTCCTACTCTAATCATTAGCCCCCTATTCATGTGGATCCTTCTAGGAGCCTCAAGTTGGTGAGAGCAAGTAACCCTGTATTTGAAGGGTACTGCACCTATGGCTTCAGCTTGAACTTGGATGGGGCTGAAGTCTGTTTCTGCTAGGGACAAAAGAATCTGCTCCAGATTCTTGCTGCTAGAATGCCAAGAGATACATAACAGCCCTATACCTCACAGAAGCACTGATCTGCCTGTGAGGAGGTAGAACATTAAGGAGGCCACAGGACTAGGAGAGCTGTCCCAAGACTTCTACATAGAAGGGTCTGGCCCAGGAAGTTAATTTCCATCTCCCAGACTAGTATGGTATAGTGATAAGAGCATCACTGTCAGCAAAGACTCTCACCAATAGATCTTATGAAAGCTCCCTAGAAGGACCCAGTCATTCTACAAACCCTCTGCCTCAAGCTCTGAGGTTAGTTTCATTCCAACAATTGTGGCTTATGCCATAGTTCTGCATTCTGCTTTATGCTAGTTCTCAGATCTACACATAGAACTGAGAACATCTAACACCAACCACTGGGTACTTACTGGCCTCTATCCCTTCATATCCCCATTCCTCAGTTTATAGCTTTTGTGAACAGGTCCTACTATCCCCAGAAATGCTCTTGGACCCAACCAGTCAGATCCCATGAGATCTCTAGCACTGTATTTCTCTCCTTCGGTTTGTCACCCATACTCAGCTGACATCCTCTGCTTGGGTTCCTTCTTTCTTTTTGAAAGAATTATTTTAACTTTGTTTATTCATTTATTTTTAATTTGATAAGAGAGAGAGAGAGAGAGTGGGGAGGGGGAAGAGGGAGGGAGGGAGGAGAGAGAAAGCTCCAGGTCTGGGACTTGAACCACAGTCGGCCACATCTAGCACCCCTAACCACCACTCCACCTGCTGGCCCCATGGGTTATTTCTGTCTTAGCCTTAACATGTCCTAGAGCTAGGATCACAAAGATGACTGCATAGGTCTCCTCTCCCCCAAGACCTCGGAGGATTCTCATGTGTGTTTCCTGGGAATACCAGTCTAGGCAAATCTGCTTCTATCTGAATATAGAGACACAGTCAGTACCGCTGTGCTCTCTGCCTCCGTTATCATACACCCATGGCCATTACCCTTTGAGGACATGGAGAGCATAGAAAATGCAAGACTCAAAAGGTTTAAGAACATCCTATGGGCTGAAGAGTCTTCTATCTGTTCTTGTATAGTATGATAGAATGAACCTCAGACCAGCCCAGCCCAGCAACCTAGCTGCTAGGGCCCCAGGCACCACTTAACTCAGTGTCACTGGCAAGATCTGAGTGTCACTCAGAGAGCTGGTGCTTCCAGCAAGGCTACCACCTGCCTTCTCTCTGCAAGCTCAGTGAACCTCAGTCTTACTCCTTGACAGGAAACAAGATGTCTCGATGTGAAGCTGGTAGACTTCACATGGGCATGATTTGATGCCTACGAAACTGAGCCCTCGTTTTCAAAGAGGAATCCTGAGGCCTTGACTATCACAGGACAGGTACTGCCAGTAAAGACCAAGGAGGCAGGAGCCAGACTGAGAAAGGTTTGAGGCCTTAGAGACAACAGGTAGGACCCAGGAGCCTAGTCATCAAGTAACAGAGATTATCGGAGTTATTGGAGGACCCCAGAGCTCCTAAAAAGGAAAGTAAAAGAATAGTTTGCCACATGCAACATGCTTTTGGTGAGAAAAAATAGCCCTGAGCTCCCGTGGGTACAGCCATCAGGACTTCAGCTGTGAGCCCCTAACACTAAGCAATTACCACCAAGGGCAGGAACAGCCCCAGCAACCCCAGCTACATACTAAAGACTTGAAGGCAGCTTCACAGGATGCCGGCAGCCCCACTGTACACATGAGGCTCCCGTAGGACATGCCCTTCTCTGGGCAGCAGCCAGGCAACTGAGCCCCAATTCAGAGGCTGGGCTGCCTGGCGAGCCCCTTGACCCAATTTCAGACTTTATTCGGGACATGCCCCTATTACATGTGACATCAAGGACCGGTCTCTTACTGCACTAAGTTTTCTAGACAGAACTAAGCTCTTTTTATAGCCAAAACCATGTCAGAGCCAGTGTCTAAGATCTACAAACTGCTTTACTGTAGCAGGTAGACCCCAGGATGTCTTCCTCTGGTTGGAAAAGTCAGCAGAACCCTAGGTGACGTGTCATATGGGGACAAACTTGGAAGGTCTGTAGGTTAGACAGTCTCGGGGGCCACAAGTAACCTTGGCTATTAACTAAGCAAAGGCAGGCAGGACAGAATAGCTCCTAGGAATAATCATAGCAGGACAGCAGTGAGCCACATTAGGAACTGATTCTGGTCTTTGCCCAAGTGAAGACCAAATGCTTATCTGCTATGATCTTCTGGAAGCTCCTGGTCAATGGGACAACTTGGGGTCCCATCTTCTTCAGAGATGGGCAAGTAATGGACATAGCATTAAGTAGGCTTTGGCTTCCTCATGATTTTCAGTAATTTCAAGCTACACAAAGTTGACAGTCTACAGTTTCGATTGTATTGTGTGTGTGTATATATATAGACATACATATATATGTATACGACTACAATTTTTCCATTGATGTCTAAAAATTCTGGCATAATTCTTGGTCCCAACAGTTAATATCTAGGAAGAAACTCAAGAAGCAGAGACACTTGGACAAATGAGTCATAGTCAAGTTCAGTCAAGAGGCAGCCAATCCCAAACATAATGTGACATGCTTGACTGGGATGAAGAGGGAGAAACTACACCCAAAGGGGGAAGACTCAGACCTCAGATGCCTCATCCTCTAGATTGAGATAAATAATTCCGTGACCTCAGGACTCACAGGCAGGAACAACAAGCCTCTGAGACTGGAAGAGACCAGCCCAGCTGGAATCAGAATGAGCCTCACTGAGGAGAGGCCATCTCTAGCACTTGGCTTAACTGAAAGGCAACATGCAGGCAGAGAGCCCTGAGGACATAGGCCACTACTTTTGTCTCCATGGTTGGCAGGAATGGAGGGCCCATGCTGATGGACAGGCTTGGAAGGACCAGGAAAGGAGGAAGCCCCAAAGACAACTCTCCACACATAGCATTGGATAGGCCAGGAGCCGGAATGCTCATAGCAAGGGTCCTGGTTACCACTGCCTACTGTGGGTACCTCTGAAGAGGGCCAACAAGTTGAGAAAAGCCACTGGGTCAAATTCGGAGAAACATGGTTGGGAATAAAGCCGTACTCCCCATTAGGATCCTAGAATAAGTAAATCCTCCCCATACCTCAGCTCTCAGGAGATCTAACACTCACCCTGACAGGGCAAACTGGCACTCCAGGGACACTTGCCTTAGCCTTTTATGCCATTCCCAGATGTCTGCTAAAGGCAGATCCTAGGAGGCTTTCACGAAGGGCAGAGGCCAGCATTTAACTCATTCACCACTAACTGAGAATCAGAAACTTTAAGAGGTAATAGGACTAGAAGGCTGATGTGAACTCATCTTTCAGGAGCCTCTCCCATCACCTACTTTTCTCTACTACCTTCAGCTTTCCCACTACCCGACATGAATACACTTCACACGTCCAGTTGATACCAAACATATTATCAGCAGATAACAATCCACCGTGTGTCTCATAAATGTCCTGCCATCCATCTCCTTCTGCCTCAACTTACTGAAACTCCAAATTGTCATCACCCCTTGCCTAAAGGGATGTTAGCAGCTTTCTGTCACTCTACAATCCTTTGTGCTGATCTCCTGGCCAGTCTCTAGCCTAGTTCCATATGGTCTTCAAAGATACTGATCTGATCTGGGCCCTGATCCCATTCTTCTTGCTTAAATCCCTTTCCCTTTGGCCTAAGAAACCTTATGCAGTTTGACCCTAGTTTAAACCTCCATGTCAACCTGAACCATCTTTTCTGGTTTTGAGACACACTAGCTTTTAATCTAGCATCTACATATCTAAGTATCTTTACCTTTTGAGGTCAGAACTAGTTAACAACCCAATTCCCAGGCCATCTGACAAGTCGGAGCTAAGAACATCTTTGAAACCGGCATTAAGAAGTTGCCATAAAATATGTTTCTTCAAGAAGACTCACAAAGATGACTGGGGATTAGGAATACCTAAAACTCGTCTTAGGATGAGTCTTGTGGGCTGGGGGGGAAAAAAAAAAAAGACAAGACAAGCTTTTTTTCCTACCTGATACCACCACTAGTTGTTTGGTTTGTTTTTTGGTTTTTGGGTTTTGGGTTTTTTTTTTTCCCCCTGCTTCCAATAATGTTCTAGGCTGGACTTAACACTTCTATATTAACATGAGTTGGGCCTCAGAGCTATGGTAGTCCTGTGGACACCTGGCCTAGAGGTATCACTGATGTGGCAACATGTGAGCTATGGAATGTGTCTGTGTACCCTACTTAATTAGGGCATCCTCAAGGAGTGAGAGAGGATCCTAGTATGCCTTTAGCTCATCTCGTTTTCCAGTCACCATTGTACCCTGCCCAACCCTGATCAGAGCCAAAATGCCAGCAGTATGGGGCAAGATACGCTACTCACAAGGAGGTGGCCAGCTGGCCACTGACTAGAGACGCTTTCTGTTCAAAGCTTAATCCTGATCTACCACAACTATGCAACTGCTCCCATCAGAGTCCATCAGAGAGGTGAGGGCTCAGATATGCTCCAGCCAAGGGAGCCAAGTTTTCAGGATGGCATGTGATCCAAGATGCAGCAGGGGAATTAGCATCTAGGTAGCTGGGAGTAAGACCATAACAGTAATGCAAGCTCATACCCTAGGAGTACCATCCAAGCAATACCCTGGCCGACATGCTGAAATGTGGTTGGATGAGAAAATGAGCTCTACACCCCAGTCATCCAAGGCCAGTTCTTTGAGGAATGTAGAGAGTCATCAGTTTTATTAAATACCAACACACGAACAGGAGAGGTTATATTCGGAGTGGAAGACAGACTGTTGTCAGGACTAGAGAAAGAAAGCACTGGGAGAGAAGGACCCAGAACACACAGTAGAGGAAGATCTAGAAGATCTACCTTCCTCCACACTGCTGGTTACAACATCATTCAGAATTAAGGGTTATAAAGAAGTCCCACCTAGGAAAGCAGATAGGACAACGGTCCCCACAGACAACACCCCAATACAGTAGAGAGGAGAGCAAGGGTTTAAGGATGGATGTCCAGATGCCTCCTGCTGGCTCTTCTGTCTTCTCTCCCCCCAACCCCACCTTCAGGTAAAGAACAGTCAAAGAAAGAAAAGCTGTCTGGGCAGGCCACAGGTGACACTGCTAGAGCAGGGCTTGTGTAGGAGAAGCAGGCAAGGATCAGCACCGTTCATCTCACCACCCCATCCTATTTCTACCCCTGTATCCCAGCTAGGCTGCCATGTCCCCTAGTTCAGCAAGACCCACAGGTGGTGAGCCCAGGAACCCTGGGCACAGCTTTCTGCTATCCTAGACAAAGCTGCTCTATCCTGGGCCACAGGATGGCCACTGGGACACCAAAAGTTTGCTTGGTACCCCAACTATTCTGCTTGCCTGATTATCCACCCTTAGCCATTCTCCATCAATAGGATCTCAGGAATTCTCCATGGTACAGCATGGTCCGGAAAAGTATATAAAAGGTCTTATCTCTGCTAAGGTCAAGGCACCAAGTCAAATGGGCAACAGCCCTGTTTATGTGTCTATGACTTGAACTGCCCCCAAGTCTATGTAAATGCTACAGAACCAGAGCAACGTCTGGCTTAAGTCTGCATATGCTGAATGAAGACTAGAAGCGGCAACACCAGAACATTAAATGGACAGAGGGTCAGGTTTATGAGGATGTGCTTTTAGTGTGAAGAACAGTTTTATGGCAGAATACTCAGATGCTCCCTTTTAACATTTTAGTCTAAGATCTGCTCTGGCATTTGGAAAAAAGAAAAAAAGTGACATTTATGTTAGGAAATAAGTGTGAGTGTGGGAAAGGAATTTACTTTAACCAGCTCAAGAATTCTATGAAAGGTTGGTAGTGTGCTGCTTTCAGTGGGTAAGTAGGTAAAGCTCAAATTCCTACTGGAGGTGGCCTCTAAGAATTTAGAGGGAAGAGACCCCAGGTGAAAAAGACTACATGGTGTTTAACAGGAATAGAAATAAAATAAAGCAAGAAATATGTGACAGGTAGTCCCTCTGAGGACTGGCAACGGGAAAGGCCAGGCAGAGAGAAACCAAGCATTGTAGTCACCTCATGCTGGAGAGACCCCCAGATGCTTCACTGGGCATTCAACCCCTGAATATAGCTCAGACCCCAGAGTCACAGCTCTGTGGAGCCAACAGGGTTGTCGCAGAAGCTACACCTTTCACAGCTGAGGCAAGGAGATGGCCAGTGATGGAATCAGTAGGAAGAAGACTTTCCAATCTCTGGAAACAAATTTTAGTCCAGGTAATGCCAAGCAATGCTTCCAAGGCAAAGATTCAGATCTAGGCAGTGAAATAAAGTTTTATACCTTACTTGAGTTCTATGAGAATGAGGTAGTTTAAACAAAGCTCTCTTCCTAGCATCGGCTCAGAAACATTCTACCTGCAGCCACATCATCTAGATATATACTTTCCAAGGTCACCTCTGCATGGGAAGAGGAGAGAGTCACAGAAATGTCCTACTGCCTTGAGCTATAAGTGACATTACTTCTGCTCACATGTTGGTGATAATCATGTGACCCATGATGCATGAGACCTGGGAAATAGTAATATGCATGATCATCTGCATGCCTTCTGACAACAAGGTCATCACAACCACTGCATGACAAACAGCACCACTCCCATGCTGAAGAGTTGAGGGAAGACAGTTTCTAGGGAGTAGTCCCCAAGGGCCAAATAGGGATGCTAGAGGTAGTCTCGTATATAGGGGAATCTCACATACCAGCAGAAAAAGACCGTCTGGGGCCAGCAACACTCAGGAACAGCTATAGATGAAGGCATATCAAAAGGTAAGAGTTCCTTCCTTGGACACAGACAAGTCAGTCTGGCAAAACCTATGCCAAGACTATGCCAAGCCTACCTTGTTCACTAGGCATATCTGCTTCTTAGCAACTTCCATGATAGTGGTTGTGGCTCTCAAAGCACCAGAGCTTAGAGTCAAGTGGGACCAGTTTTGCAGGTATAGTCCATGAGATACAGCAGGTCTGCATAAGATTCTGTGGAAGCACCTCCAAGATTTGGCCCAACCCAAGTCACTGTGGTATGCTTGTCATAAGCCTGAGATACCCAAATAGCCTCATTCATCTGAGAGAATGAGATATCCCTACCATTCCCTGCCACATCTATTGCTAGAGTGGTCCCAGTGTGGGTATTCCATACGTTAAGAGAGTGTTGACTAGCACAGTCAGCTGTAAGTTCCCATCTGTTTTCTCCAGAATAGTGCTCTTGGGAATCTCAGTGAGAATATATGTATAAAAACTGCTAGAGAGCTCTTTAATAAAGAGAAGCTATTGGGAGTCAACTAGGTCCTAATAACCAGGCCCCTGCTAGCCAGTAGTCAGTCTGAGCAGATTCACTTACTGCCAAAACAGAGGTCACCATGTGAAACAGCTATCTGCTCAGGAGAGCTGGGAAAGATGAAGAGGGGAATGCCCAGTAGAACCAGAATGTAGGTCTTTCTGTGGGCATCTCAAACCTTCTGCAGAGGGGGCACAGCGCAAGTTGGCAAATATTATCAATCAGTGTAGATCTCTAGTAAATGGAAGTGTTATGTATATATTTGTCCACTGCCAAGGCGGCACTTTGAATTTCTTCCTAATCACAAGGTATGATCAGACTGGTCACCCTGATCCTGTATAAATACTACTAATGATGTCTTATGATATGATACAATATGGAATATTGATATGATCTATAGTAGTTTAGCTGAAAGTCTTGAAGTTGAATGTATGTCAAACATTTAGATGCAAATTCTAGGCTTCAGGTTGTAAAGGATAGAGGAACAAGCTAAACAACATTAAGAAGCAACCAATCTAGAAGGTGAGACATACTTGCAGAATAATTTACCTACCTCAAAGATCTATAACATCAAAAGGAGCTAGTGTGATACTAGACATAAGCAGATACAAGGCACTGGACTGAGAAAAGTCTGGATAGACTATAAAGGATACTTTTGGGTCAATGAGAGAATATAGAATGTGAAATGAATGTTTACTGCTGTGAAACGAAGTGACTGAAGAAAAGCAGGTTATAAGATAATACCTACAGTTTGATCTTGCTTCATATGTGCAGAGATTGGAAAGATAAGTTCTAAACCTTTACTGTTATCTCTAGAGATAGGAACATAACCTCATTTATTCTCATCTATTTTCTAGAGCAGAAATGTACTGCTTTAATAACCATTATGGAAAGAAGTTTTGAGTACAGAAGAATCCAGAAAAGTATGGTATGTCTTGACTAAAGTCAAAGATCTGAATAGACACTAAGCTCTCAGAAATGGCCCCGTAAGTTCATACTCTTGCTATATCTGTATAAATGGGGGAGGAGGGACTTACTTAGCTCTCTTGGAGCTAATGCTAGAGCAGACATTTACTGACAAGACAACTTCCAAGGGGGAAAGCAGAAATGCTCAAACTCAGAAATGCAAATAACACAGTGGAATCCCTTTGTGCCCATTAAGCTGGCAAGTACTAGACAGCTGGATTATATGGAATATTGATAGGGATTCAGAGATACAAGAACACTCATATATTGCTATGTGAATATGTACTATGACAGCCATTCTAGAGAACAATCTGTCATCGCTTAGTCAAATTAAGCAATTCTGTTCCCGAGGGTAGAAATGAAAATATTTATCCCAGAGATGGATAAGGGTACATGTGTAAGGACATTCTTAGTATTGTTTTCAAGGGGAGATAGAAGCAATTGGGTGTCCACTCCTGGGAGAATGGCTGAGAAAGGGATGGAGGCAGCATGCCATGGTGTATCACAGAACATATGAACAGTAGACTAGACAGATGGATGGTCAGATAAGACTAAGCAGGGAAGGCAGGATGAACAGTTCATATATGCACATAAGACATTTCATAAGTATACAAGGAAACACTTTAAATCTCTTGTATGTCAAGTTGCTTGTTTTGGAGTAACTAGTATAGAGAGGAGAATGAGAGCAGAGAAAGAAATAAATATAAGTATCCCTAGGAGTACAGTTCAATGACGTTAGTGTACCTAAACAGCATTGCTGATTAACTCAGCCATTTCTACTGAAGCTGCCAAAAATATGAAGGCTACCACCTCAGGAGAGTATTGAAATCTGAAGGGCCATGATATTAGCAAAGAGATAAGGCTAAGCTGTAGACTTATTCTATAGTTCCAGGACCCTTGCCATGGTTTATGATCTGTTCAAGTTCTTCCATCCAGTGATTTTCTTAGTATACACACACAAAGTATACTTGATCCTATCTTATACTTCTGTGGACATGTTCCTGTATAATTTTCACTTTCTTCAGCATCACAAGCCACAAGATAAATCCTCCCTTAAGAAACCTTTGGTCTCTTCTTACCACTTTGGGTCAACATACCAAAACTGGTTATTCTTTGGTTCCTGAGGAAGCTAAAGGGAGCCACATGATATGAGAAGTGATGGAACCATCTAGGACTAAAAGTTGGAAGGGTAGAACTTGGGAGCAGGCAGGTATAAGAACTTAACATATGTATTATCATTACAGAACCGAGTTTGAAGAGAAACCTCTTAGGAAACGCTGTGGCCACATACCTGTTTATACTGCCGCGCAAATATCAAACAGTACTTCCAGGACAAGTAGATGCCCCTTAGGCCTTCATCTTGGCCTACTACTTAGGAGTACCTTGAAGTAGAATTCTCCAGCCCTCTCTTAATCACTACATCCTGGCTCAGGTGTGAGTGAGAATGGTCACTCATGCACCTGTCTCAGTCAAACTTGACAGGCTGACCAGAAGACACCCATGCTTAGGGAAGGTACCCAAAACTAAGAATCCTATACATTTGGGAGTAAGGAAGCTCCACATTGGGGTAGAGGTTTCTATGTATATCTTTTTTTCTTTTTTTTTTTTTTTTTTGGAGAGGTTTTTGTGAAAGGGCGCATGTGCATGCCAGACAGACAGAGAGAGAGAGAGACAGAAAGCGAGAAATCACCCCTCCAGGGGGGATTGCCACGCCACAATCCTTTCTCCTCTCCATTCTCCTCTCGGGATCTTGGGCATGCACGCACACGCGCCCGGCGTGAGTTTTAAGCCACCGGGTCCAGGACACGAACCATGGTCGCCTACATGGGAGTCCAGCAACATAGCCATTACATTAACTGCTGGTCCCCAGTTTCTATGTATATCTTTATGTTAAGGTCCCATAAATGGGGTATAAGTCCAAGAACCCCCTCCTTCCTTCTTGGCCCTGAACTGGGTTTTGCGACAGCATCTCAGATTTTACCTTAAGGCTTATTTGATACAACTAGGCATCTTGATTTTATGAGTTAGCATGAATTCCCTCTGAGGACTACTGCAGCTTCTCTCCCAGCAGCCTTTATGCCCTGCTCTTTGGAGGGGCCAAAGAAATAGCTTACTTCTTCCTGGGTACAACCTGACCCTAAGAATCCCAGTTGTACCTCTAGTTTGGTTTCCATATTGTGAGATCTGTGGCAAAGCAGATTACATCTGACTTACTCCTGGGAAACTCAATGCCCCAATAACAAGTAAACGGCACTGTCTAGTTGGCAGCTTGCATCTTCAAACACAAATCCTTCACCTCCCACATGGTCTAAGAAGCTCTGACCACCTCTGTAGAAAACCTAAGTCAGGTCATAAGCTACCTGAAGACCCTAAATTTCCCTAGAGACTGAGATACTATCTGTATAACTTTCCAATCTGTTAACCAAAAAATTAGAGTCAAACATCAGTTTAGAGTAACAGGTAGGTCAATTAGGAGGTATTGGGGTAAGTACTCTGACACCTCAGCCATTAACCTCCAGTGGTTCCTATAGACTTGTGAGCTTAACTCTTTAGAAACTAAGGCCTTGGGACATGCTTATGTTAGAGGAATAAAAGCTGATGAGCAGACAAGGTCTAGTCAGGCAGAAGCAGGAGAATATGGCCATAGTAGCAAGATAAGGTTTATTAATATTAATGACTTATGTTAATAGTAATGTTAATATTAGCCCATTAATATTATTATCCCTGTCAGTCAGACATAGCAAATCCAAGTACCATATGCAATAGCCTTCTCTTAAATGATTCCAAAGGTCAATTATTTATGTATGGGCAAGAATGGGCAAGAGTTTTGGACACCGAAAACAAGGGTACATAAAGTTCCCATATGCAAAGGTCTATAGGAGACCAATTGTATGAAGACCAAGAAAAGACACCTGCAAAGGGATCATGTCTCCAGCTTAGCTGAGCATAATATGAGAATGTAGCCACCTATAGTCTTAAAGTGAATGGCTATAGATACCATTTCTGTCCCCAGTTGTTGGCAGTCAAGACCACAAGTATTATACAAGTAAGAGCAGGCCTTAGATCAGATAAGGCAATCCCATGGAAAAACAATATATAAAAAAGCGTGCTTTTTCAGAGTTGGCACTAAGGGAATATTTAAAGAGTAGTGTTCTGAATATTAATGTAGCTATTATTCACTGTATACAACAATAAAAATAAAGATAAAAGGGAAAAGTGCCAAAAAATTTAATCAAGATAAGAAAAAATATATAGACATATATGCTTGGTGTTTTTACTGTAATGCTTTTTCATTTGGGACAAATTTGGAAAATATTAATCTTGCTTTTGACCATAAGATGATGTGCCCCAACTTCTGAGCAATTTTAAAGCACAGAACATAGCTAAGTCATGTTTGAATTCCAAACTTAGAGCAACCAGGAGGTAATTAATGTTAGTGTTTTTAAACACTAAGTTTTGGGATAATTCTTATGTAGTAGTAGATACTTGATACAGTGCGGTAATAAAAATTGCTTCACTTAGTTTGTAACACTTTTTTTTTTTTTTTTTTGGAGAGGTTTTGGTGAAAGGGCGCATGTGCATGCCAGACAGACAGAGAGAGAGAGAGACAGAAAGCGAGAAATCACCCCTCCAGGGGGGATTGCCACGCCACAATCCTTTCTCCTCTCCATTCTCCTCTCGGGATCTTGGGCATGCACGCACACGCGCCCGGCGTGAGTTTTAAGCCACCGGGTCCAGGACACGAACCATGGTCGCCTACATGGGAGTCCAGCAACATAGCCATTACATTAACTGCTGGTCCCCAGTTTCTATGTATATCTTTATGTTAAGGTCCCATAAATGGGGTATAAGTCCAAGAACCCCCTCCTTCCTTCTTGGCCCTGAACTGGGTTTTGCGACAGCATCTCAGATTTTACCTTAAGGCTTATTTGATACAACTAGGCATCTTGATTTTATGAGTTAGCATGAATTCCCTCTGAGGACTACTGCAGCTTCTCTCCCAGCAGCCTTTATGCCCTGCTCTTTGGAGGGGCCAAAGAAATAGCTTACTTCTTCCTGGGTACAACCTGACCCTAAGAATCCCAGTTGTACCTCTAGTTTGGTTTCCATATTGTGAGATCTGTGGCAAAGCAGATTACATCTGACTTACTCCTGGGAAACTCAATGCCCCAATAACAAGTAAACGGCACTGTCTAGTTGGCAGCTTGCATCTTCAAACACAAATCCTTCACCTCCCACATGGTCTAAGAAGCTCTGACCACCTCTGTAGAAAACCTAAGTCAGGTCATAAGCTACCTGAAGACCCTAAATTTCCCTAGAGACTGAGATACTATCTGTATAACTTTCCAATCTGTTAACCAAAAAATTAGAGTCAAACATCAGTTTAGAGTAACAGGTAGGTCAATTAGGAGGTATTGGGGTAAGTACTCTGACACCTCAGCCATTAACCTCCAGTGGTTCCTATAGACTTGTGAGCTTAACTCTTTAGAAACTAAGGCCTTGGGACATGCTTATGTTAGAGGAATAAAAGCTGATGAGCAGACAAGGTCTAGTCAGGCAGAAGCAGGAGAATATGGCCATAGTAGCAAGATAAGGTTTATTAATATTAATGACTTATGTTAATAGTAATGTTAATATTAGCCCATTAATATTATTATCCCTGTCAGTCAGACATAGCAAATCCAAGTACCATATGCAATAGCCTTCTCTTAAATGATTCCAAAGGTCAATTATTTATGTATGGGCAAGAATGGGCAAGAGTTTTGGACACCGAAAACAAGGGTACATAAAGTTCCCATATGCAAAGGTCTATAGGAGACCAATTGTATGAAGACCAAGAAAAGACACCTGCAAAGGGATCATGTCTCCAGCTTAGCTGAGCATAATATGAGAATGTAGCCACCTATAGTCTTAAAGTGAATGGCTATAGATACCATTTCTGTCCCCAGTTGTTGGCAGTCAAGACCACAAGTATTATACAAGTAAGAGCAGGCCTTAGATCAGATAAGGCAATCCCATGGAAAAACAATATATAAAAAAGCAAGGAACCAAGGCAGAAACAGCAAGGATGCCCATATTCTGTCTCTTGCAGTTGTTAGCCAGAAGCTAGTCATCTACAAGGAGAGTGAAAGTAGAGTCCCAGTGGAAGTGAAAGAAAAGTTCTATAAGGTTTTATGGAAAAGATCTGGAGAAAAGCCTTTGGGTATTCAACTGAGTTACAGGACTATGAGGGATGCCCATAACCAGCTCCTAAGACATCCTTCTAGTCAAAGAAATCAAAGCTGATAAAATGGTCTCGAAATAAAAACATATTTATAAGTATGCTTATTCCATCATGCCAACACCATAATTGACCAATGTCACCTTCAAACTCTGGAGAAATTCACGTTATTAACATATGCATGGAAATATTCTATCACAGTATGATCACAATTTAAGATATTAAACATATAAGGTAAACTCATGACTAGATTTAGAGTGCTAAATTCCATGTGGGAGTAGATGCTTGTGTTCTAATAGTAGACATTTATTAAGAAGCTTGTAGGAACCTATGACTCAAACTAGAATGCCACCATGCTTATGGCTATAAAGATGATATTTCTAATGTAGAAAAACTCATTTCTTACATGCTTAGGGGAGAGCTCATGTCACTAGAAATAGACCTTAGAGAATACCATAAGTTGTCATAAGAACTCCACACAGTTGGAAAGAGATAAATCATCTCTTATGGAGGAATGGAAATCTCATCTAACTACATGTGCATACACCTCAGGAAAACAGACCTGGAGTGACAAGGAAGCAGAAAACAGGTTGTTAGAGATTCAGGGTCAGCATCTACCTGCCTAAGGTACTGAGTCAGGGGAGCATGGAGAAGAGACTCCAATTCAATATTGTCAGGGAGCCCTTGCCACGTTATAGTGTGAGGACTAGGAAAGACTAAGAAGGCTGTAGCTGACATAAGGAAAGCTGTGAGAAGGCAGCATAGAAATCACATTTACATTATGGGCACTGTTAGTGTCAGGGCTGAACAGTTCCAGATCAGTGTAATAGCCCTAGAAATCCTAGAGACAAAATTTGAGAAAACCAAGACATGAGTAGCCTTGTTGGGTCCATTTCATAGGGCAGCAGGGAATATAGGGATAATGGGCCCCCAGGATGAGGACAGCATCTTTAGACCCAAGCGGAACAGAGATTCCTAACAGAGCTTCTCAAAAAGAGGAATAGATGCCTGTAAGGAGACCCAATTGCTTAAGTGATATCTACCCCAAAGCACCTATGACAAAGGAAACAAAGCACCTATGACAAAGGAAAGAAGTGATCTAGCAAGATTGACACTGTAGCCATCATGACCTCTGGAGCTGGACACACAATTGGCCACCATGAACCAGTTGCTTGGCTATGCATAATATACCAGTTGTACTCAGGTTCTCACTTTAAGGACAGCAAAGAGTCAAAGGCAAAACTCAAGATTAGACTTGAGTATTTGAAGCACAAGTCTGCTTTGTTGCTTTATCATCTCTAGATGCCTATTCTAGAGGTCATTCTCCAAGTGACAGAGAAACTCACATGATATCCTGTCCTAGCTAAGCTATCCAGTAGACCCAAAGGTCAAGCCTGTGAGAGGATTCCATAAGTGAAGTCTCCCCCTATAGATATAGGAAGGGCCTTATTTACACACAAGTTGTATCCCTACCAAGGGACAGTCCTGGGACTTGTTTTGGCCTTGCCATATGAACTATCCCCATTTCCTTGCATAGCTAGCTCCTGTATGTCACAGAAGTCCCATTATCAGCCTTTCTCCTGAAGTCTTCCTGCAATGGTACCATGACAAAGGGCTAGGACAGGAGTCACAGAACTTCTATAGGTACATATTGACCCAGATTCTCACCCCCACCAAAATCTCAGGACTGCTGCTCGTCTCCTAGTCCTACTCGACTTTAGCTTCTGAACATCTGTAAGAGTGAAGCCTGCCTTCACTGGACCTTCCCAGGGGAAGGGGTTGCAGGAAGTCAGACACCCCAGCTGAGTTATGACTTCAGCATCCCAAAGTTGATATGTCACCTGCCAGTACAGTGCAAGAGATGCCCGCTCTTTCCCAGGGGACATTAAAGTCCGGCTCTTGCTCTCCAGGAGCTCTGCTACCTCGTCCATCCAGGCTCTGTCAGAGAACGACGCATAAGGAAGACCCCTGGCTGTTCACCCCATGGACAATTAGGTCAAATAAATTCATTATTCAAATATCAAAATGTTATGAAAGATCACACAGGCATGCCTTGATCTCTGGCCCCTGGCCCAGTAGTGTTAGTGGTTTCTGAACAAATTATGACTTAGTATGGCTGCAGAACCTGTGAACTCAACTTCAGAAAACAATAGCCCAGAGACATGCCTATGCCTTGAACTCAAACCTCACATTTTCAGTTTAGAGAACATAAGATGAAGCAAGGGAGGATATGAATATAAAACAAGTCAACAGAAGTTATAAAGGTGTATTCACATCCAATTCTGCTGGCCCAGACACTGGCTGTGTATCTAGATGTAGAGCAATAAGGAAACTAAGTACCTTGACCAGCAGTTTACCTGAAAGACCTAAAGGTCATACATATATATCTAGATATAGTCTCATCATATATATACACACACACGTTTATATACACATATATACATACACATATATACATATATATGCACGTATATATACACACACTACATATGTATATATATATGAAGAAGATCCTGTAAAAATAGGAAATACTCATGTTCGAAGATCATGGATATTTTTAAATAAATAGATAAGATTTCAAATATTGGTAGAGTAATAAGATGGATGTGAGTTACCCTGGTCTTATTACACATTGTACTTGCCTATTAATTATATTGTACCCCATAAAAATGTATAATTATCTGTCAATTAAAAACAGAAATATCTGGGGTTTCTATTACATTGGTCCACACTGATTTTTGACAAAGGGCACTAGTCAATACAGTAGGAAAAAGAAAATCTCTTTAGCAAATGGTGCTGGAAAAATTGAGTATCCACCTGCATAAAAATGAATCTGGAACCCTATCTCACACTATTAAAAAAATCAACTCAAAATGGATCAGAGATCTAAACCTAAGACCTCAGACTATAAAACTATTGGTGGGAAACTCTGGGAGACAAGGCAAAGACTTCTTAAATCAGAGCCCCAAAGCACAGGCAATAATCCCAAAAATAGACTAGTGGGATTACATCAGATTAAGTTTCTGCACAGCAAAATGCACTGTAATTAGTATGACTCAACAACCCTTGGAAAATATTTTTGTAAACTATGCCTCAGATAAGGGACTGATAACCAGAATATGCAGAGAACACAAGCAATTTATGGGGGGAGGGGGTGAGAGAAGATCAAGCCAATTAAAAGATGGGAAAATGAGCTGAATAAACGACCTCTAAGGAAGACATATGAACAGCCCCCCCCCAAAAAAAAAAAACATGAAAAAATTATCAATACCCCTCCCCATAAGGGAAATGCAAGTCAAAACCACAATGAGATATCACCTAACCCTAGACAGAATGGCTAAGGTTAAAAAATAATAGGTGCTGGTAAGGCTGTGGTAAAAAGGAAATTCTCCTACACTGCCAGTGGGAATGTAGTACAGCCACTGTGGAGGTGGTGGAGGAAGGTCCTAAAAGATCTACAAACGGAATGACCATATGATCCAGCAATTCCACTTCTGGGTATCTACCCAAACGATAGGAAAATGTTCAGTCAGAAAACTGCTTGCACATCTATGTTTATTGTGGCATTATTCACAATTGCTAAGACCTTGGAACCAACCCAAAATGTCCATGACCAGATGAATGGACTGAAAAAGTGTGGCACATGTGACACTATGAAATACTACTCAGTCATGAAAAACAAGACCCTGGCATTTGATAGAAAGTGGACAAATATAGAAGACTGATTGCTGAGTGAAGCAAGCCAGTCTATGAAAGAGAGACTGTATGTCTCCACTTAATATATACTGACTGCATTCTGTGGTGGAAACTGAAAGATTGGAGGCTACAAAAGCATGGAAAATGGTTACAGATGCTGGAAATAGTGTGGGAAGAGGATGGGAAATGGAGGAGAGTGAGAGGAAAGAAATCAAGGAAAAAGAGGCGAGACATTTAAGAGACACAGAAATGGTGGATTGTCTGTTGATAATGTGTGTGATATCGTCAACTAGCCTGGTATAAAGTGTATTCATGTCGGATAATCCATTTTACAAACTAGTGAGGTAAAATGACTGAATGTATAAAATAATGAAGAAAAAATAGGAAAATCATGGAGAATCACCTATAGGACTAAAGGGCTTACTGAGAAAAGATCAGAGTTTGCTCAGTAGTCCAGAGAAAGATTATATGCACCCTACCATCTTGTACAAGTCTCAGAAGTGGGGGGTCCCAGTAGAAGAAAGAGAGAACAGGTTTTAGACCAGGCAAGAAAAGTCGTAGAAAGCATTCCAAATAGCACAAAAAGCAAGCAACAAACATACTGATTTCTACTGGGCAGCTGGAGCAGGAAGGAAGTAACTTCTAAGACCAGGAAGAGAACTGATTTCTCTAAGAGGAATGGATCTCATTGGGTCTTGAAAATCTTCTGGAGACATATCCTGCATGTGGCAATGAGGAGTGAGCTCTCAGCGTGACTCATTCCTTCGCACGCAGGAAGGCCATGACAGTGGCAGCCCCTAGAACAGGTCCTGCACAAAATCTGACATCATGTTCTTTTCCAGGCCCTGTTGCACAGGAGTAGTACACAGGTAATAGCCTCAAATTCTGCCATGTCTCAGAAGTTACCCAGCAGGAGAAAGGCCTAAGGCCTGTTTCAGGCTGCTATACAGTCATGGACAATAACCTTGGTAGATACCAGAGGAATGTGGATTTAAGTCACATTTGACTAGGAAAGGGTTACAATGTTTGGGTATGACTTTTTATCCTGTCAACAAAAAACAAACCCCAAGACATGAGGTAAGTTAAGCTGTCAGCAATTCATGAGGTTTTCATGGTTTATAACAACCCAAGGCTATTCAGGTATTTTCCTGGCTTATGATCCCAGGGTATGCACACATCTACGTAGAGCCAAGTCAGAGGACAGTTAGTATGGAGATGGAAGACCTCTGGGTGGGGTAGGGAAGTATATGCCTTGTTTCCTATGGACTTGTCTGAAATAAGTACACGTAATTACCATAATCCTAAAAGATAACAAGTAGGAGCAAGTATATTTTCTTGTATTCAGCATATGAAGGTGACACTAATCACTGGGAAATAATTCTTTTAACTAATTCTTAGTACTATAGGCAAACTTAGAAATTTGGATAATAGTGACACCACGAGCAACACAGGAAAAGTCTATCTTTGAGAGATGACAGATAAGGTATCTTCTTCAGGACACATGCTGCACTAGAGGAAAAGACCCAGTGGGGACCTCTGGCCTCTAATATGTGGGTATCTTTGAGCCTTAGGCATGTGGCCCAGAAAAGCAAAGATAAAGATGTCAGGGTGTCTAGTAGTCAGGCCTGGGGAGATGCTACATCTGAGACAAAGTCAGGTAATGGCTGTCATCTATAGGGGACATGGATTTAAGTAATATTGCCTATCTCCAGGCCTACGTAGTCGGTCTAGATCCAGGAAACTAATCTATCCCCCAGCAAGAAGTCTAGTATCAAACTCAGATTTCCTAGTGGCAAAATACCCATAACAAAGCGTAACACCTTTCTTATGGAGCCCATATTCCTTTCTTTCCTAAGGATGCAGGAATGCTTTCTCTTTAAAGTTAGGCTTGAGACCATAATATCTCCAGGACACTCCAGAGTGTCCTGAGGATACTGCCCAAGTCAATAGGAACACAGCTAAATGACTCACGTTTTACCTATTGGCAAGCTGTCCTAGAGTGCTGACAGGGCTCCTGGAGCACCCCCTCCATCCAACCAATACACTTAGGATTTCAGAGGCAGAAGTGTTCGTTTTTCTTGCAGTATTTCCTACTGTTAATTTATCATTGACTAGTTTGGTTCTAAAGTTGAGATACTGCTGGTCTGTCTTATTTCTACAAACTCCAGACAGATTTGGGAGGGTCAAAGGGAGAGAAGATGTATTCTTGGGCTTACCTATTCATGTTCTTACTTTAGTCCTGAAAATATACAAAGGACTGCCAATAGTCTTTAGTGGCCATGGATCTAGTTGATAGATCAGTTTATCTAATTCTATGAGAAGAGCCAGTTAGAAAGTTATCAGTGATTAGTCATTGATAACATGGCTCTAGAACAAAAGATAAAGTATAAAATATTAGGTCCCAGGACCATAGCCTCCATGGTTGGGACAAAGATAGACAGCCTGGGGAATATGCCAGCCTAGCCAAGAGAGGCCTACAGCTGAAGTGAGCTGAGCCAAGCTACATAAAGACAAGGTCAAATGCTTTGAAGACAAACCACAGGATCTGAATGAGCAGCTTAGAGGTCAGGCCAAAGTGAAAAGAATAGCAAAATCTTGCAGCATATCTGTGGCCACTTAGGGAAGGTAGAGAACAGAAGCATTCACTGCCCAAAGCTGCTGCAAACCAATGGGAGGACAGGGTCTGGTAGGATGGACCCTAGAATCAGGGGAACAAATAACAGGGAGATGTGTTCAGGAATCTGCTTCCTGAAAAGCAACCATACCACCATGCCACACAGGAAGCCTTTTCAACAAAGGGAGGAGGTAGCTACCAAAGAGGAGAGGCAGACATAGCTACCAAAGAGGAGAAGCAAATGGTGCTTTCTAGAGTTGCACACACAAGTTGCCCACAAGGAGCCACATGCCCAGCCTCATACTGCCATAATCAATTAAGTTCCATGCTCTTGCTTAGCCCTTAAATAAATCTCTGGAAAGATCAGGTCAGACTATGGTACATATCTTCTGAAATAGGCATTATCTTGGTGATTAAAAGAAAGAACAGACCCCAGAAACGTGATTCTTTGAGTTGGATAAAAAGTTTATTTCTTCCATCATGTCCAAGAGCTACCCTTGACTAGGCTAACAGAACTGGTCCTCAAGGTTATGAAAGGTGTCCAAAGTTTGACTTGCTTTTAAACGATATAGTTTCTAGATGCTCCCTGGCAAGGAAGGGGGTCTTATTCTAGAAAGCAGGCATGACGGTAGCTCAAAACCATACCTGACATCTTTATATCTAGCTAACTCACTTAAGACAAGTAAAACTCTGGGGTTTTTTTCAGTTAGTGTATTTAAGGAATTTTAGCTCTTCTTTAGGTTCTCTGAGAAGGACAGGCTCAAGGATGATCCCTGAATCTCTATGTTGAAATTACTCGACCCCCCCCCCAGAATCCTATTGTTGCCCCATGTTTTCTAGTGTGTTCTACAGCCCTAACTCAGTCTTGAGGTAGAAACAGTATAGGAAAGTAGTTTAGTTCTGGCTAGTCCCTTAAGATGTTAACCCATCTGTGAACTTTAGGAGAGGTCAGCCACCAAGGCTTAATAGTCTTCTTGGTATCATCTAAATTTATGCTCAGAGTCCATCCTGATAGGATAGCCCAAGAGATTTGAGCTACCTTCCATGAGAAGACCTGAGAGGGATGACACCTGAACTGGAAAAGTAAAGCCAAACAAATGATGAAATAACTAGTACAGAATAGACTGAGATTAGCTGGTCAATTAATCTAAACTACTGCCTTAATGTGATGGTTCCCAGACCAGGAGAAGCCTAATATTTACTGATGTACCTATGAGCCCAGTTTTAGGTTCATCTTAACAGAGCCATCATGGTCTTTGAGTTGAAGGATACTGTATTATTAAGTGTTGAATTGTGACCCTCAGACTCATTTTGAAGTCCTAACCCATTTTACCTCAGAATGTGACCTTACTTGAAGGCAGAGTTTACAGAGGTAATTAGGCTAAAATGATGTCATTATGGTAGCCCCACTCCAATGTGATTAGTATCCTTATAAGAAGGGGGAAATTTAGTCTGAGGCCAGAGACTGCCTTGGGACCTCCACTATCTCTCAGCTGTTCCAGGTACTGCCCAGACCATCCTGCTCCCATCCTCTTACTCTGCCATTAGCCCCGGAACCTATACAGTGGCAACAAGTGAGAACAACTGAGGCAGGAGACTGCTTTAGACCTCTAGCTGCTTTTGCCCACTTGAGAATATTCAGACTTCATAGTTTTCTGAAATGCTATAATACAGGAAATCAAAGCCTCCCTTAAAAGTATTAAAAGCAGATTAGATCATAAAGACTGAATTTTGGATCTAAAAGACAAAACCTCTAGGAAAAAAAAAATCACCAAAAAGAATGGGAAAATGCCCCTCCCCAAAGTGAGGATAATATACAGGAAATACTAGATACCATTAAATCCTCAAATATCTGGGTAATTAGTAACCCAGAAGGTGAAGAATCTAATAAGGGGATTGACAACCTATTCCATGAAATCATGGAAGAAAACTTTCAAAGCCTAGAGAAGCATTTAAACATCTAGACTGAAGAAATACAAAGGATCCCAAGTAGAATAAACCCAAGAAGATCCTCTCCATGGCACATCATAGCCTGATTGGCCAAAGTCACAGATAAAGATTCTAAAAATGGCAAGAGAGAAATGTCAAGTTACTTACAAAGGTTATCCCATTAGGCTCATATTGGACATCTCAGTGGAAACAATGAAAGCAAGCAAAGAATGGGAAGATACATTCAAAGTGTTAAAAGAAAAACAATTTCAACCAAGATTACTATACCAGGCAAGATTATCCTTCAAATGGAAAGAAAAGATAAAAAACGTTCTCAGACAAACCAACCCTAAAAGAATTTACCAACACCGGACCAGCTTTTCAAGTTCTGAAGGAAGAGCTATACCAAGAAAACTAAAGAGTCAGAAATAAGAGAACAAAAAGCAACAAAGGAAATGGCTAACATAACAGTAGGGACACGTCTGGAAATATCAATAATGATGAATGTTAATGGATTAAATTTTCCAATCAAGAGACATGGACTGAATGGATAAAAAACAGAAACTCTTATCTGTTGCCTACAAGAAATGCACATCATGAATAGAGACATACGTAGAAGTGAAGGGCTGGAAAAGGTATTCCATGTAAATGAAACCAAAAAAGGGCTGGAGTTGTGATACTGATTTCAGACAAAAATGGGCTTTAAGACAAAAGGGCATTACAAAACAGTAGAAGGTTAATCAAGAAGGCATAATCCTTATATATAGAAGGGTTAATTCATCAAGAAGATATAATGCTTATATATAATCTATGCACCCAACTCAAGATGACCCAAATATGTGGATCTAAAAGGAGAGAGAGACTGCAACACACCAATTGTTGGGGATTTTAACATCCCACTATCTCCTTTGGGCAGATTATCTATACAAAAAATAAAGAGATACAAAATCTAAATGACACCATCAGTCAAAGAGACTTGACAGACATCTGTGGAACCTTCCACTCAAAAAAACATGAAATAATCATTTTTCTCACCCATGCATGGAGCATTTTTGAAGATCGACCACATGATAGAGCACAAAACAAGTCTTGAGAGATTCAAAGGCATAGAAACTATATCCCGCATCTTCTGCAACCATAATGGAATTAAACTTGATATTAATTTCAGAAAAAAAGAAACTATGAAGTTATAAACATATAGAAACTAAACAACTCACTCCTGAATTATTTCACAACTATTGAAGAAATTAAGACTGAAAACAAAAGATTCATTGAAATCAATGATAATGAGTACATGAGTTTCCATAACCTATTTTCATAACCTATGGGACACAGCAAAAGCAATCATAAGGAGGGAGTTTATAGCAATTAGTAAATATAAGAAAAAGATGGAAAGGTAGCAAATGGACAACCTAACATCACACCTCACGGAATTAGAAAAACAGAAAAACAAAAATCCAAAAAATGCCAAGAGAAAAGAAATAAAGATTTGAGAAGAAATAATTAGAAAATAAATGAACTATACAGAAACCAAAAGCTGTATTTTTGAAAAGATGAACAAAACTGACACCATTAGCTAGACTAATTAAGAGAAAGGAAGCAGATAGATCAAATTCACAATGAAACAGGCAATATTACAACAGATATAACAGAAGTACAAAACATCATTAGAGATTACTAAAACATCATTAGAGATTACTGAGTGACTATACGCCAACCTACAAGAAAACTAGATCAGATAGACAAATTCCTGGACACACATATTCTACCAAGACTGAATGAGAAAGACACAGAAAGCCTGAATATATCCAAAACAAGCAGTGATATTGAATCAGTAATAACTAACCTCCCAAAAAGGAAAGCCCACGTCCTGTGGGCTTCACTTCTGAATTCTACAAAACTTTTTAGAAAGAGTTAAACCCCATTCTACTCAAACTATTTCTAAAGATCCAAAGGGAAGCAATCCTCCCCAAATTTTATGAGGCCTCCAGCACCCTCATCCCTTAAAACAGATAAGGACATGACAAAAAAGGAAAGCTACAGACTAATCTCTCTGATGAATATAAATACAAAAAATTTCAATAAGATTCTAGCAAGTCATATCCAACAACATACAAAAACGATTATACATCACAGTCAGGTAGGCTTTATTCCAGGGATGCCAGGGTGGTTCAACATACACAAAACCGTAAGTGTAATACACCATATTAAGAGAAAGATAGATAAAAACCATATAATCAAAACAATCAATGCAAAAAAAAACTGTTTGATAAAATACAACATCCCTTCATAATTAAGACATTTGGCAAAATCTGCATAGAAGGGACATTTCTCAACACAATGAAAGCCATCTATAAATAAAAAAAAAAAATCCTGTCTGGGACCAGCAGTTAGAGTAATGGCTATGTTGCTGGACTCCCATGTGGTTGACCACGGTTTGAGTCCTGGACCCGGTGGCTTAAACTCACGCCGGGTGCGTGTGCGTGCATACCCAAGATCCCAAGAGGATAATGAAGGAGAAGGGATTGCATTGCAGCCATCCCCATTGGGGGGTGATTTCTCGCTTTCTGTCTCTGTCTCTGGCGAGTGCACGCACCCTATAGCGGAAACCTCTCAAAAAAAAAAAAAAAAATCCTGTCACTAACCTCATACTGAATGGGGGAAATGTGGCACCAGAACAGCCAAAAAGCACATAAAAAATGTTCAACATCATAAAGGGATGCAAATCAAAACTACAATGAGATACCATCTAACCCCAGACAGAATGGCTAATTTAATTATAAAACAAACAAACAAACAAAAAACAAAAAACCCGAAAAACTTGTTGGTGAAGCTATGGTGAAAAGGGAACTCTCCTACACTGTCAGTGGGAATGTGAATTAGTGCAGCCACTGTGGAGATCAATATGGTTTCCTAAAATATCTACAAATAGAATGACCATGTGATCCAGCAATTCCACTTCTGGGTATCCACCCAAAGGATAAGAGAATGCTCAGTCAGAAAAGTGCTTGCACATCTATGTTTGTTGCAGCATTATTCACAATTGCCAAGACATGGAACCAACCCAAAACGCCATGACCAAATGAATGGACTGAAAAGTATGGCATGTATACACTATGGAACATTACTCAATCATAAAAAAAAAGACCCTGGCATTTGCTAGGAAGTGGGAAAATACAGAAGATTGACTGCTGAGTGAAGCAAGCCAGTCTATGAAAGGACAGTGTATGTCTTCACTTAATATATACTAACGGTCTGCACTCTACGGTGGAAACTGAAAGATTAGAGGCTACAAAAACACGGAAAATGGTTACTGCTTCCCATAATGGAAATAATGTGAGAAGAGGATGGGAGATGGAGGAGAGTGAAAGGAAAGGAATCAAGGAGAAAGAGAGGCAAGACATTTAAGATACAGAAATGGTGGATTGTCTATTGATGATAGCATGTATGATATCTTTGTTTCTTTCTTATTTAAAATTTTTTTTTCCCCACAGTGAGACTGGGGCCTTCATTGGCCAGACCAGAGTGTCTAGTAGCTTAGGTGGAATGTGTCTTTGTCCTGGCTTCCATTTGCCCTCCCCAAGGAGTTCAGGACTCAACCTGAGAGAAGCATCCAAAGCATCCAGGAAGGAGTGGCATGCAGAGCCAGGATAAAACATGCAGGGCTGGAACCTAAAAGGGGCTCAAGGTGACAAAGGAAATGTGAGGGTGCTAGGCCATCCACATAAAGCATTCTCTGAGGCGAAGGGGAGCTGTTTCACCAGCAGGCCCTTCTATACTTGCCAAGAATGGGAGGACTCGGGAACAAAGCTTCCTCCAGAAATCCCCTATAGTGCCCTTCGGGCCATCAGCATCTCCTGGATATTGTCTTTGGCTTCCTTAACACTCCATTCCAGGTGGGATCTTTCTGTTCTAATTCCTCAATTTTTTCTTCTGCTATTTTCTGTTTTTCTAGCAACTGATCGTGAATTACCTCCTTTGATTGAAGAACAAACATTCTTCCTACACTTTAATACATATTAGTCTCATCTACCAAAGTAATAATCTCTGTATGTCTGCAAGCTTCACCTTTGAGTGTCAATAACTTTGGCTTGAAGCTCTGTGAAAGCCTTCAACTCCAGATTCATGGGAGCCACCATCTTGGTACATTCTATCACGTGTGTGGTATCTTCAACTGGACTGGTGTTAAGTGTATTTGTGTTGGGTAAATTGATTTTACAAACTGTAGTGATATACAGTGAATGAATGTATAAAGTTAAAATGAAAAAGATTAAAACTATTTAGTGAAAATGACAGGTGAACTGATGCTTCTGCAAGTTGAGAAGATCAGACAGCCACAGACCACCACAACTGGATGAGAATGTGGAACAGACTTGCTCGCATCCCTCAGAAGGAAGCACTCCTACTGTCACCTTGACTTCAGACTTCCAACTTCCAGAAGGGAAATAAATTTGAGCTACCCAGTCTGGCAACCCCAGCAAATTAGGATATGCAGGAAGGAAATGACCCAGAAAGAAAATGTCTCTGTCATGCTCAGCCAGGAGAAAAAACATGACAGCAAAGAAAAGCCCTGATTCTACCTATTTCTCTCAGCTAGGACACTGGTCAGACTCCTGTGTATAAAATGGAGAAATAAGACAGGAACCTTCAGACAGAGGAGTGAAGGAGCCAGAGTGTGGGCATTGAGGACATCTAGAACCACCCATTACAGCTTCTAATAGTAAGGTGAAGTAACCAGCACAGAAAAGAAAGATAAAATGGCCCTATCTGTTCTCAGACTTAGAATTGGGCAGCATATATGGCCTTAAGTCTAGGGACAGACTGGAGAAAGGTCCTAGCATGTCTCATCCATACAGACCTGGGGCTGCTTATGTCAGAGCATGAGGCCCTTACCATGGACTTAAATCCTAGAGTTTACTCATCTCAAAACTTCTCTGCCTGGGGCCTTGATGCCTGCTAGCTTAGGGAGACTAACTGCTGAATCCTGTTAATCCAACTCTCCCACGTGAGAGAACCTCTGGAAACTTCCAAGATTGTCTAACCACAGAAGACCTTCAAAAGAAAAAAATACATCCTTGTGGTTTCTCCTGAAAGACATAAGAAAATCTAAGGATCTAATCTATGGAGTAGGGGAAACCACCAGGCTGTAATATAGGACCAGAGTCCTTAGTGGACTCACTGAATTTTTGAGCTTCCAGGAAAGGAGCCTAGACCCCATTCTCAATAAGGAGTACAGCCATATATGTGGTTGTAGAAAGAAGACTAGACATCATGCCTTATACCAACGCTCTCAAAAATCCAGAAGTACCTGTCCATTCTATATGTGCAAACATAGCTGACTAATCAAAACCTCATGTCCCAAGGTCAAACACTGCCAGATAAGAAAGCTCTCACTTGAGAAGAGGCAGTAGACCCTGGCACAGAAAGGAAGTAAACTGCTTTGACTATTTCTATTATGGTAACCGCCACTGTAGTTCCATTGTCTAGTTGATGGAAATAGCCATCCTGGGGAAAAAGAAGGGAAAAGGCCATAGATCAGGAAAGGCCTCTGAAAATAAGCTTTAGACAGAATTAGGTCAAGAACCAAGATGTGAAGATTTGTCTGCCACAGCCCTGGATAGAATAATACTTAAGGAAATTAATTAGCCCCACCAGGTTCTAAGAAAACCTTGCCAAGTCTGAGCCCAACATGGCACCAGATCTGGCTAAGGGTGAGAGAAGAGTCAATGTGGCATCAAATCCAGTGTGGCTCAGACCTGTATCCTAAGGACCGTAAGTATCCTGGATGGAGGCCTCCAACATAAATCACAGGTTCAAGACGCATACTCATCCTGAGGCTTACTGTACTAGGTCTCCCAAATAGAGATAGACTTGCTTCAACCAGATACTTTCAGAGCTAGTTCCCAGCACTTCGCAGTATAATGGAGACTCTCAGCCAGCTCACTTCACAAGTCACCCTTCTAGTCATAACTAGTGACCAGGGATATCACAGGTAATACTATCAATTCTACCACCAAGACCCAGAAGTAACTCAGGGAAGTATTGAGATTTACTCTGCCCATAGAGGTATACCATCTGACAACAACTAAATCCAGTTTAAAGGTAAAGCGTGCACTTGAACCTGTCTAGAACTGAGTCTTAAAGTCTAGAAAGCTCCAAGTGAATAGTTTTCTTCTACAGGTAATAGCTTGGGGACTCTCTCCTGACCACGGAAAGCAGCAGCTGGACGGCTGATAAGCATGAGTATTCTGAAAGCAACTGATAGGGTCTTTAGAAAAAAGAGAACGAAAGTTGGGTCCAAGATGGAATAATTTCAAACCAAACTTATGGCTCTCTGGTCAGAGGGAAGATGGAAGGCCATCGTCTCTCAAGCAGATGTGGCTGAAAATTGTTATAACATACTAAAGTCGAGGCAGAAGAGATTTCAAGAGAAGAGGACTATTATATTGCATGGCTCCAGGAAAGGCTTTTCAAGTCAGATCTGTCTGTAGGAATGACAGCCCATAGAGTAGGCACTAGTCTCATTCACTTTCAGGTCTCAAATAAGTCTCCTTCCAATTATAAACCTGTAACAAAACCTATGCCATGGGATGTAACTGCCATGCCAGCCACTGTAAAGAACATGAACTGTCCTACAAGAAATGAGAGTGACAGGAATGAAAGAACAGAGGAAACTAAACAGGACTTCATAGCCACCAGCAAGCATAGCAAGGCGCCATGAGGTAAGCGGGAGAATCTTAATGTAGCCTGTACTCACATCTGTCATAGAAAGAGCAGTTTTGAAGGATGTCCAGAGGAAGCTAAAACCACCTTCCTGGCCATTAGAGATAGCCCTTCATACACCATAGACACAGAAACAAGACAGAGGCCCTGCATAGGTCACTCAACTACTTAGCTATAGAGATCAGCAAGGAGCCTTGTCCAGTCTCAGGGGCTTGCCTCAGGCTACCAGGAAGGCCCCCACTTCTTCCCATGCTACATGAATAAAGCAGCCTTAGCTAGTCCCCAGCATTGGGAGGGGACAGTCCAAAACAGGAAACCAAGACAACAGTAAGACTTTCCAGTGGTGGCACAATGATAAAGCAACTAGACTCACATGGGGGAAGGTCATAGATTTGTATCTTGGGACTCCTCTGAACACGCTGATCTTGCACAAGCCCTGTGATCTGGGCCAACAGAGACTAGGATTATATTGTGGCACAAGGGACATTTGGGGGTGCCCGTCTCTTGTGGAAGGAACCTGGCTATACAAACTGTTGACTACACAGAGCAGAATAATCTAGCAGTAAACATGAACTATTGCTATTTATACAGTCTCAGATTATGACAAGACTGGCAAGTCTGATGTGAGCTGCATTTTATTATCAACTAAGCTTCCTGAACATAGTAGACTCAGATGAAGGGAACAAAACTCCAGAGGAATCCAAAGTATTCACCACTACCAAACTCAAACCTGTGGCCACAGAACCTGCAGGTAATGGTGGACTCAGAGCTGATAAGACACTTCAGCAGCACCAAGCCACTCAATACAGGGAGAGGGAGAAAAAACCTGTGATAGCAGTGTTGTGTCTTCAGAGGACAATGCAGTTCAGACTGCTAAAACCTAGAGATGCCAATACATTCTTTGCCTCCAGCCAACCTTATGTAGAGGTTGGCTCCACAGGCCTGGGCTAGTATCTCAGACTGAATAGCTATGTCACAAAGCTAGAGGTCTAAGGAATGCTACCAACATGATTTCCTTCATTCCCGCTAAGACCTAGACATAGGGTAGCGGGGGAGATGAAAAATCTGAGTACATTTCGGGAAGTTCAAGTAGTAAGCTAGTCCCACCAAGGAAGCAATGAAGTTTGCATGCCCACTTCAGCTAAATGCCAAGTTACCCTCATGGTCAGGGGTTGTAGCGAGCAGCTAGGGCAGCCTTCTTATTACTCTCTGTCAAATCCCACACAAGCCTACATGTCAAGTGGCAAGTAGAAGCATAGGGTAGGTCTCCCTGCTGGGGTTGCCAGCATTAAGGGAGAGGG
>NW_006159532.1:138541-161529 GCF_000334495.1 Tupaia belangeri chinensis | reverse complement strand
AAAGAGAAAGGCTATGTAGTTAAATCCAAGCTTTAGATAAACAATGAATAATGTTTTAGTATAAGCACATGCTATACAGAGATCCCACGTTTACCCAGCAGCCCAGTACCCTACAATGTTAGTGTTCACCTGTGGTTTGTTGGATGAACCTTAAATCATGAGAAAATAAACACTCATTATCTGCCTATAATTTACCACACCAATATATACGAGGGATTAGATGTTCTTTAAACACATTTGGAATACAAGAACTCAAATGAGAATTTTCCCCAAGGTGACAAGACAGTATGAGATAAGCTCAAGGCATTCTCTTGGCTCAGTCTGAAAGTGAGGAGCCAATCCTAAAGACTCCAGGGCCCAGGGGCCTATGAGCTCCCCTCACTACTGTTTCCTTCCCTATTCACGAGCAGATAGGTAGGAAGCAGATGGCGCCTCCTTGAGCTCTAGATCTTGGGTGACCAGCAGTGACCACTATTTTGTGAGCAGAAATACATGAGACACTAAGTAGAAATAGGTCTCAAACTGTACTTAGCCATTCATTCAAGATGGTAGGAGCCTACATCTTAACTGCTTCTCTGAAGTAGTTCTTCAATGTGAGAGTCTCCAGCTGATCAAGGAGCTGATAAAGGATGGAAGCTTCCTTTTAGTTTCCTTTTCATGAAGGATTTTACTTCAGGAGGTGCTCCTCAGTTGGCATGGAGTTTAAGATTTCTTCAAAGCTGATGAACTGGCTCTTAACATACTGTTAAAGTAAAAGCAGCATTACATGCTAAGAGCATTTAACACTAGCTGCCTTTTGTGCTAGAGGGCACATGAGCTCACCAGAGTAAGAAAACACTCCTCATATGGGACACTGTCATGCCATACTACTTTTCCCTCCATTTTTATCTCCTTTTGGGATGTTGGGCATGAATCCATATGCACTCGGCCTCAAACCACTTAGTCATGAGGGATCCTGCTGCCTTGTCAGGCCAAGGAGCCACCCCAACACTAACTGAAATTAAATCCCAGTGTCAGTGGCTAAGAAGTTTTTCATTTGCATTACTGTTTAATGCAGGTACTCCTGGATGGACCTCCCTCATACCTCCTCAGAGACCCAGGTTCCTTCCAAGTTGTGGCTGTGTCCCCACCCCACCTTTAGGTCCAAGATTCTCATCCAATAAAGGCAGGAAGAAGCATATAATTCATCATATGACTAGAAACCAGTGCAGCACAAGAAACATGTGAAACAAGGAAACATTTCTCCCTCCATGGAACAGAGCAACTCTTCAACCATAGTGAGCACAAGATTGTGGAAGAACTGTGAACCATGCTTACCTGTGGCATGTATTTCATGTCATACCCTACTGGCTAGATCTCAGCACATCTTAATAAGATATGAGCTAGAAACTAGTCAAGCTTTTTGCCTGAAGTGACTCCAAAAGAATGGACCAACATGCCCCTGGTGTTTCAGAGGGCAATTCCCTTTTCTTCCTTAGAATCATCTTTGGGGCCTCGCAGGTAGCATGGTGGTTAAGGGCACTGGACTTCCACATGGTCAGCCATGGTTCGAGTCCTGGACCTGGCAGCTTGCTTTCTTGTTTTCCCTCACTATCTGTCTCTCCTCTTTCTCTCTCACTTTTTCTCTCTCTGATCAAATTAAAATAAAAAATAATTTGTTTTGGAGAGGTTTTTGCTATAGGGAGCGTGTGCTCACCAGAAAGACAGAGACAGAGAGACAGAAAGTGAGAAATCACCCCCCCAGGGGGGGATGGCCACGCTGCAATCCCTTCTCTCGGGATCTTGGGCATGCGCACACACACGTGCCTCGCGTGAGTTTAAGCCACTGGGTCCTGAACTCAAACCACAGTTGGCTAGGTGGGAGTCCAGTGACAGCCATTACGCCAACTGCTGATCCCAATCATTCTTTAAAATATTATCTTAATACTGGTATTTCGAAAGTTAGTATTAGAAGTTACTTTTTAAAAGCTACACCTGACAGCATGCTTTTAGGCAGGAAATTTAAATCTGCCTCAATTATTCTTGTAGGCAACATTGACCTATATAAATTACTGTTGTTTTACCTGCTTTGTACACTTCTGTATAAACCCCCAGTGTTCTTCAAATTCTCTTTTGAGCACCTGCAATCCCATGCTGTTGCAAAACAGTTGTCTCTAGGAGTCCTTGCTTCTCTGACCACTGAAGATAATGTTTCAACTTTTTTCTATTAGGTAGAAATCATAACCTTTTGAGAAAGAGAGTCATGTTAGGATATGATAACTAAGAGGGAAGAATCATTTATTCTAACTTTCAAAAATTTTGAAGGGGATAAGTGCTATTAGAAGAATTGCTAGGTACTACATTGCAGTCATATTCAATAAGTTATAGAACTAGGTAACAGTGGCTAATCTCAATAGCCAACAGCAAGATGGTATACACTTCTGGGAGATCTATAGTCATCTACAAGATAGTCTCACTAATAAGCTTTAAAACAAGAGAAGAACAAATTAAGCTACGCCATAGAGATGCAGTTGGATGGGACAAACAGCCCTGCTTCAAAGAATCTCAAGAAAAGGATGGAAAAACCTAGATTCACACGTAAGGTTGGGCACTAAGAAATCTAAGGTTCACAATGGATATTTCATTGTTATCAGAGTTCATGTTTTTTGTTTTGTTTTGTTTTTTGTTTAAGTTTTTTTGTTTTTGTTTTTGTTTTTGTTTTGCTATAGGGCACATGTGCTCTCCTGAAAGAGACAGAGAGACAGAAAGTGAGAAATCACCCCCTGGGGGGATGGCCACACCGCAATGCCTTCTTCTCCATTCTCCTCTTGGGATCCTGGGCACTCAAGCACACACGCCCAGCATGAGTTTAAGCCATCAGGTCCAGGACTCAAACCATGGTCAACTACATGGGAGTCCAGCGACGTAGCCATTATGACAACTGCTGGTCCCAGAGTTTGTTTGACCAGTTCATGGTTCCTTTTAGTTTATATATGGATAGTGTAATTTCTGTCTTTAGTACTTAAGCTTTTATAGAAATCTGAAGGACAGATTATTCTATTTCTAAAATTAGGACTATTAGGTCTTTTCTTCCCTAATTGCCAGAGGGTGTATATACTCACCAGAGAAAAACAGAAGGAAAGGGAGAAAGTACCCCCAAATGGGTTGTGGTCATGCTATAATCACTTGTCCATTTCTCCTTTGGGCATGTTGAGCATCCATGCACACATAGTAGGCATGATTTTCAAGTTGCCAGGGCCAGGATTTGAACTGCACGGTCAGCCATGTGGGATCTGGCTCTGTATTTAGTCTTTCCGTAGGACTTAAGACATGTCAGCCAATCAGACATCCTCCTAAACACATTTTACATTTGACAGAGGGTACATGCATTTGCCAGAAACTATCTCCCTCTTTCATGAGGTGTGGTCAAACCATAATCCTTTATTCTCCATTTTCCATCCTCTCAGAAATACACACATTTCTGGTGTGTTTAAGCCACTGAGGCTGGGATTTGAATGGTAGTCATTCATGTGGAATCCCATTCCTTTAAACACTGAGCTATGGGGCCAACCCCCTTCTGAATTATTTTCTAAAGACTCTTTGTGGGAGTTGGGGGGAGGCTTCTCAGACCAGCACCATCAATATTCAGTGGAAGACTCATACTACCCTAAGTCAAGCAAGGTAAGGTTAAAAGAAAATCAAAAGACTGGCTTGAGTACCCCAAGCATGTGCAACAGAGCAGGAACAGCAGCAGTAAGTGAGACAAACTAAGTCCAGAAGACTGCCTCAGATCTCTAGCTGCCTTCTAACTGCCCCCAGTATATCCTTGGCTGGCCCCTCTCACATCTCTTTGCCACCATTAATCCCTAAGCTCGAGACATAGAACAGAGAGCAGCAGCAGTGAGATAAACAGGCAGAAGACCACCTCAGGTCCCTCGCTGCCTTCTGCCCGCCCAGAAATATTTTGAGGTTTTTATAGTTTACTGAACCTACCTCCCCCAACTGAAACTCTCCAGTTCAGCCCCTGGTGAACCTGGTCCTAAGAGACTGGGAAAGGTACTAACACCTAAAGCTTGCTTGGAAGACAAGGCCCTCTACCAAGAACAGGCCTGAGAAGTAGAGCTCTTCCTTCCCTCTGGCACGACAGAATCAACAACAGAAAAGCAGGAAGAAGCATATAATTCATCAGATGACTAGAAACAAGTAAAGCACAAGAAACATGGGAAAACAAGGAAACACCTGTCTCTCCATAGAACAGAGCAACTCTTCAACCATAACAAGCACAAAGTAATTCATAGGAATGTCAGAAGAGGAATTCAGAATATTAATGTGACAGATGAGGAAGTCTTTCCAGGATTTGAAGGAGGAGATAGACACCATAAAAAAGAACCATCTAGAGATGAAGACAATAATATAGGAAATCAAGACCTCCTCAAAAGTATTAATAGCATATTGGACCATGCAGAAGACAATCTGAGCTGGAATACAAATCTTTGACTTAGATGGTAAAAAAAATGAGGACAACATGTGAAATGCTAGACACTATTAAGTGCCCGAATATCAGAATATGTATTCCAGAAGGTGAAGAATCAGACAAGGTTATAGAAGATCTATAAAATACTTGCAGAAAGCTTCCCAAAGCTAGATAATTAGACATCCAGACCCAAGAAATACAAAGGACCCCAAATACAATAAACATAAGATCCTCTCCATGGGGGACCAGCAGTTAGAGTAATGGCTATGTTGCTGGATTCGCACATAGTCGACCGCGGTTCGAGTCCCGGATGTGGTGGCTTAAAACTCACGACGGGCACATGTGCGTGCATGCCCAAGATCCCGAGAGGAGAATGGAGGAGAAGGGATTGCGGCATGACCATCCCCCCTGGGGGATGATTTCTCGCTTTCTGTCTCTATGTCTCTCTCTGTCTGTCTGGCGAATGCACGTGCCCTATAGCGAAAACCTCTCAAAAAAAAAAATAAAAATAAAGAAGGAAGTTCATAGCAATTGGTGTACATAAGAAGAGGATGGAAAGAAGGCAAATTGATCACTTGACATTGTGCCTCAGAATTGGAAAAGCAACAGCAAAAAAATCCAAAAAACTTTAGGACAAAGGAAATAATAAAGATCCGAGCAGAAATAAATAAAATAGAAAATTAATGAACTATACAAAAAATAAATGAAAGTAAAAGCTGGTTCTTTACAAAGATAAACAAAATTGATACACCACTAGTGAGACTTATTAAGAAGAAGAAAGGAACCAGGTAAATAAAGTCTGCCATGAAGCTGGCAATATAACAACAGACACAAAAGAAATACAAAACATCATTAGAGGGTACTATGAACAACTAAATGCCAACAAACAAAATATGGATGAGATGGACAAATTCCTGGACACGATCTACCAATATTGATCCAGGAGGATATAAAAAATCTAAATAGACTCATAAGAAGACAGGAGATCTCATCAGTAATAAATAACCTCCAGTGAAGAAAAGCCCTGATCCTGATGGCTTCACCTCTAAATTCTATAAAACTTTTCAAGAACAGTTAACCCCATTCTGCTCAAATTATTTCTAAAGATCCAAAAAGGTGAATTTCTCCCTAATACATTCTATGAAGCCTCCATCACCCTTATCCTTAGAATGGATAAGGACAGGACCAGGGAGGAAAACTACCAATTATCTCCAATGAATACAGATGCAAAGATTTTCAACAAGATACTAGCAAATCGTACCCAACAACATATAGAAAAGACCAGGTAGGCTTTATTCCAGGGGTGTTAAGATTGGTTCAACATACACAAAACCATAAATATAATACACCATATTAAGAAAAAGAAAGATAAAAAACATATGATCATATCAATTGATGCAGAAAAAGCATCTGATAAGATACAACATACCTTCATGATTAAGACTCGCAGCAAAATCAACATAGAAGGGTCATTTCTCAACACAATAAAAGCTATCTATGAAAAACCCATAGCTAACATCATCCTGAATGGAGAAAAGCTGAAAGATTTTCCATTAAACATTGGTACAAGACAAGGATGTTCACTTTCTCCACTCCTTTTCAATATAGTACTGAAGTCCTCACCAATGCAATCAGAAAAGAGAAAATAAAAGGCATTCAGATAGGAAAAGAGGTGAAACTATTTGCAGATGACATGATTGCATACATAGAAGACCCAATGGTATTTATGAAAAAAATTCCTGAAGTAATGTATGAATACAGTGAAGTTGCAAGATACAAAAATCAACATACAGAAATCTATAGCATTTCTATATACAAACAGCAGGCAGACCAAGTTAGAACTGAAAAAAATAATTCCATTTACCACAGCTACAAAAAGTATAAAGATACCTAGGAATAAATCTAACCAAAGAAGTTAAAGACCTCCACAAGTAAAACTATGAAAAGCTAAAAAACGAAATTGAAAATGACATGAAAAAGTGGAAAGACAACCCATGTTCCTGGATTAGAAGAATTAATATAATCAAAATGGCAATCCTACCCAAATTTATTTATATATTTAATGCAGTGACAATAAGAGTACCAGAGACATTCTTCATGGATCTAGAAAAAATAGTCATACAATTTGTCTGGAATCATAAAAGACCTTGCATTGCCAAAGCAATCCTGCACAAGAAGAGTGGAGTGGGCAGCCCTAACCCAAAATTATGCTATAAAGCTGTGGTAATCAAAACAGCATGGTATTGGCACAGAAACAGACAGGTGGACCAATGGAACAGAATAGAGTCCCCAGAAATAAACTCCCAAACATACAGCCAACTGGTTTTTGGCAAAGGGTACCAGTCACTCCACTGGGAAAAGGAAAACCTCTTTAGCAAATGATGCTGGGAAATCTAGATATCCACCTCAGAAAGATAAATCTGAGCCCCTACCTCTCACTATTGACAAAAATCCACTCAAAGTGGGTCAAAGATCTAAACCTAAGACCTCAAACTATAAAACTGTTCCTGGAAAACACTAGGGAAACTCTGGGAGACATTGAGGTAGGCAAAGACTTCTTAAGTAAGATCCCCAGGGCACAGTCAGTCCCAAAAATATACAAATGGGATTACATCAGATTAAGAAACTTTTGCATGGCAAAAGACAGTAATTAGTGTGAATCAACAGTCCTCAGAATGGGGAAAGATTTTTGTAAACTATGCGTCAGACAAGGGACTGATAACCAGAATACACGAGGAACTCAAGCAGCTATCCCAAAATAAGATGATCAACCCTAATAAAAGATGAGAGAATGAGTTGAAAATATTAAGGATGACATATGAATAGCCAAAAGATATATGAAAAAATGCTCAACGTCCCTCATCGTAAGGGAGAGGCAGATCAAAACCACAATGAGATAACCTAATCCCAGTCAGAATGACTAAGATTAAAAAATAATAAGTGCTGGTGGGGGTGTGGTGAAAGGGGAACTCTCTTACATTGCTGATGGGAATGTAAATTGGTCCAGCCGCTGTGAAGAACAATTTGGAGATTCCTCAAAGATCTACAAATAGAACTACCACATGATCTAGCAATTCTACTCCTTGGTATCTACCTAAAGGACAGAAGAACCCTTAGTCAGAAAAGTGCTTGCACACTAATGTTTATTGCAGCAGTATTCACAATTGTTAATGCATGGAACCAACCCAAATGCCCATGAACAGATGAATGGACTGAAAAAATGTGGCACATATATTCTGTGGACTACTACTCAGCTATTTAAAAAAAAAAATCAAGATCCTGGCTTTACAATAGATGAATATGGAAGGTTTACTGCTGAGTGAAGCAAGCCAGGCTATGAAAGAGACATTGTATGTCTCCACTTTATATACTGATTTTCACACTCTATGGCCCAAACTGAATAACTAAAGGATTCATAGTAAACATAATAAATGGTTGTGAATACCAGATACAGTGTGGGGAAAGGAAAGGTGAAGCAGTAGAGTCTGAGGAAGGATATTAAAGAAAAAAATAGAGAGGCAAGGCATTTATGGGACAAAGAAATGTGTTATTATCTATTGAGGGATAACCTTACAGTATCATCACCTGGACCAGTGCAAAATGTACATGTGTTGGAATTTTCACTTTGTAAGTAACGTGACTGAATGCATAAAAGAAATTGAAATAAAGGGACCAGCAGTTAGCGTAATGGCTATGTCACTGGACTCCCATGTAGTCAACCACGGTTCAAGTCCTAGACCCGGCGGCTTAAACTCACACCGGGCACGTGTGCGTGCATGCCCAAGATCCCGACAGGAGAATGGAGGAGAAGGGATTGCGGTGTGGCCATCCCCCCGGGGGGTGATTTCTCGCTTTCTGTCTCTCTGTCTCTCTCTGTCTTTCTGGCGAGCGCATGCGCCCTATAGCGAAAACCTCTCCAAAAAAAAAAAAAAAAAAAAAGAAAGAAAAAGAAAAAGAAATTGAAATAAATAAAAAAGTGGATAAATACAGAAGATTTACTACTAAGCAAAACAAGCCAAACTATGAAAGGCATTGTATGTCTCCACTTTACATAGAAATGTCTACATTGTATGGTAGAAACTGAAAGATTGGAAGATACAAAGCATAGAGAACAACTGGATACAAGAGACAGTGTGGGAAGAGAGTGGGAAATGGAGGGTGAGAAGAGGTGAATCAAAGGGGAAAAAAGAGCAAAACATTTCAAAGACACAGAGATGAAAAATCTCATTCCTAAGCATTTATCCAGAACATAGGAAGTCACTGTGAGAGAGACACATGTTCATTTTTGTTATTCACAATAGCTAAGATGTGGAAGAAACCTAAGTACCCAAAAACTGGTGCTTAAATTAAGAAAATCTTGTACATACACATGATAGACACTCAGCCATGAAGAGCAGCTAGACCCTATCATTTGATACAAAGTGGACAAATACAGAAGATTTAGTGTTATGTGAAAATAAACCAGTTTAAGAAAGAAACATGGTATGTTGCTGTTTAACGTACCAGAAGTCTGCACTCTGGCAGATTGAGTTTTATTGATACAGAAGCAGAGAGGGCAACTGTGGATACCAGAGACTGCATGGGGAATGAGGAGTGGAGGGGAAGGACTCAGGAAAAACATCTGGCACAAGACTACATTTACACAGGATGGATAACTTATGGGACAGTATACAACAGTAAAGAAAATTTATATATATATATATATGTATAATCAAAAAAAGGAATAGAAGGAAAATCAAAAGTATATAGTTCTACGCTCTTTGAATATGGTGACACTTGATTATAATATTGTAAACAGGCTTCAAAAGACATTCATTGTACCCCAGAAATACGTATAGTAAACAATTAAATAAATGAAAAGAGATGACTGGATCCGAGTTAGGTTATCTTAACTAAATACCCTTATTGCTCTGCCCACTTCCAACAATAAGATCCTGCTCTTCCTCACCACCCTCTACTGCCAGGTAAAACAGGACTACTCCTAAAAACACTAAGGAGTCACATATGCCCAAGACTTCAGGAAGTATGGAATCCCCTGGATCAAATATTAGAATCTAGTGTATTTTTATCATTTTCTCCCATTCTTAGCATCCACCTAGTATTTGTGGCTGACAGGCATGAAAGGAAGGGGGAAGTGGGGGAGGGGAGAAATCATACACCTACTTCCCGTCATCTTTGTGCACCTCATTTATTCTGTCATTAACAGAAGAGTAGAAGCCTCCTACCCTACAAGCCAACCTGTAATCTATACCTTAAGCAAGGTTTACCTTTCAGAAATGTAAAACATGCATCTGTCATAGACTCTGCTTAAGACATGAGATTCTATGTCTTAAGCCTAGTTCTGCTTAAGACAAGAGATTCTCATGTCTTAAGCCTAGTTCTACTGGATCACCTTCCTGACTTTTTAAAATGGGATCCCTCACCATAAGGGATCCTCCAGGAAACACCCAGATTTCTTTTACTCTATTGCCAAAGTGTTAAAACAAGTTGTCTATACTCCACCCCCATTTTTTCATGTAGTCAGTCGTTTCCAACATTCTAACATCTCTTAATACCAAGTTAACCCAGTTTTGATAAGTGAGACAGGTGTTCCCAGTTCATTCGCCCTACTAAGCTCTTCAACACTTGACTTTTCTTGATGTTAACTGCCTCATCACCACATCTCCTGCTCCTCAATGCTCCCCTCCTTTGCTTGTACTTCTGCCCATCCATTAAATAGATGTTTGAGCTCCTCACGGTAACCCATGTTGACAGCTGGGCAGTTTTTGGAGTTATTTCGTAGCAATGCCATCCTGCACAAGTGAATTCCAAATCAATCTTCCCAGCACTAATGTTGCTTTGGGACTTCCAAGTTCAATAATCTATGTATCTATTTAATGCTTATACTGAGATGTCCTATACATGACAGGAAATGAGCCCACCAAGACTGAGTTAGTGATCTCCCACGAATCCCCACTGGTGTCTTATTCCTTAACTCATAACTGAAAGCATTCAAACTGTTTAGTTATGACAACCAAATTCTTGGGCTTCTCATTTGTTCCCCCTTCTCTCCCTAACCTGGTCATCAAGTCCTGTCATTTCTTCTACTCAAGTCTTCCACCCATCTACTTTCCCCCACCTCCATTGTTAGAAAACCAGTTACTCAGAAATGGTAACTTTTACTTACTCCCACACAATGCCACCACAATGCTTTATCTATTCTGCCATCAGAGTAAATTTTAAGGGATACGTCTGACAATACCTCAATATTTCAAATACTCTGTTTTTAACATGGCTTTAAATTCTTGGTAGAAGTCAGGGTTAAGAAACAAACCATCCTAGGTGTCTGATGCAGAAATAGAACATAGAATTAAGAGCTTACAATATCCTTGAAAGAGAGACTTTAGACTTTGCCAGAATAGCACCATGGAACTTGCCTGCCAGGGGAGATTATACCTTTACCATGATCTAGAATATGGGGAATCACGAAGGCACAACTTCCTTCAACTAATAAAGCTAGTACCAGATGCTAGAACACTACTGTGAACAAAACTATCCCCACATACTGGCTTGCCTGTAGATGACAGCCTTGAGTGCATCTAGTTGGCAGAATCTGATCTCATATAGAAACTTAGCTATAAAAACATAGGAAGAAAAGCATAGGAAGAGGCTGGGCACGGCAACATCCACCCCTTGGAAAGAACTACTGGAGGCTGGAGAATTGTGGCATCAAAACCAGCTCTCTCCCTTAGCTAACCCCAGTCAGAATGACTAAGACTTAAAAAAAAAAAAATAAGTTCTGGGGGGGTGTGGTGAAAGGGGAACTCTCTTATACTGCTACTGGGAATGTAAATTGGTCCAACCACTGTGGAGAACAATTTGGAGATTCTTCAAAAGTCTACAAAGAGAACTACCATATGATCTAGCAATCCTACTCCTTGGTGTCTACCCAAAGGACAGAAGAACTCTTAGTCAGAAAAGTGCTTGCACACTAATGTTTATTGCAGCAGTATTCACAATTGTTAAGACATGGAGCCAACCCAAATGCCCATGAACAGATGAATGGATTGAAAAACTGTGGTACATATACTCTATGGAATACTATTCAGCCATAAAAAAACCTGGCTTTTGACAGAAAATGAAGAATATGGAAGATTTACTGCCGAGTGAAGCAAGCCAGGCTATGAAAGAGAGACATTATATGTCCCCACTTAATATATACCAAGTGTCCACACTATGACTGAAACTGATTGACTAAAGGATATAGAAACACAGTAAATGGATATAAATACAAGATATAGTATGTGTGAAAGAGCAGGGTCTGAGGAAGGACATTTAGAAGAAAAATAGAGAGGCAAAGCATTAATAGGATAAAGAAATGTGGTATTATCTGTTGAAGATATTTTATAGTTTTATCAACCAGACTAGAGAGAAATGTTCACATATTGAAATATTCACTTTGTAAGCTAAATAATGTGATTGAATGTATAAAAGAAAACGAATTTTTGGGGGGAGACGTTTTTGCTATAGGGCATGTGTGCTTGCCAGAAAGAGAGAGACAGAGAGACAGAAAGCGAGAAATCACCCCCTGGGGTGCCTAAAAAGACACCTTCAAAAGTAAATGATATGAAGTATCAAGAAGAGATGCATTGACAGGTAAATGTTGGCAGTTGATTTTTATTATCAGGAACATTAACCTTGAATTTCCAGCACTGGTTGTTCTTAAGACTCTTCTTAGTAGATCTATTAACAATATGCTCAGTTTTGTTTTTGACTTGGTCAGTAAAAATCTTGTAGAAATTCTTACAAGTACCTCTAAATAGCCTCAACTCTTGTCTCTTGCCCACAGAACCTAAGATATTTACTCTCTGGCCCTTTACTGAAAGGACTTGCTGATCTCCATTTTCTTGGCAGGAAGGAACAAAATAAAACTCCTAGCCTATTCTATGCTAGCAATGAATTTCATTAAGTTGATCTAATTTTCACCTCTAAATAGGAGTATAGTTCAGGATCTCACCTAACTTCAGGTAGGCAGGGTGCTTTGTATTGACTCACAAATGCAAATCCAAATAGTCTGCAGAAAAGAAGTTGGACAATACTTAGTTCAGGCTGAAAGGCTAACTCTGGCTTCAAGGAGTTGCATGCCCAAACTTCTAATTTGGCAACCTTCAGTTGCTAGTCAAATAGTCTGATGGATTTTTTAGGAGACTCGAGCATCTCTGAAGTGAAGAAGTGATAGTCATTAATCAGGTGGTAAGATTATAGATAATTAATGAACAGACAGGGCAGGTATTACCATATCACAATCTCTGCAGCCTTATTCATTCATTAGAACTGTGTTTTAAATTTAGACACCAATTCCACAAGTTAGCTACTGTTGGTTACTTACAAGATCAGCTCACTTGAGAATTGGCTAGTCAAGTGGCAGGGATTACGAGATGCATAAGACAACTTTATACTCACTTTCAGTCTAGACAAAACCAACTTGAACTCTCCATACAACTTTGTCTGATACTTATGGCATTGTTAGCTTGGAGAAAGAAAAGAAATAGCTCTTTCGCTTCAGATCATCTTGAAGATTAGATATTTATAGCCTACCACATTCATAAAAATTGATTAAAGATAGGACATAAAACTGTTTTCTTTTGACTACAAAGGAGATCTCATTTTCAGGTCTTTGAGCACAGTAAAGTATGATCTCTAACAGTAAGGTTTTTGAAGAGTCAGATTTATGTATTCCTTGATATAGATGGAATATACCTCTAGTTTTGTTCACCATACTGAGTAATACTTCTTATAGAAGTCAGTAACTCATAGCCCTAAGAAACCCAGTAAATTCTCAAGAGAAGCAAGCAGGTATATAACCTGAAGATAACATTTCAAATATATCAAATCTATGATCCCATGACCTGTTTGAGATTAGAGAACTCTAGAAACATCCAAGATTGATGAATACCACCCATCTCCAAAGAGAGGAGAGATGGTGAGCCTAGTATTTGACTGTAGTAAAGTTAATGGCCAAAGATAGGAGTTATAAGACTGAAGCAATTATTCAAGATTAGAATTTGTTTTTTTAAGAGCTAGATACTATAATTAGTGTTAGTGTAGACTCAATGGAAGTCAGAATAGTAATAGGATAGTTTCAATGTATTATAAGAATGTAACCTGAAAATGGCAATTCTGTTTATTTAACACTCTTCAAAGATGACATCAAGAACATTTATAGCAATAAGATCCTCAGCAGCAGCAATCTTTACCCAGATAAAAAGGGTTACCCCAGAAAGAAGATACAAGATGTAAGATGAATAAGAGAATTATCTCAGGCCTTTCGACCCCAATGTGGTCCCTTTCGATCCCAATGTGGTCCCTTATGCTTCAGCTGCTTAGAAGACTTCAGAATAGGAGTACCACATTCAAAGTATTTCCCAGCCTCTTGAAGTCCAAGATGAAACCATTCCATCAGCTCCTTGAGGCAAACATCATGCCTAACAGAAGCTCCCAACAGGCCAAGCAGGAATGGCATCCCCACTATCAGGTAAACCAAAGCTGAAAGTACCTTATTTGCTATTCAAGAGCAGAGCTGGAATCCCTATTTAGTTTGACTCCATTTCCGATTATGTCACCCTTGAGTTGCTGGCATCAAAATTTCATTCACAATTCATGGTAGTACAAATGAGCTTAAGAACCACCTGAGAGAAAAAGTGAACCATAGGAGGTAGGTCTTCAATTCCAGGTCCACCCAGCCAAAAGGGAACAAGCTGCAGTATCGTAGTATTCTGCCAGCAGCCCTGTTCTTACAAGGTTTTTGGACCTGCCCTCCTCCAATACCTGCATTGTCAGGGATTGAAATTGAACCAGATTATGCTATGCTAGACAGGCTAGTAACTATGGACTCTGCTTTGTTCTCAGATCCTAAGGACACAGTCCAAGCCATAGAAGCTCCATAGGCTTTTGAAAATGACAAGAGTCCAAATATCTTCACTTGCCTTTATTAGTTTCTCTCCCTGTCTATTACTAGCCAGCTGGAGCCATAGGGTCCTGCTGCTGGTCTAATTCTGGGCCTTTGTCTGGTGAGGGTTATTAATGCTTATAGCATGAGAGCAACCTAGGAATTTTTTTTAAAGTCCTCAAAACAATATCCCTGATGAGATATGAAAGTCCTACCATACTAGCAAATCGCATTCAATAGCACATTGAAGAGCTTATACACCATGACAAGGTAGGTTTTCTCCCAGGGATGCAAGGATGGCTCAACATATGCAAAGTATAATAGATCACATTAAAAGATGGAAATACAAGAGCCATGTGATTACATCAATGATGCAGAAAAGGCATCCAATGAAAGACAACATACTTCCATGAGAATCTTTTCCTCATTCACTTTTGTTTTCTTTTAGGTGTGCTTTCAATCCAAATTTGAGTCAAAGACTTTCCTATCTTCCCCATGGGGAAAAGTACTGCAAAAAAGCAGTCATTTGAGCAAAATATGATGCCATTAAATGGCTGAATATTTGTATTATGGGTATTCTTAGAAAACCTCTTTCACGATGTATTAGTTGAAAACTTTCCAAACTTGGAGACATACAGAAATATGAATTCAGGGAGGAGGAAAAAAAAAGAAAGACTAACTACATAGATTTACATAAGATCCTCTCCAAAGCCTATCACAACCACACTGACAAAAACCAAAGACAAACAATATTTTTAAAATGACAAATATCAGGTTATTTATAAGGGTTATTCCATTAGACTAATGGCAGGCCTCTCAACTAAAATAATGCAGGCAAAAAAATAAAAAACCAGGACAACACATTTAGTGACATTGGGTGGTCAGGGTCACAGGGACGCTAAGTCCACAGCCTGGACCTTCGCTGACTATGGGTGGTACTCTCTGCTGCCTCAGTGGCTCCCTCTCTGAAGAACACTGCTCTCCTAGGTCCAGGGGTATTGTAGGCAGCAAGGGTCTTTCACACAGAACAGCCATGTCTTGCCCCTGTACCACCTCTTCCTGAACGTGGAGGAAAATTTAGTCTTGGATTGACCCTGAGGAGTTTTTCCAGTTCCTTTATCCTAACTCTGGTGTAGCAAGACCTTATGTGCTTGAAACTGGGCCTAATCTTGTATTTTCTATCCAAAGAAATATATGTGATTACCCCAGAGACCTTCTCTACAATATCAATAGTAGGGTTACTTGTCTATGCAGTTAAGAAATATGGTGCTGCTGTTAGAGAATTTGATGATAAACTCAAAAAGCAAATATTACCCAACTAGAAGCAGCAAAGCTGGAGACTATCCAACAAATCCAGGATGCAACCGATCTGGAGAAGTCACAGCAGGCACTGGTTCAGAAGCGCCATTATCTTCTTGATGTCTAGAGGAATAATATTGCTATGGCCTTGGAGGTTCCTTATTGGGAACAGCTGCATAGAGTGTATAAGGAGGTAAAGAATCACTTGGACTATCACATTTCCATGCAGATTATGATGGTTCAAAAGGAACAAGAGCACATGATCAACTGGGTGGAGAAGCATGTGGTGCAAAGCATCTCTGCCCTGCACGAAAAAGGGACAATCGCCAAGGGCACTGCAGATTTGAAGCTGCTGGCAAAGAAGGCCCGAGCACAGCCAGTTCTGTGAATGTGTCTATCCCAGTTAGACAGCCTGAAACAGTTGACTGGCTACGTGTTTAGAATCAGTCTATATGGCAAAATCTTTGTATATTGCTGTCTCCTGAAGTTACAGTTTACCTGTCCTAAAAATGAGAAGTTAGATTTCCATATAGTGAACTAAGTCTTACTGGCCAACGAGAGGTTTCTCATTCTTATTACTCTGCATTCGGAGTTGTTTCATGATCATTTTTGAAATAAGCAGTTTGCTTTTAATAAGGCTTGCTCCTTGACTGAAGATTACCAAGTAATAACTTAAATTTGTAATTTTACCATCATGAAAAAGTGGTAAGGGGGGGAAAAAAAAAAAAACCTTAGTGATGTTGAATATGCCACTTACCCAGCAATTCTATGGGTAGATACCTCAGAGCTCACAAGTACATATGATCTCTTTTCTAATGGAAGACTCAAGATAGCACAACATATTATCTGCAATGAGCAACATACTATGCAATTGGTAAGTCTCACCTAGACTTGTGTGGCAATATGGCCAAGTCTCAGAAGTACTTAGCCAAAAGACAGGAATATAATGCCATTTACCCAGATTAGCACACTAAAAGCTACTCTCCAGGATAGACAAAGCAAAACACAAAGCCCAAGGGAGCAAGCCACATGGGAAGTGTTGAGAAATGTCAGGGTAATATGATAAGTTGCATTTGCTGTGTTCCAGACAATCTACTTCTGAAGTGTTAACTACTATAGGAGGGTTGAGACCATGAGGTACGGTGGGAACCAGGAGGCTTCCAGATCCCTCCTCAGGAATGAGACTTGTCTAGCTACCAGCAACAGATCTATAACATCAGTCCCCTGAGGAACTGCCTCACACATGATCATGAATTCTTCCAGACTGATCTATATAGGAAGGATGAGTTCCTACTCTTTTGTCCAAGATTGAAGTGACTTTGAAAAGCTGTCTAGTTTCAGAGTACCCCACTATGGTGTCTGAGGGTTCACTTGAGTCTGAAGCACAGCTCAACTTCTCTCTGCCCATCTTTATATGCCTTTCTTCTTCCATGTAGACATCAGTCTGGAGAATATGCCCTAATAACCTTCTGCATGTTGGTCTCCACCTTTAACTGCTTCCTAGGAACACTTAGGCCTATCAGAAAGGTGAGGTCATAGAGCAACCACCACTGTAGAACTGAGACAGGCAAATACAAACTCACAGCTGATATCAGTTTACCTGTAGATGCCACTAGAGCTAGTAGTTGGGGTGGGGTGGGGGGACACTTAGATGGTCATTTTGACAGGTTTCTGGAGGTTAAGCTGCTAGATTAACTTGAGTAAGCCGTTATAGTAGGGGGACTACAGACTTCCATGGATTTCATCTTTAGGATCACCAGATTCTCCATGAACACAAAGAAAATCTAGGCAAGGGAGGGAAGGATAAACATTTCAAAATATGCTCAGTATCCTCCTTCATAACAACAACAACAACAAAGCCACAAAACTTTCTCCCAGAAACAATCACATTACCAGAGACTTCTGCCTGGGAAGACCGATCAAATGGCTCAAGCCCCTCCAGCCTTCCTTTCTCACTTTAGTGGAGAAAGATGCCGATAGGTCTCAGGCCCATTAAAAAGACTTAAATCATGAGTCTACATGAGGCTTTCCTTCCCCTACATTTTACCCCGTTAACAGAGCTCCCCTGTAACAGTGGATTACAGCTGAGAGAGCCCAAGACATGAGACCTCTTTAAGGAGGAGTTGTTAGGGAAACCCAGGCACTGATGAAAGGATACTAGAGGAAAAACCCAAAGCCTCTGGTCCCTACAGCTACCACTAAACTTATTCCAGCTCCCATCTAAAATAGGACCTTATTTTAAACACTGAGAGCTTTAGTTCTTATTTAGTTTATCATGTCCAGCTTATAAGAACTATTATAGAGCATACTAAAAGGAAACATGGTCTGAAAAGCAAGCAAGCATAATGGCCTGTCTTAGATGACAGATCTTGGAATTACCAGATAGGAGATTTAGAATAACTGATGAATATATTTGGGTCTCCAATGGGAAAAGGCGATGTGCAAGAACAGATGGGTAATATAAGCAGAGAGATGGATGCTCTGAGAGGAGTAAAAGGAAATGTTTGAGATCAAAAACACTAACAAAGAATGTTTTTCTACATCTGTAGCCCGCCAACGGAAGTAGGCAGCATGAAGATAACAGAAAATCCTTAGAGATTAACCTACTGTGGAAAGCCAGTCACACATCAGCTCAGCCTTCAGTCCAGGATTACCCAGTTTGAAGTTCAGCCGAGATGGAGCTTGCCATCTTTGAGTGTCTACCGATTGTGGAAACAGATCCCTCCCCCACCAGATACACAAGACAGCAGAGACAGAATTGTTGAAATTGAGCATCTTTAAGAACTCTTGCTAAGAATGGATTTAGATAGCAGACTCTCAAGATCATTCCTGGGTGGGATTCTTGAGTCAATGTGTAGAGTCTAAGCCAAGCCAGGAGCCTGCTGGCCAGAAGGGAAGAGGGCTCTGATTCTTGAGCACTCAGCTCATTTCACAACACCAATAACTTACTGCAAGGCAGGACCTACAAGGATTTGAGTTTTACCCCACTCACGGCTGTAGCCAGAAAAGCACAGCAAGGATGAAGTTATTTATCAACTATTCCTGGAATAGCTGATGATTAGTAGACACTGCAGGGACCAGTCTGCTTTGACAGAAATAAGAATCAAATGGCAGAGACCTGGATATGTTCATGAAGACTTGAAGGATGAATGCATGACGCTACCTGTTTTTGTCCACATCTATATGCAGGGACACAAACCCCTCTTTTCTAAGACTATGCCCTTAAGACGAGTCATTGCTCATTTCACTAAACAGACGTCAGCAGGAGCTCCAATAGGTGAGAGCATGGAGACATCTTTCAGACTTCCATTCAAGACACATCCCCTGGCAACAGGACAAGGAGGTAAAATGGCTGCAACATTTCTGGGAACTACTCAAATAAATGATAGTATTACTTACCACGGTGACAAAATATCTTCCCTACTCATTATCCAGAAAGAAGTGCCTTAGGCCTGATGGCGTTTCTTGTTGAGAACCCTCATGATACCAGCAGGGCATGCTTAGGCACCTCTAGGTTCCAGGAAGGGTCCCTGAAGGAACCTTATCAAGACATCCCTTTGGAGATGGGAACAGGGTTTCTTTGCAAGCCAGACCAGCCCTTCTCGAGCCTGTCTCTGCCCACCAGAGAAGTGAGGGAAACCCCACATGAGAGGAACACCAAGACAGACCATAAAAAGATTAATGGAGTCCAAAAGTCATATATGGTCTGGGAATGTCCCAAAATCTTTAAGTATCTGTCACTTATCAGACCACCAGAGGAGACAAGAATGAGAGGCTATTTGTGCCAAGTGTCACAAAGGCTTCCAGACATCAGACCTAAGGATGCATCAGACAATACACACAAAATACATTTACATGTAGCATGTGTGAAAAATCCTTCAGCCACAGAACTAGTCCAAGTTCACAAGAGAATACACACAGAAGAAAAGCCCTACATACGTCCCCTTTGCCAGGGAAGCTACCACCAAGTCACCTACATACCACTGCCACCTGAGGACTCACTAGAAAGGTATCTTCAAGTGTTTTCCTCAACAGAAGCTTCCTTCCCTGTTGCCCTGATGTCTACAAATAGATGCATGCATCTACATTTCCATAGGACTTACCTACTTCTATTACAACACATAACTTCCTGATTACACTTCCCATTTACTGTCTAACTCACTAAGGCTGGCATAGAATTTGTCCGCTTTGTTCACTAAAGTATTCCAAGTGCCTAGAAAAGTGGCTGACCCATATGATATGTTCAACAAATGTATCGGCTGAGTAAGAAAGGAAATTCTTAAGCTAAAGTGCAAAGAGAACCAAGACCTGACCAGGGTTTCTGACCAGCAGGTATGGAGAGCTATTCTAAGCAACGCTCTACCTGTCTCCACCCCTTCTCCACAGACTTTGAAGCAAGTGGGGAAGAAGTTCCTGGGTGACCTGGACATGAGGCTCTCCAACCCGGAGGCATCCCCCAGTCCTGTGCACAGCCAAGAGGTAGGACTCCCTCCATTTCCCACACATCCCTGCCTCTCTTGCTGTGCCTGGAAACCATCTTGACTTTTCTGTCCAGCCCTGGCTCCAAGCAAGGGTTGAGTGCTGGCCTCTTTTCTTCCAGGCTTTTCTTCTTGGGAAATCAAATTCAGGTACCAGATCCCCAAGCTGGTCACTGTCCCCATTACTACAGTATGTTCTTAGTCTTCTGGAACCCAGGGCTACCACCGTTTCTAGTATGCCCTAGTTCCTGGAGGCAGGGTGCTGTTGACTTCTTTGTAAGGGCTTGTACTGAGGCATGACTCAGAATAGCCAGCCACCCTGGCCTCAGCAGCCCCTCTGGGCCAGGTGTCTCCAAAGATCAGGACCAGATAAGGAAGTCCCAAACTAAAGACAGAGAGTTGCTTAGCAATTTCTTGGCAAAGAAACCTCCCACCTTGGTCACCCTTTACCCCAGAGGTGAGGGAGAGAGTCTGAAGATGCACGTTCTATCTGACAGAGAGCTCCTGCCTAGGGAAGTCCTAAATTTTGTGGAGCAGAGAGCTACTAGCTGTTTTCCCATACCTGGGTGCTCCACCTCAGGGAGTATCTTTCCTCCTCCCACCCCCACAGGCAGGAGATCCTTTAAGGAGCAGGCTCTGTCCTCCTCCATGGGCATTGCTAGACAGATGCCACCACCATCAAACCGAACAGGCACTGAGAGTACAACTACAGGTGTCTAAAGATAAATCAGATGCCAGAGGCAGAAGGACTGGAACAGACAGGAGTTTTGGAAGTACCAGCCATTTAAATAAGTAGGCCCGAAAGTAGCTAAGATAAAGGGTCTATAGCTGTGAGAGCTTAACTGCCCTAAGGAAGAAATTAGCTTCCTTGAAGTTGGGATTGAAAGACCTTCCCAAATTAGAGATTATAAAACGGATGCCTAAAATGCTAAGGATGAACATGCTAACGTCCAGAGAATAGGAATCTTGGGAAGAAAGTATCAGGAGAATGAACACCTCAAAGCTGAAAGATACTGAAGCCAAAGTGAAAAGGGCTCAATGAGGGGTAAAGCCTCACATCCTATGTCAGTTGGCTCTGATACTGCTATTCCTCACTATGGAGTTAGAAGCTAGAGGAAGGTAGAGAACAGGCCATAGAAAAGACAGACGAATAGCTGAGTTGGGGGCGAGATCAGGCTCTCTGGAGGGAACAACCTTCCAGAGAATAGAGCTGACAGAGGCTGTTCTCAGGGTACACGCAGAAATCTGGGGTACTGCCTCTAGAGGGAGACCCAGGGATTTGCAGAAGAGAATCGAGATCCGTGTATGAGGACCCATCAGAGCATGGAGTGGTCAGGGGAGCTTTTATGAGCCAGGATAGGAGCTCCCCCCCCCACTCGCTATATCAGCTGCAGGGAAAGCAGACGGTGGCGGCTCTAGCAGCACAGCTCAGCCCTCAGGTCCCTACTGTAAGACCCAGGCCTGGGAGGGTCAGCACAGCCCACAGAGGGTTCCATAGCCAGCTGGGAGAGGTACTTCCATTTGATCAGTACAGCCTCACTGAGCCTCTCATTAGCCCCTCTGGCCCCCCAGCCCAGCCACTTTGCCTTCCCAGGCAGGCTCTAGCCTCCTCTACATGGCCTCTGTGTTCAGCCTGGTATCCATCACAGCCTGGCCTCTTTCCATGGAGAATAGGAGGCATTAACACCATTTCTATAAAAAAGGAAATGCATATTTCCCATCAGCAGCCTGTATTCCTGCCACTTGCGATCTAAAGCCACCTACAACTCCCCCACCCCCACCCCTTCACACATCTGATCTCTTTGCAGGAGCCCTCCCTGCGAGACCAAAAGTCACCCTGATCACCCTTTCTCAGGAGTCCCTGCCCTGAGAAGTCACCATGGAGGGTGGTGAGAAACAGTAGCCTATTTCCCAGCACCTGGGTATTCTACCCAAGGGCTCGTTTTTCCTTCACCCATCCACCGTGCTCAGCCAGTCTTTAGGGGAAGGCCAGAGCCCAGTCCTCTATAGGCACTGGGACATCCCCGTGGAAAAATGAACCCAAGCTGAAGTATTCAGTATCAGGAGTGCATCAGTTCATGCTGCCCACACAAGCACTGAGCCCTGTTAGCATCTTCCTGAGCCATCAAACCCAGCCTGACTCTGGACACCAAGCTAGGGCTTCATGACAGATCCCAGTCAACCAGGTGATCCAGGGGCTGCTGAGGACTTCACGGCACCTGAGCACCAACTCCCCAGCCAGCCAAGCACTACTTCAAGACCCTGTTCTCCTACCTAGAGCCTAGGCCTGCAACCAGCCCCAAGTACCTGATCCCAGGTCAAGCATGACCCAGACACTGGGGGGTAGCCCTCCCAGAAGCTTGAGGGCACAACCAAGGAGCCTCAATTCAGTGAGCAAAGTTGAGACTCTCCTCTCCCCAGCTTGGGAATCCAGACAGGCCCAGGCTGCCTTAGGGAGTGAATCCACCCTAGACACCCAGAATCCAGGGCCGAACAAAGCTGTGTTTGCACCCATCCTTCCCCATATCTGGAGGTTCTGTTCCAGCCACACTCCACAGCCAACATCAGGTTCTTTGCAAGGCAGACTACAGAGGCTTCCCAGGCTTCAGCTTCACATTTCCTTCCTGCCCTGCCTTTAATCAGGTGGGAGTCCAGCACAGGTATGCCCAAGAGATCTCTCTCCCTCCAGACAGCTGGTTGGGCTAACACCATGTACACTATCTCCCTGAGCAGGGCGGACTCAGAACTTCCTCTCCAGGGAGGCTGCGGAGAACCCCCCCCCAACCCCCACACCCACCGCAAGCCTATGCCCCAGCCCGCCCCCCACCCA
>NW_006159532.1:98093-138428 GCF_000334495.1 Tupaia belangeri chinensis | reverse complement strand
CCCACCCCCCCCCCCCCCCGCAAGCCTATGCCCAAGCCAGCCCCCTACCCAGAGCCCCAGACATTAGATATGTCCAAGCTGAGGGATCCCACACAGTTCTAAACCAAGCCCAAATCAGAGGGGGTGTGGCCAGTCTTCTGGCCCTCTTCTTTGCCTAGGGGGAAGCAGCCCCTGGGCCCAGGCACCAAGGCTGGTGGATAGAGTTTCCAATCAGACCTTTGCCCCCATCAGTTACAGGCGATAACACGCCATGGTGATGGCTTTCACGGACCCGGAGGCCCCTCCAGAGTAGCCAGGCGTGGTCACCTAACACAACCAGTTCTCCTTGCACACAGGCCTCAGCCCAAGAGGATTACTGGCTTCCCTCAGACACAGACAATGCACCTCACTGGAGACCTGCTTTGGTCTGGCACTTGGGTGGATGGAGTGGAGTCCGTTGGCGAGGCGGCGAGGCGGCGAGGCGGCGAGGCGGCGAGGCGGCGAGGCGGCGACCTCTGCACCTACCTGCACAGCCAAAGCTATGCGCGAAGGTTTTCATAGAGTCCTAATCCTGCTTCTTCTGGATCAGCTGTCCTCAAGCCTTTATTGTGCATTAGAATCACGTGGAAGACAGGCTGATTAAACCGAGATGGTTCAGCTCGGCCCCGGGGTTTCGGACTCAGTAGGCCTGTGCTGGAACTGGAGAATTTGCATTTCTAACACGTGCTGCCACTGCTGCTAGTCTGCGATTCACTGGGAACCACTGTTCTGGAGTCTCCAGAGTTGTAAAGGACCAGTGCCTCCTCCGACAGAGGCACAGATGAGACGGGTGGATGGCAACAGCTTTGGTGCTTTGGCGTTGATTCCTCACGACTGGGTAAGGGGAGTGGGCTACTTTGGTTTTGAAGGGCTTTGAGAACCTTAGGGCTTCAATAAACCCCAAATGCGGGGATGGGGATGAGGTACAGCTGTCTCAGAATTAGGAAGGCAGTGCTGGTACTTGGTATCATTCGTGCTCCCTGGGTCAGGATCCTGGGTGTGGGAGTATGTCGAGTATGTTCTGGAAATTCCAGGAGCTGGGTTCTAGGTCCAGCTCTGCCACCAGCTCCCTTGGGCATGTTGGCAAGTCACTCGCCCTCCTTGAACCTAGTCTGTCCTCAGACACAGTTCTGAGATTGGACCACATTCACCATGAGTTCAGCTGACATTTATGGAGTACCATTTGTACCCCGAGTATGGAGGTAGGGATAAAAGATTCAGCCTTTTGCCTCAGAGGAGTTTGCAGTCTATTGGGGAAGTGACAAGCAAATGGGGATGGGCCTTGTACAGGGGCATTGATCAGAGTGATGGGGAGGGAGCCCCTTCAGTTGGTCTCTGTGGTTCCTTCCAGCCGGTGGAGTTGAAGAGAAGGTAAGGCAGCCAGAGAGAGGGCTGACCCAGCCACTGGGGATGAGGGGGTATCCTGCTCCGGAAAACAGGCACACCAGCTTTCAGAGAAAAGGGGTGATTTTCAATTAGAAGCAAACTCAAGCTGTTAAAACTGATTCACTGCTGAGTGAACAAGCCAGACTATGAAAGAGATACTGTATGTCTTCACTTAACATATACCGACTGTCCACACTCTAGAGGAGAGACTGAAGGATTGGAGGATAAAAGCCATGAAAATAGCTATGGACACTGGAGACAGTGTGGAAGGAAGGAGGGAGAGGGGAAGAGCATAGGGAAGGAAAAAATCAGGGAGAACAAATAGGCAAGAAATCTGTGGGACACAGAAATGGTTTATTACCTGTTGATGATAATGTGTATAGTATCCTCAACTGGACTGGTGTGAAGTGTATTCATGTCGGGTAAATTCACTTTACAGGCTAAGTGAAGTATAGTGATTGAATGTATGAAGTAAACTTAAAAATAAATAAATTTTAAAAACTTCCATACTCTAGAGAGACTTTTTCTTAGGAGACTGTGAGTCCTAGTGCCTGCTCTGTGTTTATAGTTTATACCAATTTCTTTTTTTTTCTATTTTATAACTTATTTACATTTAATTGTACATCTTTGTGGGGTGCAATGTGGATTTTCAAAGAATGAAAGCAGTGTGTGATAAATCAAGGATAATACCATATTTATTTTCAATAAAAAACACCATTTTTGAGATTGCGTGTGTGTGTGTCTCTCTATATATATGTCTATATATATATCTATATCTATAGAAACATACACATAGACAGCTGATATCCATTTTTTTCACTCAGTTGTGATCTACCATTCCACAACAGATCTAGTCCATCTACCTGTACTCCCATGTCTGTGAAACGCTCTTTCCCCTCTGTCTCCCACACCTACCCACTATGCAGTCGTTGGTATTTACAGCTGTCCTCTCTACTTCCATGTCTTCAAATCGTTCCGTCTCTGCCATAGAGTGCAGACATTCAGTGGATGCCAGTTTCTAGATTCCCAAGCATCACCTAGGCAGATGTGCTTATGCCTGGGCTCTAGCACAGGCCACTTTAAACCAAGTCTGGGACAGGACCCAAGCATGGGATATTCTCAGGGCAGAATCCTTGGTTGGTTGGAGAATCACTGGTCTCGACTGGGAGGGAGATGATTACCAAAGCACACAGTGAGGGCGGGGCAGGGAAGGTAAAGCGAAGTGCCTACTGCAGAGAGAGGAATAGTAACAGAGAGGGTGGGAAGTAGGTTGAGTCCATTTTCCAAAGGCCTTTCCTTACAAAACAGGGATCTGGCTTTTTTACCCCATGGTCAATGGGGAGCTGTTGAAGGTCTCTGATCACCTATGAGGTGATCCAAGCTGAGTATTAGCCAACTGCATCCTCTGCTTCTTCCTCCCCATTCTCCCCCTCCTAGATTTAATTATTTCCTTGATGTGACAAGAAGGAAAGGGCTTAGGTCTCAGAGCCCACTCTGTTAGAGGATGCAGCTCTAGATGGAGTATTGGCGAAGAGGCAAGAGAAGAGGGGCGTTCAGAGCCAGGAGATTTAGAGCAGCAACAACTGTCAGAGCAAACTCCTGCTCCTTTGCAACTGTTGAAAATTCCCTGTGTGATCTTGGGCAAGTAGGTGAGCATCTCTGAGCCTTAGCGGTCAGGTAGGACTCCTCCTGCCTGCGCAGGAGTATGCAGACCATGTACAGAATACTTTGTTGAGCTCAACTGGGGCAGGAGGGACTGGCTGGCAGAACATTTGAACAAGATCACTTCCTGTTAATCCCAAACCTGGACAAAAGTGGAAAGGTGGGTGGAGTAAGTGCATCTATTTTTCATGATAGCTCCAGTGTGAGAAGACGGTAGCCGGGGTGATGCAGAATAGAAAACAGATGAAACATTGATAAGAGCCAGATTAATATTGCAGGAAGGGCCAGGCCACAGGTGTGGAGGAGAAGGCAGGCCCCTCAGGTGCCCCTTCTAGACATGGCTTGTCTGGTAAAAGGCAATTGCACCTGTGGCTTTAAGGAGCGCTGCCCGAGAACTAAGCGGGGGGTGGAGGAGTGGGGGACTGGAGGTTATGATGAGGAACTTTCACTTCTGGATTCAGGCCCTTGTTTTACTGTGTGACCTAGACATGGTTTAACCTCTCTGGACCTTATTAGTGCTAACTCACCTGCTCCCTTAATCAGGATAGGACTGGTCCCTTGCTCTAGTCATTAATGCTTTGCTCTGCTCAAACTGGTGGAGCAAGCTGGTAAAATGAACCTAAGGTGAGTGATGAGAAAGAAAATGGCTATTTAAGAACAAGAACCCTTCAAAGCAGCTTCCTGGCCTCCCAGTGCCCCTGAGGTTCTAGCCAGCCCTGCCCTCAGGCTGTAGGGCCCTACGCTGGGTGACTCAGCCCCGGGACAGTCCAACTACTGGACCTGTCTGACCTGTCTGTCTCTAGCTTCTGGGCAGGGACAGATTCCCTTTGAGCCCTGGGACTAGGCTCAAGGTGAAATTCTTATCCCCAGTGGGGCCTTGCTGATGACCACAGAGCTAAGGAGCTGGCAGGAGCCAGCAGTGTCCCAGAGGACAAGGCTATAGAGTTTCTGTCTTTTTCTCCACTCCTCCTGCTATATCCACACCCTCATTTCTACTGTTGGGATCTGAGAACCACAACTTCAACTGGTTTGCTTTCTTCGTATTCTTTCTTTATTTTAAACCCCTAATACCATACAAGGCAGGTCCCTTGTTTTAATGACTGTAATGGTCCTGTTCCCTAACCAAGGTAACAAGAGAAATGGAATGGGGATGTTATTTTCTTTAGCACAGAAATGCCTTTTGAGCACCTAATAGGAGTCAGGCACTTGCACGGATGCCATCTCTCTGAATTTGCACAATGGCCCATGGCTGATGTGGAGTCACAGAGCTAGAGGAGCCAGGATTTCCACCAGGACTCTGCTTCCTAGCAGCCCCATGGCTTTGTTGTGATCAGTGCTAAGCGCCTCTCTGGCCTCCATCCCCCTGGACAAAGCTGTGATTTGCTCTGCCCTGCAGGAGGCATGACCTGAGAACCCCACTAGGGGCTTCTTGTGGCTTTGTCTGAGTTCTGCAGAGGTGGGCAGGCTTCTCTCCATGGCCTCTTCCCCTGCAACCATGGGGCAAGCCCCATTTCAGCTCACCTGAAAGCTACGTATATGCCAGGAACCTTCTAAAACCCATGCTGGGACAGAGAAGTGTAGTGAGAGATTGATATTTGGAGTTCCACACTGTTAAGTTTGGATTATGGCTATCTGTGTGACCTTGGGCAAGCTGTTTAACTTTTCCGAGCCTTAGCAGGTGTTTTTTTGCTTAATTTTTTTTCTTAAATGGGGATAATGGCACCACACAGAGTTACTGTGAGGCTTCCACCAGATAATGAAAGACAAGGCTCAACAGGTGGGACTCCAACCCCTAGCAGCCTCAGTTTGCCATAGTGAGAATTTAGCTATAGAGCATTTGACTTAGACCCTAACTGGGGTCCAATTACCAAAGACCAAAAGGCCCTGTGTCCAGGTGGTCTCACCTGTGATATGTTTCCAAAGAGTGACCCCAGGGCTGTGGCCTTCAGACCCTGATGAAGCCCCTTCATTTTCCCACCCCAATTTGCCAGGCCTGTGACACCTATAGAAAGCCAGACTCTTGACTTCAGGCCACTCTGTCTAGAAGACTGGAACATTCCCCACCAGCCTGAGAGCTAGAAGGAGTCTTGTCAACCATCTCAGCCTGCACTCCCATTTTACAGAGGAGGAAATGAGGCTCGAGGGGGATGTCACAAGACACACATAGCTAAAACCCCAGGATCAGGACTAGAACTCAGACTGCCTGACTCCCAGCCCAGAGCTCCCTTGGCCACTCAGTGCTGGCTAGAAGAGTTCTCTTCTTAGGAAAGTACTGAAAAATCAAACAGTTTGTAGGCAGAATTGTGCCTGGGACCAAATGTGACTCACAATGAATTTCTTTACTACCTCCTTTCACAATTTTCGTTTTTTACCTCACATTTGAAACCAAGAGCTTTTACATAAAAACCCATATTCTCCATACCCCTTGATAAGCAAGCGAATGTGACACCACGAGACACATGTGCCCATGTGGTCGTGTCTGCTATCGTCCAGCAATTGCCACCTACTGTAGACAGGACATGCATCTCCAGCTCTCTACTCCCTACCACTGCCTAGAGCCTCATGCCCAGCCAGCATCATTCACATTCCTGCCTATGCCCTACAAGGCCTTGGACAGCAAGCTTTGTGTGTTTCTGTACCTCCATGTCCTTTCTTTCTTTTCTTTTCTTTTCTTTTCTTTTCTTTTTTTTTTTTTTTTTTTTTGTTATAGGGGGGAAGCATTCACCAGAAACACAGACAGAGAAGAGAGAGACAGAAACAGAGAGACAGAAAACGAGAAATCACCCCCCAGGGGGGATGGCCACACTGCAATCCCTTCTCCTCCATTCTCCCCTCGGGATCTTGGGCACACATGCACATGCGCCTGGTGGGAGTTTAAGCCACCGGGTCCAGGACTCAAACCACAGTCAGCTACATGGGAGTTCAGTGACATACTAGCCCAGCTCTTCTCTTGGGCCACTGAGGGTCCTGTTATGGAGAGGAACAGTGCATAGGCTTGCGGGCATTATGCAAACTGCTGGTCCTGCCTCCTTTTCTACCTAGCCCTCACATGTTGACTCAGGGGCTGCTTGCATGGGAATAATGACCACCCCAGACATTCATCCCTGCCAGTCCTGGCTTGCAGTACTCTCTCTCCCAGCTTTTTTTTGTCCTTAACATAATTTTTTTTTGCTATAGGGTGCATGCTTTCACTGGAGAGACAGAAAGAGGCTGAGAGACAGAAAGCAAGAAATCACTCCTGGGGTGGGGATGGAGGAGTGGTAATAACCACATTGCAATCCCTTCTCCAGTCTCCTCTTGGGATTTTGCACACACACGCCCAGAGTTTTAAGTTACCAGGTCTGGGACTCAAACCTTGGTCAACTACATGGGAATACAGAAACGTAACCATTACAATATCTGCTGGTCCTTTTCCCAGCGCTCTAAGACAATAACCTACCTTCTTCCTAAACCACAGGACATGTGGTAGGAAGGGTGAGAGTGGGGGTTAGCAATCCCATTACAAGTGAGGACACTGATTAGCAAGTGGGAGGGTTGGATTTGAACTAAACAAGCTGGTAGCTCCCCATAGGGGTGGGCTTTGAAGGCACTTCCTGCCTATTGTGTGAGTATTAGAACTGAGAGGCAGGAAATGGATTGGCCCTACCTGGGAGGCTCTGAGGCCTACCCTCTGACACTGCCCTCTCTCACACCAGCCCAGCTCTTCTTTTGAGCCACTGAGGGTCCTGTTATGGAGAGGAACAGTGCATAGGCTTGGGGCCAAACCCAGGCCCGCATACATTAGGAGTAATACAATTGTGAGGAGAGCTGTAGAACATTATTGCCTGTGCATTATTGATAGTTATTGTACCCCGCAGGCCATAAATTATTGACAGGACCGAGAGAACAGCGGGGAGGTGCTGCAGCCTGGGCCTAGGAGAGGAGGCTGGAGCCTGAGCGTGTGGAATGTCTGTGCAGGGGGTGCCATGAGTTTGGGCAGGTGGACACCCACCTTGTGGGAAGGAGTATGCATACATTTACCCTGAGGAAGGAGAATATATATGAGTGTCCCTCGCTTTCTCTTGCTAAGCCGACATCTTTCCTTGACTTCCACTTCCCTCTGCTCCTTCCTCCTCCCATCTCCTCTCCCTCATCAGTTCTTCTCTGGTCCCGACCTTCCTCCTTTCTCTTCTTCCTCCTCTTGTCTGGTGAACTGATTGATGCCCAAAAGAGGTCTCAAGGACAAATCCAAATGTCTGGAAACCCAAGTACTGGAGGTACCATTTCCCAAGACGGGAGGAAAGCTAACAGACAAATATTTTGTTGGGGAGGGGCAGATGGAATCAACAGTTCTGTTCCATCCAGGCTAAGTTGGAGAAAATTGTCAGACATCCAGGTGGAGGGGGAGAGGGGCTCGTTATCATACCGTGGCTAACACTCTTCGGGCACTTTCTGTGTGCCAGCAACCATAGGCATATTCACTTCATTCTCACAGCGGCGCCAAGGGAAAGACATTATTATTCTCTAAGTGCAGAGGAGGTAAGGCACTTGTCCAAGGCTCCAACACCTAGTTAGTGGCAGAACCAGGATTCAAGTCCAGGTAGACAGGGCCTCAGCCTGTGTTCTTAGCCCTCACATTGGATATGTGAATGGCTGTTCCTGAATGGGGAGATTAGGAGGGGGTTTTATTTGCTTTTTGTGCTTATCTCTATTTTCCAAATTTTCTACAATGAATATGCATTGCTTTTGTAATCAGAAAAAACACACATTTCAAATTATATTTTTAATAGCATCTCCTCTCTTCTCGAGTCCCTAGATACCTCTAACCTACCCCTTTCCCAACCCTTTGGCAACCCTAGTGCCATCCTCCCAGCAGGAGGGAGGCCCCTGACCCTACATGTTCTTCCTTCCCACAGGCAGGTGGGGGTGTCCACATGTCTGCCTCTTTCTATCTTGTCCAAGTTCTGAGCTGTGACCATAATCATTGGGTGTGATGCTCCCCTCTGGCCTCTTTGCCTGGTCTCGCAGCTTTTCCTTGGCTCCTCAGGGGCTGGGGGTCAATTCCAAGCTACCACCACCACCCCACCACCACCACCACCACCCCACCCCTCGGCTTTATCTGCCATACCAACTGGGCTAGAAATTGAGCCAGGGCCACGCCAATACTTGGAACAGACCCTCATAAGTCAGTCCCAGGCCCCTGTGCATCCCTGAATGCCATCTCCATCTCTCGGTTCCAGTTCCCCTAAATTAGTGAGTATTCTTGGACTGAGACCACAGGGCACTCTCTTATGTTCATCCTTCCAGTTCCAGGTAGGAGATCTCCCTAAGCACCTCACTCCTGGCTCTGTCCTGGAAAGACTGGGGCAAGAGAGGGAGCTAGTACCTGGAACAGAGGGCAGAGTCTCAGGGGAGGTTGGGGTTTGCCCACTCTGCAGTCTGCCAGCTACCTTCCCAGCAGCAGGCAGAAGGTGCTTCACCCTCCACACTCCCACCCAGGCCCTCACCCTTTGGATTACAAGATCCATTCACAGGCTTAGACAGGGACACCAAGCACCGCCAAGAGGTGACTTTTCCTGTCTCATGAGGCTGACTGGCTGAGGTAGTCTTGAAGGATTGCTTACAATCCTAGAGGTCTTCTAAAAGTTCACAGAAAAAGTGCACTGTGAAAATGCTATGCTAGATTTCCATTTTTATTGTCGCATCAAAATAAACTCATGCTTCCATTTTTCCATGAAGTTTTTGAAGTCCCCTCATGTGTGTATACACACACACACACATACACATACACACACACTTAAAAACAACTCAAGGGACTAGCAGATGGAGTAGTGATTATGTCGCTGGACTCCCACATGACCAAAGGTGGTTTGAGTCCTGGACCTGGTGGCTTGAAATTCTCTCTGGGTGCAAGTAAATGCGCACCCAAGATTCTGGGAGGAGAATGGCAAAGAAGGGATTGTGGTATGGCCATCCCCCCGGGGAATGATTTCATTTCTCACTTTCCCTGTGACTGTCTCCCCTCCTCTACTCCCCCACCACCACCACCACAAGTGCACATGCCTTAAGGCAAAAACCTCTAAAAAAATAGAGTAAAAACAACCTCCTCTACTCCCCCCCCACCACCACAAGTGCACATGCCTTAAGGCAAAAACCTCTAAAAAAATAAATAGAATAAAAACAACTCAAATGCCTATTGATGGGTGACTAGTTGAGCAGATTGTGGTGCCTCCTTGCTCTAAATTACCATGTAGGCCTTGAAGCAAATGATGTCAGTGTTTGCATGTTGATCTGGAATAACATCAATGTTATAATATTAAGTGAGAAGGCAAATTACAGCACAATAAAAAGCATACACCCACTTTTGTTGTTCAAAAATAAGTATGTTAGAAGGCCAGCCTCATAGCCTAGTGGTTAAGGGAGCTGGATCCCACATGGCTGACTGCAGTGTGAATCCCAGCCCCAGCAGTTTGAAAAACATACTGGGCATGGCAGTGGGTATGTGCATGCCCCAGATCCCTATAGGATAAAGAGATGGAGGTGAAAGGATTGCTGCATGACCTTGCCCCATTGAGGGGTACTTTCTTCCTCCCATAACACCACCCTCTCTATCTCTCTCTAGTAAGCACCTATGCCTTCTGTCAATAAAAAAATACGTATGTTAGCTATGTTGGTATAAATAGATATGTCTGTATACTCTTAGGACATGATTGGGAAATGTACCCCCAACTGTTAACAGATGTTAGGAAATTAGTTATCTCAGTGTCTGGGTAGGGGCAGGCCAGGAGGAAATTAGCACATCTTATTTTATATAATTCCAAAAAAGTAGTGATAAGATCATAGGGGTTTCTTTTTCTTCCCACAATAAATAAAACTTTTTTAGGTTTTTGTCATAGGGTAAGTGTTCTTGTTGGAGAGAAACAGAGAAAGACAGTAAAAAACTAAACATGGCAAGCCCAAACATGCCTCCGGACTCTAGCATGCCACACGTGGAGCAATCCTGTGGCCTGTGATCGGTGCCCGTGACTCCACAGCTCTAGCTTCTCCTCTCTGTCCCCTCCTTGAACTCAGCTCTCCAAAAAGGAGGAACAAGGCTATGTGGGCCCTTCCCCTTCCAATAGGCAAGGCCTGGAAAGCCCCAGAAAAGGGGTCAGTGAGGGTAGGGGCACTAGAGGTCAGAGCATCCTGGCTGTCTGTCTCCCTGCATGCCCCGGCTCAACACTGGGCACAGGGAGAGACCTGGGAAAAGGGAACGGTGGCTCTTGTTCCCATTCTGCTGCCAACTTTCCATGTGGTGACACCTGTCCTCCCCAGCTTTAGGGGGAGGAAATGACAGAGGCAACAGGGAGAGAGACTGTCAGGGTGGGGTGCTGTCTAGTCCACCCCTCTCTTGTAGGGATGAAAACCTGAGGCTCAGAGACAGGAATGGTGGTGAGTGTACCTCTGTGAGCCTTTGAAAAGAGATTCCTGAAAGAGGCCGGGTCTGGAGGAGGGGGCGGGGCCTAGAGATATGGACTGGAGGACCTGGTGGAGCGGTCTGTGAGAAGGGACAGGAGTATGACCAAGAGCTCAAGGGAGGCTCCAGGGAGGAGAGCGGTGAGCATAGGGCTGCAGACAAAGTTTGAGACCCAGTCTGTGTTGTCTGGTGCTATTCCCAAGACCCCAAGGGGCTACTTGAGCACTCAGAGTTACTAAATGAACTATATATATATATATTTATTTTTAAGTTACTTAAATTTAATTTTATTCATTCATTTATTTTATTTTGACCAGAGAGAGACACAGAAAGAGAGGGAGAATGTGAGAAAGTAAGCCACCAGGTCCAGGACTTGAACTGTGGTCGGCCATGTGGGAGTGTCCAGCACCTTAACCACCACGCCACCTGCTGGTCCCAACTTTATATTTTATTTAATGTTAATTCATTTACATTTAAAAATTGATACACTTACTAGAAGGCTTTTCAGTGTGTTTGGAACAACGTGCATACGTTTTGGGGGGTTTTGCTGTAAATTTTATGAAATCTAAACACTGCGATCAAGTATTTCTGATGAAAATTTAGCATCGAAATTGAGATGTGCTCTAAGTGTAAAATGCATGAGATTTCAAAGACCTAGTGTAAAAAGAATGACATGATCAGGAATCATTTTTATGTAAATCACATGTTGAAAGAATACTATCTGGGCATATCACGTTAAATGGAGTCGACCAAAATCAATACCACTTGAATTCTTTTTACTGGTTTTTAATGTAGCCACTAGAAAATTAAAAATTACATATGGGACTTCTTTCAATATCTGTCAAACCTGCATTGATAACATCTCTTTGATTTCTAACTTTGGTGATATGTGTTCTGTTTGTTGTTAATTAGCATAGCTCTGAGTTTGTTTCATTGATATTTTCAAAGGAGTAGCTTTTGACTTTGCAAATTTTCTCTTCAGATTAGCTGGTTTTTATTTTGTTGGATTCTGCCCTTTATTATTTTCTACCTTCTTTTTACTTCACTTTACTTAGCTCATCTTTTTCTCTGATTTCACGTGTATAAAGTTTGAGACCCAGTCTGTGTTGTCTGGTGCTATTCCCAAGACCCCAAGGGGCTACTTGAGCACTCAGAGTTACTAAATGAACTATATATATATATTTATTTTTAAGTTACTTAAATTTAATTTTATTCATTCATTTATTTTATTTTGACCAGAGAGAGACACAGAAAGAGAGGGAGAATGTGAGAAAGTAAGCCACCAGGTCCAGGACTTGAACTGTGGTCGGCCATGTGGGAGTGTCCAGCACCTTAACCACCACGCCACCTGCTGGTCCCAACTTTATATTTTATTTAATGTTAATTCATTTACATTTAAAAATTGATACACTTACTAGAAGGCTTTTCAGTGTGTTTGGAACAACGTGCATACGTTTTGGGGGGTTTTGCTGTAAATTTTATGAAATCTAAACACTGCGATCAAGTATTTCTGATGAAAATTTAGCATCGAAATTGAGATGTGCTCTAAGTGTAAAATGCATGAGATTTCAAAGACCTAGTGTAAAAAGAATGACATGATCAGGAATCATTTTTATGTAAATCACATGTTGAAAGAATACTATCTGGGCATATCACGTTAAATGGAGTCGACCAAAATCAATACCACTTGAATTCTTTTTACTGGTTTTTAATGTAGCCACTAGAAAATTAAAAATTACATATGGGACTTCTTTCAATATCTGTCAAACCTGCATTGATAACATCTCTTTGATTTCTAACTTTGGTGATATGTGTTCTGTTTGTTGTTAATTAGCATAGCTCTGAGTTTGTTTCATTGATATTTTCAAAGGAGTAGCTTTTGACTTTGCAAATTTTCTCTTCAGATTAGCTGGTTTTTATTTTGTTGGATTCTGCCCTTTATTATTTTCTACCTTCTTTTTACTTCACTTTACTTAGCTCATCTTTTTCTCTGATTTCACGTGTATGTTCATAATTGAGATTAGTCTATAAATTTCCTTTCTCATATTGTCCTTGATAGATTTTGTTATCAGTCTCCTGCTGGCCTGATAAAATGAGCTGCAGAGTACTCATTATTTTTTCTATGCTTTAGAAGATGAAATATGTGTCAAATGTTGAAACTATGTCTTCATTAAGGTATTTGTTAAAATCTTCAGGCAAAAATAATTACATATGTGCCTTCCTTTATATTACTACTAGACAGTCCTGAAGGTCTTGAACACTGCTCTAAATTTTGAATTAGCACATGTACTATCCAGGGACAGCCCCATAGCCTAGCAGTTAAGTGAGCTGGATCCTACATGGTTGACCGTGGTTCAAGTCCCAGACCTGGTGGCTTGCTTTCTCACATTTCTCACTCACTCTCTCTCTCTCTCTTTCTCTCATTTTGTCCCTCTCTGGTCAAAATTAAAATAAAAGAAGAAAGAAAGAAAGAAAGAAAGAAAGAAAGAAAGAAAGAAAGAAAGAAAGAAAGAAAGAAAGAAAGAAAGAAAGAAAGAAAGAAACGAAACAATGCAAAATAAAATAATTCTTAAAAAAAGAAAGACATGCTAGATATATGCACAGGTGTACGTGTCCAAAATCTTGAAAGGAAGGAGAAATGGAGGAGAAGGGACGATTGCGTGACTATGACCCTTTGGAATTTGCTTTCTTTCTCTACCTCTGGACAGCACATGCATCTTTTGTCAATTAAAAATAAAAATGAATATGCATTATTCATGAATGCCTCAGATGGAAGTGACCCTGGGAAGTCTTCCTACTTCCCAAGAGTGAGTAGGGGCCCTTCAACACTCCAAGGTTACTCTGTTTATGTCAACATTAGGGAAAAGAACAAAAAGAGTGCTATGATTCTAAGACTTTAATTATATTCAAGATGCCCTGAGTCTGTGACTGAGGTGTGTGAGTTGGGGTTCTTTTTCTAGGCTCTGGTACCCACATCCACCACAACCACCATGAGGTATCAGCAGGCCCCATACCCAGAGAAGTCCCAAGTCCAGCCAGCTATGAAAAGCAGGCATTGCCTGCCCTTCTCGTCTCCCTTCTCATTGCCAAATCTCAGCACAGACAGGTCGGGGGCAGGTGTCACCAGCTCAGGCCTCTACAAGCTTCCAGTGGCTAGGTGCTGGCAGGGGGCTCCCAAGGGGAACACGAAGCTGAGACAGTTCCTTAGCGGGACACACATCAGACCTGTCAGTTTGGATACTGCAGAAGGAATACACAGGCCAGTGAAATATAAAAGTAGTTGCTACCTCGAAATTTCTAGGCTTAGAATGCCAATGTGAAGGGCCAATCTCAGACACCCAAGTCTGCTCCAAACTCCCTAGCTTTCCCGAGGGCAAGGGAGGCTGGGCCACATCCTTGCCAGGCTAGGGAGGAACCAGAATGGCTTGCTTGGTCTGTTACATTTCTCTCTGTCCCTGGATCTTTCTCACTGGACTCTTTTTATGGGGCAGGTCTTCACCTTTGACTTTGACCTTGTCAAAGGAAGAGAATCTAGATGTCAAAATTCTGGACAAGGTTGCTTCTAGAGGCTGCAGTGCTAGAGTGGAATTGCTGTGTGGCTGTGGAAAAGTCACTTTGCTTTTCTGTGCCTGTTTTCTCAAATAGGAAGAGTTTCCTGGAATCCCTTTCTATCTAAGAGGAAAAAACTCAGTTTCTCTACTATGCACTTGTAATACAGATCACTTGTATGATTCCAAATGTATGGAGAGTCTTCCCCACCAACAAGCAGCAATCAGTTCTGTGGTGGAAACCAGCTGGGCAAACTCTAGTCTAATTCAGTTTGGCACCATCTCTCTGGAGGGACCAGAAGACCCCACAGGTCGAGGGCTCGGTCCCATAAGACTATCCTCGCCTCAGACACCAGCCCTGTGTTCCAGCTCTGAACCTTCTGACCACCTGGCTACAAGTTAGATTTCCCCTGTTCCCCTTTTTGGGTTCAAATAATTTGCTACAGTGGCTCACTGAACTCAGAGAAATACTTATTTTTATTTACTATAATGGTTATGTTTAAAGAAACATATAAACAGTCAGAGGGAGAGATACAGAGAGTGAGATCTGAAAGGATCCTGAGCATAGGGGTTTCCATCCTGGGGGAGCTGGGGTGTGCTTTCCAAATTAAGATGTGCTCTTAGTGTGAAAAACAAAACATCTCAAAGGCTTAGTATGAAAGAAGTGTAATAACTGTAAATAATTTTTATATTGATTACATGTTGAAATAATAGTATTTGAGACATATTAAATTAAACAAAATCTACCAAAATTGAGTCTACAGTAATTTGTTGACTTATTTTTGGTTGTTTGTTTTTTTGTTTTGCTTTTTTTTTTCTTTTTTTTTTTTTTTTTTGCTCTACTGGGTGTTCACTCACCAGAGAGAGACAAAGAGAGAGAGAGAGGGAAAGTGAGATATCACACCCCACAGGGGAAATGGCCACACCACAGTTTCTTCTCCTCCAGTCTCCTCTTGGGATTTTGTGCACACGTGTATATGTGCCTGGCATGATTTTCAGGCCTCCAGGTCCAAGACGCAAACCATGTAGCTGACCATGTGGGATCCGATGCCTTAACCTCCACCTGCTGGGCCATATATTTTCAAGACAGAATCTCACCATATAATGATCTTTCTACCTCAGCCTTCCAAGTTGGGATTACAGGCATGTACCACTGCAACGGGCTTTTTTTTTTTTTTCCCCCTAAAGAGAGATTTTTTTGCTATGGGGTGCATGCACTCACTGGAGAGACAAAGACAGAGAGACAGAAAGCAAGACATTCCCTTCAGGACAATGGCTGTACTGCAATCCCTTCTCCTCTATTCTCCTCTCAGGATTTCAGGCACACATGCACACACCCTAGCATGAGTTTTAAGTTGCCAGATCTGGGACTCAAACCACAGTCAACTATGTAGGAGTACAGTGACTTAACTGTTACACCATCTGCTGATCCCCCCCCCTTTCTTTTTCTTTTTAAGTTTATTTTTTCTGTGAAGAAGAGAGACAGAGAGACAGTACCCCAGCAGAGTTTCATGACTCATACCTAGCTTCAGCCAACCCCGGACCATGGGCACCCTCGTGCCTGGTGTATTCAGGGAAGGTCTCCAAATGTAAACCTTGAACTTTCCATCTGTGTCAGCCGGCAGAGCATCAGGCTATACCGCTGTGCCACAGTCTCACTTTCCTTTTTTCCCTCACTTTCTTTTTTTAATACATTGTGTGGATGAGTTCTTGTTCACCTCCCTGCTCAACTGTCCAGAAGTCCTAAGTCTTGCCCTGTGGGCTTTCTACAGACTTCATTGCATAGACATGATTGGAACATGGACCACTGTGTGGAAATGTGATTGGATGAAAAGGACAAACTCTAATGCTGATGGACAGAGTGGGGAAATGCAGCGAGGCCTGTCTCTAGGTTCTTGCCTGTGTGGATGGCATGCTTTCTTCCTGGGTATGGGACAGGATCCCTCTAGAATGAGAATCTTAATTTCTTTATGACTAGTTCGGTGGCTTGCCTTGGGAAGCTTCAAGAATCAAGGACAAAAAGCCAAATAAGTATACACCAGGAACGACATGCAAAACCAAAATATGTATCATAGTATCACACCCTCTTATGTCACACATTGGATACCCATCGGACCTTCAAGGAGGAAAGAAAGCCAGAGAAGCCATGCTACATGTGCAAGCATGCAGAGATGGGGATCTCAGCACAGGTGGGGGACAAGCTTGCACAGATAAGGAATGCAGACCCAGTAAAGAAATGGAGAGAGTCAGGTTTGCAGATGGAGGTGTGAGGTGAAGGCTGCACACATTCTGCTTCCCATTTTTCTTCAAAGACTCTTCTTTTTCTGAGCACTTTACCCACCTCTCCATAAAGGAGTAGGCCCATCTTAATTTACTCGGTCAATGAGTAAGAGGTCTTCAAAAAGTCTATGGAAGATGTGTATTACAGAAAAAAACCCTATGCATGGGTTTCACATTTCTTCATGAAAATAAACTCATACTTCAATTTCATTTTTCTTTCTTCTTCTTTTTCTTTTTTTTTTTTTTTGGTAAAAGTTTTTGCCATAGGGTACATTCACTCACCAGAGAGAGACAGTGAGCAGGAAAGTGAGAAATCACCCTCCAGGGGGAAACACCACAATACCTGCTCCTTCATTCTTTTCATTGGACTTTGAGAATGCGCACACATGTCTGGAGTGATTTTCAAGCCACCAGGTCTGGAACTTGAACCATGGTCAGCCATGTAGGGGTCCAGCTCCACCCCCAGGTCACCCACTGGCTCCTTAATTCCACTTTTTCTATGAACTTCTTTAAATCCCTTCATTATGGAAAAATGCTTGGTACAATGCTCAAAGTATCTAAAATTTCCCCTCCTCCTCCTCTTCTATCTTCTAGGACAGGTGCTGAACACGCTCTTCTCCTATAGATAAAATTCTCCCTACCAGAACAAACCATTCTAGGGATGAGGCAGACAGTGCCTCTACAGCCTCACTAAAGGGCCATCCTACTGTTGCCTCCATCTGTCCACCCACTCATGACCCTTACCCAGGCTCAGTGTGTCCAAACTTTTCCTTTCAACCCTTTTTTAAACAGACCTCTGTGTAAACGACTTCTTGAAAGGAGGTGGGTGGGGTGCTTATAATTGTACACAACACCCCTCCCCTCAGGCCCTTCTGCAGCAACATCTGAGATATTTCTATGGAAACTAGGACTCCCCAAAAGATAGTTTGCATACCACTGGGATACTGAAAAGCCTGGGGGTCAGAAGGATTGGGGGCTACATAATACAGTTCATTGTCTTGTCATTTGACCTCTGGCAAATTACCACCTTCTCTGAGCTTCAGGTTTATTTCCATCAAATGAGGAGGCTGGGAGGGATGAGTATGAAAAGATGATCACAATTCTTCCCCAGGGAGAAAGGGAAAGTTCCCCTAGCATGAGCAATACAGCTGACCCACCTTTCCCCAAACAGGTGGTCTGGGAACAGCCACATCTCTTCCAGTGTCAGCTCCACTCTGGAGTCAGTCACTGCAGACCAAGAAGCTTCAAAGTCCTGCTCTGATACCACTATCCCCAAATACAAACCCTCTGGGGCTTCCCAGTGCCTACAATGCCAGCCGCACTGCATCCCTTTGGATCCCAGTTACTTTGGGTTCCACTCAGATCTTGTTAAAATACTGGTATGTACCTACAGAAGGCAGAAACAGTTCAAGATGTCAACAGGAATCAGCCCAAGGACCAAAGATCAGCTTCATAGATTTCTGTATCTGATCCTCAGGCAAGATCAACCCAGTGTAGCTAGCCTTCTCCTACACACTCACCTCCCACCTCACCCTCACACCTGCTGCTCAACTCTGCCACTCAACCCTGCCACCAAGCTGTGCTGGTTCAACTTCATCAACAACTACCCTGTGAGCACCTACTACCTGCTGGGCACTGTTCTCTGAGCTGGGGATTTGCTGTGGGGAGATATACTAAACAAATAAGCTAACAAGGCCCTTTCAGATTGTGATATGTGGGATCAACTGGTTTACTCTGGATGAAGAGATTTTAAGAGAGATGAGAGTAGAATCAGTTATGTGTGTACTCTCTTAATCACAGAGCCATTTACTCAGGAAGCTAGAAAAGGGCCTGAGAGCCACTTAGTCCAACCCTTCATCTCTCAAGTGGGAGACCCAGACCTAGAGCAGGAGAGATGGTCAAGTCAGCTTGCCTGGACTTAGATCCCAGCCTTGACATGATTCATTAGGTGGCCTCTCCGAGCCTTGCCTCCTTCACCAGGTAGCAGAGCCTCATTCCACTTGTAGGGGCCTGTGCAGGTGGATAAAATGACTTATGCAAAAAAAGTAAATGAGTATAAAAGATGTAATGCTAAGTGAAGTAAGCCAGACTATAAAAGACAGACACTGTATTTCCCCACTCAATATATACTGAATGTCTGCACTCTGGCAGAAATGGAAAGATCTGAAGAGATAATATTAAGGAGGACTTGTGTAGATACCAGAGACCATATGGGAGGGGGGTAGATGGTAAAGGGTAGGTGCGAGGGCCTCAGGGAAGAAATACTTAATAGACTCAAGAATGTAAAGTTCTTCATTGAAATGTCGTATATGGTAATAGCCTTGATTTGACTGTCATGTACTATATGCATATTTTGAAAAATCGTATTGTATGTTATAGAGATGTACAACAATTAAATGTGAAAAAAGAAATCATGAAATTTTTAAAAAATGAGAAAAAAGCTTCCAGGGCATAGCAGATGCTCAGTAATAGTGCTATTATTACCCCATCAAGATAGCAGGTAACTGGGAACCAGCAGTTAGCGTAATGGCTATGTCACTGGACTCCCACGTAGTCGACCGCGGTTCGCGTCCCAGACCCGGTGGCTTAAAACCCACGCCGGGCACGTGTGCATGCGTGCCCAAGATCCTGAGAGGAGAATGGAGGAGAAGGGATTGCGGCGTGGCCGTCCCCTCTGGGGGGTGATTTCTCGCTTTCTGTCTCTCTGTTTCTCTCTGTCTGTCTGGCGAGCGCACATGCCCTATAGTGAAAAACCTCTCAAAAAAAAAAAAAAAAAAGCAGGTAACTTGCCCAAGTCACACAAGGAGCAATGGGACAAGCAAGAATTGGGTTCCAGGCCTCCTAGGCCCTTTCAAGCCCCACCAAGATCCAGTTTGCTTTCAGTGGAGTTTCCAGGTCAGGCAATGGAAAAGAGGAAAAAAGAATAGGCTGTTACATAATCGACTACCACCAGAATAAGTGACAAAACAAAACAAAACAAAAAAACAAGGAGATAAAAGTGCCTGAAGGACACACTGTCTTCCTGAGTTGCAGCTTTGTTTCCCAACATGTCTTTTCCTGAGTCAAACTCGGTGGAAGACAATAAATGACACTTCAACAGGAAAAGATCATCCCAGTCTGGGGGAACCCAAGGCCCAGACAGAGCCACCAGAAAGGGGACTTATGATTCAAGCATGAATGCACTGAAGCTGCAGGACAGTCCCACAGCTTGACCAGGCAGACCCGACAGCACAAGCTCCACAAGAACAGAGAGGCCCACGACAGTGACCAGCACTTAGCTTGAACACCATCTAGGGCCATGGAAAGGGAGGCTTTGGTCACAGCTAAGCTGATTGCTGACAAGCCCCTAATGAGCCACCTAGCTTTGGGCAGGTTCCCAGCTTTTATGAACCTCTGTCTTCACACCTGACCTGGGGGTTGCTAAGCCCTCCTGGTAGAGGTGGGGCTGAGAGAATTTCTCAGGATCATGTGTTGCCAAGGACAGGCACACAGGAGGGACTAAGACTTGCTGGCTTTCTTTCCCCCTACCTCCCTTAGTTTGAGAAGTGAGGTGGTTCTTGGAAGGTGAGAACAGGGTGGGACTAGGGGTGTGGTGGCAAAGGAGGAGGTACATATTGGGGCAAGTGGCAGCTTCTTCCCTGGAGGGAGCAGGAGCTGTGACAACTCCAGAGTTCCTATCAAGGGTCAAGAGGAGAAAATCCGATTAGAGAGCAGTGCTGGTTCAACTTCATCAACAATTACTGTGGGTACTCCCCAATTACTGCCTGCCAGGCACTGTTCTCTGAGCTGGGGATTCGCTGTGGGAAGACACAATAAACAAATAGCCAAACAAGAAGAGAGAAATTGGGTGCTTGTTTGTGGTGGTATGTTAGGGCCAATGAAAGGTACATTTCCTAAAGGTGCTGTGTCAGCATCCTGGGGCTACCATGACCAAACACCACACACTGGGCAGCTTCAAAGAGCAGACATGTATTGTCTCGTAGTTCTTGAGGCTAGAAGTCCAACGCCAAGGTGCCACCAAGGCCACCTCCCTCTGAAGCTCTGGGTGGAAACTGTCCTTGCCTCTTTCTAACTGGTGGCCCAGGCTGAATCCTTGGTGTTCCTTGGTTCACAGTTGTATCCTCTAATCCTCCATCATCACCTGGCCTTTTCCCTGTGTGACTTTACATCGCCTTCCGTCTGTGTGCAGACTTCCCCTTTTTATAACAAAACCAGTCTGATTCGATTAGGGCCCACTTTAATTACTTCATCTTACAGTGGCTAAATCTGTATTTAACTACATTGTTGGTGATTAATATTTCCAAATAAGGGCACATTTTGAGGTACTGGGAGTTAGGACTTCAACATATTTTTTGGAGGGATAGAATTCAACCCTTACCAACACTCTTAGTCATACTTTCATATATTTTTAAGGAAAAAAAGTCAATTGTCTATAGCAAGCAGTATTATTTTGAGTGATGGCTTTTGGGAGGAGCAAATAACAATTATGAGGGATCACAAGCCCTTTTTGGTTTTGCTGCTGGTAAAAGATGGGGCTAAGGCAGCTGTTCCAGGAGAAAGGGGTACTCTGACCCTGAGAACTGGAATATCTACCATTTAATGGGAGGTTACTGTGTGTCAGACACTGTCCTAGTCACATCACTTGGCTTCTTTCTTGGTCTCCTCACAGCAACCATGTGAGGTGGGCATTACCCCATTTCCCACACAGGAAACAAGAGGGATAGGCTGAATCTTATTTGAAGTCATAAAACTGGCAAGAGCAGGAGCTTGGATCCCAGTACAAGCAGTCTGAAACCACAGACTCTGGATTTTACCACTAAGCTACATCATCTTAGAGAGAGAGAGAGAGAGAGAGAGAGAATATTATGAAGTGTCAGATATTATTCCAGCACTTGAATTCAAAGGTCTTTCCAGAATTGAACCCAAAGATAACCCAAAAGACTACCTAAAACTACAGCCATGCCCTTTCCACCATAAACAAGCTGCTCATGAGTGTTGGAGAGAGTTAATCACAGGTTAACTCAATCTAATTAAAGCTGTTGCCCTGCACCAAGCAACTCACCCTAGGGAGAATCTCATTGATCTCAGATTAATCCTTGCCCTAATTACCAGACAGAGGAAAGTGCTTACACTCTCTTTTTAAAAATCAAGCAAATAAAAAGCACATATAATTTCATTTCTTTTTTATAGACAACTTTCAGAATTTTTTAAAATATATATACACATATATGTATATGTAAGACTACATAGTGGTATGCTGGAGCCAGCTACATTCACAAGAACCAATTGTGACCATATTTTCCTCTCTATTTTGATACACTATATTGTGTTGGTAGCTTGAACTCAGATATGGTAGGAATATTTACACAAAAGATAGAGGCAAATGCTACGAATCAGAGCTGTTGCTGTTTTTGTTGCTGCTGCTGCTGCTGCTTTTTTTCCTTCTTGGAGTTGGTTGTTAAACACGCATAACTGAATGTATAACCCCATAATCAAGAGAAAAACTAGTCACTAGAAGCAGATCCAAGATGACCTAGTTACTAGATAAGCAGAAGAGAACTCTAAAATAAGTATTAAAAATATTTTATAAGATTCACAGGAAAAGATGGGCATAAAAAATAAGACAGTATTTTACAAGAGAAATAGTAACTCTAAAATGAACTAAGTAGAAAAATAGAAATGAAAAACTCATGATCTGAAATAAAGAATTCATTTATGGACTTAGACACTACAAAAGAAAAAAAGAAGTGAAACTTGAAACTCGGCCAAAACCAATGATCAAAATAGAAGTAGAGAAAGAAAAATTATTGAAAAATCATGAACAGAGCATCACTAACCTGTGGGCTAATATTAAGCTGTCTAATATGTGTTTGTGGTCCCAGAAGGAAAGGATAGATAATGAGACAAAAAAATTTTGAAGAAATAATAATTAAATAATGAGAAATATCAACTCGTAGATCTAAAGTCCTCAGTGATCCCTAAACAGGATAAGTAAGGGGGAAAAAAATAAAAGGAACAAAAAAGAAAAGAAACAAACCTAGTTATATCACAGTCAAATTGATGAAAATAAAAATGAAGAGCATGGTGATTTTATAACATATCCACGAATGCTTTGAAATACATCTTTTCAAGAAGTGATGACTAATTCCTCTCTTTTTGAGAGTAGTCTAGACTTACTAATGCCCTTCTAGTAGAGAATATGTTAGAAGGGAAAATATGCCAGTTAAGACTAGTTCATAAAAGGTGCTATGGCTACCCCCTGGGCCCACTCTTGGTTCACTCTCTCTATGGGAAGTCAGATGCTATGACATGAGAAGATTCACGCAGACTCATGGAGAAGTTCATATGGTAAGAACTAAGGGCTTCTGCCAACAACCAATACCTCCTGCCAATAAATACCTCCTGTGTTAATAAATCATCTCAGAAATGGATCCTTGAATCTCAGTCAGATCTTTGAATGATTACAGCTTCAGCCAACATCTTGGCTGTAATCTCATGAAAACACCCAAGCAAGAAACATGAAACTAAGCTTCTCCTAAATCCTTGACTCACAGGAATTATGAACTAATAATATGAAATGTTGAAAGCCACCAAGTTTTAGGATAGTTTGTTACATAGCTATAGATTAATAATGCAAAGAGAAAATCTTAAAGCAAATAGAGATAAATGGCACATTATATTTCAGAAGATAAACAATAAGAAATACACGGACTTGGTTTTTTTTTTTTTTTTTTTCTGGAGAGGTTTTTGCTATAGGGCGTGTGCGCTCGCCAGACAGACAGAGAGAGACAGAGAGTCAGAAAGCGAGCAATCACCCGCCAGGGGGGATGGCCACACCGCAATCCCTTCTTCTCCGTTCTCCTCTTGGGATCTTGGTCACGCACGCACACGCACCAGGCGTGAGTTTTAAGCCACCCGGTCCGGGACACGAACCGTGGTCGACTACATGGGAGTCCAACGACATAGCCATTACACTAACTGCTGGTCCCCAATAACACTGAATTCTAAAACCAAGCAATACAAAGTAGAAGATAATGGTACATGGTTTTTATATGGTTAAAACAACCCAAAAAACTTTAAATCTATAATTCTATATCCAACAAAGATAGGCTTTGAAAATTATGACAAATTTAGCATTTTTCAGATATATAAAATCTTAAAGAATTTATTGCCATTATATGCATGCAGAAATAACAGAGAAACATTCTTCAGACTAATGGGAAATGACGGCAGATCTGCTTTCAGATAAGATAAAATAACAGCATGTCCTTTCTTATATGAAATAATAGCAAAAACAATGACAAGATACGTGAAACATGGTTTTCAAGATGCTGGACATCAAAAAAATGAAAAGATGTAATACTTACGATATGGGAAACAATTGAGGTGAAGCCCATAATTGCCCGAGCTTACTCCCTTCAAGAATTTCCAGGCCGCAAGGTAAAGAAGATTTCAGGTAGAGGCTGGCAGACACCCTTAATTGAGGAGGCGGAGATGAGAGTTTGGGGAACTTCTGGCTTCCAGAGTTTTCTAGAGAGAGCACTGGAGAAGGGAAGATGGCACAGAGGAAGAACTCCAGGGATCTGTGGAGAGTACCCTTCAATATTTAGTGAGGTACTTACTTACCAACACATTCACCTGAGGGAACTCTTTGAGGTTTGGGTAGGAACCAACAAAAATTATCAAAGGGAGCAATGTCTAAAACGCACAGAGTAGGGAAAAGTGCCTGTTTCCACCAGTCATGGTAAATTCATGAGTAAATATATATTTTTTCTCATTATATAGATAGTTTTAAAAGCTAATAGACTGTTCAAACAAAATAATAACAATTTGATGTGGGGTGTACAGCATATGTAAAATGAAAACAATAGAAACAAAAGCCTGAAAGGAAGAAATAGAAACATGCTATTTTAAGATGCTTATATTATTAGGTTTTTGGAAAAGTTATGACACATTTTTGCTTAGAAAAACAGAAAAATGCATCATAACTTTTCCAACAACCTAGTAAATATGAATTGATATGATATACTTGAAGGTACACTGTGATAAGTTAAAGAAATAATGTATTCAAAGGAACATCAAAAAAGTTCATGGTAAAAAAAAAAAAAAGGGAACCAGCAGTTAGCGTAATGGCTATGTCGCTGGATTCCCACGTAGTCAACTGTGGTTCGCATCCCGGACCCAGTGGCTTAGAACTCACGCCAGGCGCATGTGCATGCGTGCCCAAGATCCCAAGAGGAGAATGGAGGAGAAGGGATTGTGGCATGACCATCCCCCCTGGGGGGGGAGGGAGATTTCTCGCTTTCTGTCTCTATGTCTCTCTGTCTGTCTGGTGAGCGCACGCGCCCTATAGTGAAAACCCCTCCAAAAAAAAAAAAAAAGTTCATGGAAAAATAGAATTAAAAGAAAAATAACGATAAATTTTATTTCTTAACATGAGCTCAATCAAGTTCAAGACACATTTGTAAGAAATTATATCAGTCAGTTAGTTAATTCCTAAAGAACCGAGGGGCCCAGAAATTTAACAATGTCAGTGTAGTTAATTTTACCTTATGAAATAAAGAAATTGGGTGCTTTTTAAAGATTTTTTTTTTTTAAGATTAGGAGCATAAAAGAAGTCAGAAGTGGCCAAATCAGGACTACAGGTGAATAGCCAATAATTTCCTATTGAAATGCTCACAAAATGTCCTTTATTTCATGAAAAGAATGAGCAAGAGTATTGTCATGGTGGAGAAGGATTCTGATAAAGCTTTTGCAGGCATTTTTCTGCTAAAATGTTGGCTAACTTTCTTAAAAATATATAGATGTTATTGTTCTTTGGCTCTCCAAAAGTCAACAGGCAAAATGCCTGGAGTATTTCAAAAAATTGTTGCCATGACCTTTGCTCATGAGTCTTCAGGTTTTTGCTTTAACCGAACCACTTCCACCTCTTGGTAGCCATTGCCTTTCATTGTGCTTGTCTTACACTGGTAGAGCCACTTGTCATCTCCTGTTACAATTGTCTGAAGAAATGCTTCACGATCTTGACCCCACTTGTTGAAAATTTCCATTAAAAGCTCTGCTTGGGCCAGCCTGTGGTGTGGTGGTTAAGGCAGATGGATCTCACATGGCCAACTCTGTGGTTTGAGTCCCTGTGACTTGAGAAACAATCAGGCACATGTGTACACATATCCAAAAATCCTGAAGGAGGGAGAAATGGGGAAGGGATTGTGGCATGACCATTACCAATGGACAGTTCTCTCTCTCTCTCTTTTCTCTCCATGACTGTATGCACCTTCTGACAAAGCTAAAAGAGAATAAAGTAATAATTTTTATTTCTATTGCCTATGGCTGATCTGGGCACAAGAGGTTGGCACCCATTGAACAGAGTGTGCTCGATTTTTCTGTCAGAATTGTATAACCTGTACCAGTTGAAATGTCTGTGATGTTTGCTATTGTTTTTGCTGTTAATTGTCAGTCTTCAATTACGGCATAAACAAGATTAATTTTTTCCATGCAAATTAATGAAATCGTATGCCACTTCAGAAGTCATCTTCAACAGTAGCCTGCCACTTCTTAAAACAAATTATCCATTTGTAAAGTGCTGATTTCTTTGGGGCATTGTCTTCATAAACTTTTTTTTTTTTTTGAGAGATTTTCACTGTAGGGCGCGTGTGCTCGCCAGACAGACAGAGAGAGACATAGAGACAGAAAGCGAGAAATCACCCCCCAGGGGGGATGGTCACGCCGCAATCCCTTCTCCTCCATTCTCCTCTCGGGATCTTGGGCACACACGCACACGCGCCCGGCGTGAGTTTTAAGCCACCGGGTCCGGGACACGAACCGCGGTCAACTACGTGCGAGTCCAGCGACATAGCCATTACGCTAACTGCTGGTTCCCCTTCATAAAATTTTCATAGAACACCGGTGATTCTACCATTCTTCCACCCTAGCTTCCCATACATTTGATGTTTATTCTTGCTTTATCTTTAGTCGAATTTAGGTTGCTCTGATAGGGGCTCTTTTCAAAGTGATGTTTTATCCTTAGTTCCTTAAACTGGATCCTGGTCAGACATGTTATAATAAGTTAGAATAAGTTTATTTTGATGCAAAATATATTTGAAATCTATGCATAGTTGTTTTATAATACAAATTTTTCATAAATTTTTTGATATTCACTGGAATATACCGTTGAAGACACTTGGGACTAGTATTTTCACTGTGGAAAGTTTAATTATTAATTCAACTCTTTAACAGGCTTTGGTTCATTAATATTTTCATTTCTTCAGGACCAGCAGATGGCATAATGATTATGTTCCTGGACCCCCATATAGTTGACTGGGGTTCGAGTTCTGGACCCAGTGGCTTCAAATTCACACTGGGCACATGTGCATGTGTGCCCAAGATCCTAAGAGAATTGAAGAGGAGGGATTGTGACATGGTCATCCCCACTGGGGGAGTGATTTTTTGGTTTCTGTCTCTCTCTCTCTCTGATGAGCACATATGCTCTGCAGCAAAAATCTCTCTCTTAAAAAAAAAAGATTCATTTCTTCTTGAAACAATTTTGGTAAGTTGTACTTAAATGGAATTTATTTAATCTAAATTAGCATATATATTCATATACAGTTAAGATGATGAAACCCACAGTGATATCCTCACTTTTGTTTCTGATATTGGTAATTCGATTTTTCTTTTCTTTTTGGAGAGGGTTTTTGCTATAGGGCTCATGTGCTCACCAGAAAGACAGAGAGACAGAAAGCGAGAAATCACCCCCCAGGGGGGATGGCCAAGCCTCAATCCCTTCTCCTCTATTCTCCTCTCGGGATCTTGGGCACGCATATGCACGCGCCCAGCATGAGTTTAAGTCACCGGACCTGGAACTCGAACCGCAGTCGACTACATGGGAATCCAGAGACATAGCCATTACGCTAACTGCTGGTCCCGGTAATTTGATTTATCTAATGTACTCTCTTTTTTCTCTATCTGGTTAGGAATTATCAACTTTATCAAATTTTCCATATGACTACATTTGCCTTTGATTAATTTTTCTAATTTATCGCTCTAGTTTTTATGTAATTGTTTTCCACCTTTACTATTTTTTTCCTTGTATCTACTGTGGGGTCAACTTTTTCTTCATCTTAATTCATTATTGTGGGTGTTTGGATTTGATATTAAGCCTTTACTTCTACTTAATAAAGTATTTAAAGTTATACTTTAGTTGAGTCCTATGAATTTTGATACGTTTCATTTTCCTTTTCATTTAGCTTTTTCAACTAACCTAAGGAAGGAAAAAAAGAAAGGAAACATAAGAATAAGAAACAGAATAAGAAAATAAAACAAAGAATGAAATGGCAGATTTAACCAGAATATATCAATAATTACTTTAAATGTAAATGATCTAAATATGACAATTAAAAGATAGAGAAAGGTAGAATTTTTTTTTTTTTAAGAAGAGATTTTTGCTATAGGGCACATACGCTCTCCATAGAGACAGAGTACGACAGAAAGTGAGAAATCACGCCCTGGGAGGATGGTCACACTGCAATCTCTTCTCCTCCATTCTCCTCTAGGATTTTGGGAATGCATGCACATGTGCCTGGCATGAGTTTTAAGCCACCAGTTCTGGGACTCAAACCACAGTCGACTATGTGGAAGTCCAGCAACATAACGATTACACCATCTACTAGTCCCTGTAGAGCATATTTTTAAGTATTACCTGATTATATACTGCCTACAAAAAATACAATTCACATATAGCAACCTAGGTAGGATGAAGGTAAAAGGCTGGAAAAAAGTATACTTTATAAATGATCTTTTAAAAAAGCAGTATATTAATATCAGGACTAGCAGTTGGCATAATGGCTATATTGCTGGACTCCCATGTAGTTGACCATGGTTTGAGTCCCGGACCTGGTGGCTTAGACTCATGCCAGACATGAGTGCGTGCATGCCCAAGATCCCTAGAGGAGGATGGAGGAGAATGGATTGCGGCGTAGCCATCCCCACTGGGGTGTGTGTGTGTGTGTGTGTGTGTGTGTGTGTGTGTGATTTCTGTCTTTCTGGCAAGTGCACGTGCCCTATAGCAAAAACCTCTCAATAAAAAGGAAAAATAAAAAAGCAGTATATTAATATCAAGTTAAGGTAGACTTCAGAGCAAATAAAATTACCAGAGACAAAGATAGATGTTAAATATTGATTAAAGGTCAATACATCAAAAAGACATAGAATTCTTAAATGCATATGCACTTTTAAAAGAAAAATCTGAAACAATATAATTTTAAGGTGTTTATTTGAGCAGGAAGCCATTCATGAATTGGGGAACATCAAACCAAAAGAGGGTTAGTGTTCCAATGATGAAAAGCTAGAGACAAGGAACCAGCAGTTAACGTAATGGCTATGTCGCTGGAATCCCATGTAGTCGACTGCGGTTCGAGTCTCGGACCCGGTGGCTTAAACTCACGCTGGACGCATGTGCATGCGTGCCCAAGATCCCAAGAGGTGAATGGAGGAAAAAGGATTGCGGCATGGCCATCCCCCCTGGGGGGTGCTTTCTCACTTTCTGTCTCTCTGTCTCTCTCTGTCTGGCGAGTGTACACGCCCTATAGCAAAAAAAGAAAAAAAGAAAAGCTAGAGGCAAGTATTTATGGGAAATGTGGGAACAAAATAAAGAAGTTATTTGACTGCTTTGCAATTACAAAATTGCCCCATTTCTAGGTTCCTTTTTGGAAAGTTCCTAGTCACATAAGTGCATGTTACTAGGCTGCTACTGGTTGGCTAGAGTTAAGCTATGTTTCTCACATAAGCAGTTATCAGAAATGACCCATGGTAAGTTTGGTGTAGGTTTTTAGATCAAGCAAAGCCGAGATCACATATGATGCTTAACAGATTCTGTCTGCCCAGAAATTCTTCAGGATTGGTCTCCATTTAGTATTACATTAATAGCACCAAACAACAGAGCTTTAAAATACACAAAACAAAAGCTAATAAGATTGAAAAGAGAAATAGAAATAGACAAATCTGCAAATGTAGTTGGAGACTTTAATATCCTTCTCCCAGTAACTGGTAGAACTGCAAAGTAGAAAATCAACAAGGATGTAGAGGAACCAAGCAACACCATCAGCCAACAGGATCTAATACAATTTGTAGAATGTTCCCACCAACAGCAATAGAATATGCATTCTTTCCAGTGCTCAAGGAAAAGTCACAAAAAGAGACCATATCCTAAGCATGAAACAAATCTCAACAAATTTTAAAAACTGAAATCATAAAGGGTCTATTCTTTGACTACAATGGAATCAAACTGGAAATCAATAACAGAAAAAGAAAAGAAAAATCTTCCAATACTTGGAAATTAAAAATTAAATATTCCATTTATCAAACAGGAGTCTCAAAAAATATTTTAGAAATATACTTAAGAACTGAATGATAATGAAAATACAATATACTGAGCCAGCCAATGGCAAGTTGGTTAAGGTGGCTGGATCTCAAATGGCCATCTGTGTGATTTGAGTCCTAGACCTGGTAGCTTGAGAAACATACCAGGGCACACTTGTGTGTGTGTCCAAAATCCTGAAAAGAGAAATGGAAGAGAGTAGATTGCAGCATGACCATCACTCAGGGGAATGCTTTCTTACTACCCTTCCCCATTTCTCTCTGGCAAGCACACCAGCCCTCTAGCAAATCTTAAAAAAAAAAAAAAAAGGAAAAATACAGTACATTAAAATCTGGGAGATGCAGCTAAAGCAGTGCTGAGAGGTAAATTTATAACACTAAAAATATTGTAAAAAAGAAAAAGGTTTCAAATCATTTCATTTAGTTTAATCCATGAATTATTTAAAACTGTGCTATTAAATTTTCAAATAGTTGACATTTTTCAGGTATCTTTTTGTTATTGATATTTGATTTGTCCAAGTGTGGTGACAGAACAAATTTCATGATTTTCACCTTTTGTTTAAATTTGTATCCAGCATGAATGTATGTGGCCTATAAAGTCTTCAAAAGCTCATGGAAAATATGTGCTATGAAAAAATTATGTATGGATTTCAATTTTTGTACCAACTCATACTTTAATTCCATTTTTTTGAGGCACTCTTATCTTGATGAATAATCTGTGTGCCTATGTGGATAATGTACACTTTGTGATTAAGTGTAATATTCTATAAATAACAATTAGGTATTTTTCAGTTGAAAACAAGTCACAAATTGATAGGTTTGTCCCAATTTTCTGTATCATTACAATTTTTTAAATCTACTTGTTTCATCAATTGTTAAAGAATAGTGTTAAAATATTCTAATATAATTTCTTTGTTTCTTCCTTTAATTCTGGGGATATTTGCTTCATGCATTTGAAGCTCCATTTATAAGAACATAGACATTTAGGAAAGTCATGTCTTCTTAAAGAATTGACCATTTATCAAGATGTAATGTCTCTCTTTATTGCTGGTAATACTTCTTGTGAAGGCTACTTTGTTTGAGATTAATGGAGCACAACAATTTCTTTCTTAGATAATAGGAAAACTTGTTACAGCATGATATTGTAAATAGAAAATACAAGTATATCTGAACAATAAAAAAGGCAAATAAATCAATATGAACTTCATATATTCATTGTGCATATAGGCTATTACATATACTTTAGAAAGGTTAAAGAGCTGTATTGAAATGTAATTGACATACAGTAAACTGCACATATCTAATATGTGTAATTTGAAAAAGTTTGACATATGTGCATACCCATGAAATCACTACTGCATCAAGACAGTGACTATCCAAGAGCTCTTCAGAAGTTTGTACAAGGGCCAACCCCATAACTTAGGAGTTAAAGAAGCCAGATCAGATATGGCTGACTGTGGTTTGAATCCCACCCCCACTGGGTTGAGAAACACACCAGGCATGTATACATGCATGCCCCAAATCCTAAAAAAGATGGCAAGAGACGAGAAGGGATTATGACACGACCACACCCCACTGAAGAGTGCTTTCTCCAGAGAGTTCTCTCTCTCCACCTCTCTGTCTGTCGGCACATGCCCTCTGGCAATAAAAAAAGGTTTGTGGAAAAATTCCATTAAAACAAGTTTATTTTTGGTGCATTTTTAAAAGATTCATGCATAGTTTTTTTTTCATAATATGCATTTCTATGAACTTTTGGAAGACCCCTTGTATTCATCACTCCTAAAAGTTTTTGTGCCTCCTTGTAATCTCTCCCTCCTACCCCTACCCATCTTCTCTACACATGCCAAGCAAATACTGCTCAGCTTTCTGCCACCACATGTTAGTTTGCAGTTTCTAGAATCTATAAACATGATTCATAAAATATGCATTCTTCTATCTGGTTTATTTCATTCTGGATACTTGTTTTGGGATTAATTCATGTTGCTAAGTATATCAATAGTTTTTCTCCCCATTGGTGAGTAGTAATATATTGTATTTAAACACAAGAATTTGTTTATCCAATCATATGTTGGTGAACATTTGGGTTGTTTCTAGTTTGGGGATACTACAAATAGAATTGCCATAAACATTTGTGTACAAGTTTTCATATAGAATAGATACTTTTCTTTCTTTTAGATAAATGTCTAGGAATGGAACACCTGGATTATATGGAGTGTATATTTAAAATTTTAAGATACTGACAAACTTTTTCCCACATTTTTGTACCACTATACCTTCCCCTAGTAGTCCACTAGAATTCCAGTTTCTTAGAACCAGCAGTTAGCATAATGGCTATGTCGCTGGACTCCCACGTAGTCAACCGCGGTTCGCGTCCCAGACCTGGTGGCTTAAAACTCACGCAGGGCTCATGTGTGTGCGTGCCCAAGATCCCAAGAGGAGAATGGAGGAGAAGGGATGCAGCTTGGCCATTCCCCCTGGGGAGTGATTTCTCGCTTTCTGTCTCTATGTCTCTCTCTGTCTGTCTGGTGAGAGCATGCGCCCTATAGCAAAAAATCTCTCCAAAAAATAAAAAAAAGAATTCCAGTTTCTCTACATTCTCTCTGATGTTCACTAAGGTCAGTCCTTTTAATCTTATTTATTCTCTTAGATATATACTGATATGTCATCATGGTTTTAATTTTATTTTCCTAATGACTGAGCATCTTTTCATGCATTTATTTTTCATTTTTCTATCTAATTTCTTTTCTAACTGTCAATATTTGAGACATAAAGAATATATGTATGTATGATATATTTTATCAGATATAAACTTTAATTTTTCTCCCAGTCTGTTGCTTGTCTTTTCATTCGTTTTTAAAATTTTATTCATTTATTTCTTCCATAAGAAAGACAGAAAGAGACACCCTCATCAGGTCTTCACGGCATGATCTACTGCCAATTTCAGCCAGTCAAGACACACATGCATGCATCTAGTGTGATCAGGGAGGTTCTGAGACATGAACCCAGATCTTTTCTATATAGGCCCAGTAGTGTTACTTCTACTTGACTCCTCTTGTCATTCTCATAGTGTCTTTGGAGAACAGAAATTTTTCATTTTTATGAAATCAAATTTATCAGTTTGTTCTTTTATGGATTGTACTTCTGGTATTGTATCTATGAAATTGCTATGGTTTGAATGTTTGTGTACCTCCACCAAAATTAATATGCTGAAGCATAATCACCAAGATGAGGCTTTAGAAGATGAGGTCTGTAGAAAATGATTAGGTCATGAGGGCTCTGCTCTCACTAATGGAATTAGTGCCCTTATAAAAGTGCTCAAGGGAATTAGCAAGGCCATTTTACCCTTCCATTTCTTCTGTTGTGTGAAGACAGCCTTCATCTCTTCTTTTTCCATGAGGAAAAGGTTTTTGAAAGCTGTTGCCATCTGTGGAACACGCTCTTGCCAGACACTGTATTTTTCATTTATGATCCATTTTGAATTACCAATGTTTTTAAATTTATTCACTTATTTCTTCTGAGAAAAAGATACAGGCACCCTTGACAGGGTCTTCACACCATGATCCACCCACAGTCATAGCTGGATCAGATCACAGGCACATGTGCATACTCAGGGTACTCAGGGAGATCCTAGAATGCCAACTCCAGACCTTTCCCATGTGGGTCCAGTTGCACTACTGCTGCACCACCACTTGACCCCACTGAAGTTACCATTTTGTTCTGTTTTTGGCCTAGCCTTTGACTTTTATTAAAGGCAGAGTGGAAGATAGGAAGTGCTTAAGACCAGACATAATGTCTGAGGGATCTTACATAGTACTAAAGGTGACAAAGGTCTATCAGTTCCCTGGATTGGCAGTCCCAAGTCTCCACTGGTTTATTCAACTAACATGAATTCTCTTCACTGAGTTACTGCCAATTTCAAAACTGATGTTCTTAATTATAGACCTGACTAATATGCTCCTGCACCTCTTTCCAAAGGACTCATTCAGGAAACAGTCCTCATGCATGCTTGCTACAAACAGAAGTGGCAAAAAAATCTTTGAGAAAAACTTTCATTTAGCACACATAGAGAGTTACTATTTTTAAAGAAAGCACAAATTATGGCTCCAAGGTTTTTTGGTCTTTTTGTCTTTGTTTTTGTTTTTGCATATGGATATTCCATTTTTCCAGCACCATTTGTTGAAAAGCTATCTTGTGTTCCCTGAGTTTTCTCTGCACCTGGGTTAAAAAAAAAAAAAAAAAAAAGCACATGCCACTGCATCTGGCCTTTACTTTGGACCAGGAATTGAACTGAATTCAACACAGCATCTTAGCAGCACATGCCACTGTGGCTGGGCTAATACTACACTGTTTTGATTGCATTGTCTTTATACTAACGCTTTTTGTTTTGTTTTGTTTTCATTTGTTTTTTAGGTTTTTGCCATAGGGCACACACACTCATCAAAGAGACATAGTGAGAGGGAAAGTGAGAAATCACCCCAGTGGGATGGCCATGCCACAGTCACTTTTCTTCCACTCTCCTGGGATTTGGAGCATACATACACATGCACTCAGTGCAATTTTCTTTCTTTCTTTCTTTCTTTCTTTTTTTTTTTTTTTTTTTTTTGTTGTGTTTTTTTTTTTTTTTTTTTTGAGAGGTTTTTGCTATAGGGTGCGTGCGCTCGCCAGAAAGACAGAGAGAGACAGAGAGACAGAAAGCAAGAAATCACCCCCCAGGGGGAATGGCCATGCCACAATTCCTTCTCCTCCATTCTCCTCTCAGGATCTTGGGCACACACACCACACGCTCGGTGTGAGTTTAAGCCACTGGGTCCAGGACTTGAACTGTGGTCTACTACATGGGAGTCCAGCGACACAGCCATTACGCTAAATGCTGATCCCACCCAGTGCAATTTTCAAGCTACCAGGTCTGGCACTGGTCATGTGAGAGTCCAGAGCCTTAACCAGCATACCACTTGCTAGCTCCTCTTTTGTTTTCCTTTTAATTTGCCAGAGGATGCATGTGCTTGTCAGAGAGAAATGGAGATAGGGAAAGCTAGGGGGTGTAAAAACAACACAATCATTTTTCCTCCATTTCTCAAACAGTGTTGAGATTTTTGAGCATGCAGGCACATACACCAGCATGTTTTTCAAGTTCAGGTTCAGGATTCAAGCTGTAAATTTGGCCATGTGGGAACTATCTCCCTTAACCACTAAGGAATGGGACCAGTTCTATACTATTAGCCCTACAAATGTAGTCTTCTTTTTCAAAGTATAGTTTTGACAATTCTAGTATTGCATTTCCATATAAATTTTAAGTCAGCTTGTGAATTTCAACTAAAAATCCTGCTGGGATTTTGATTATGACTGCTTTGAAACTACACATCAATTTTGAGAGATCTGATATTTTAACAATATTAGGTTTTCTTTCATTTCTGCCAGTAATATTTTGTGGTTTTAAGTATCCAGGAGTTTTACATCTTTTCTCAAATTTATCCTTAAGTATTTCATATTTATTCTTTTTTTTTTTTTGAGAGGTTTTCGCTATAGGGTGTGTGCGCTCGCCAGACAGAGAGAGACATAGAGACAGAAAGCGAGAAATCACCCCCCGGGGGGATGGTCACGACACAATCCCTTCTCCTCCATTCTCCTCTCGGGATCTTGAGCACTCATGCACACGTGCCTGGCATGAGTTTTAAGCCACCGGGTCCGGGATGCGAACCGCGGTCGACTACATGGGAGTCCAGCGACATAGCCATTACGCTAACTGCTGGTTCCCAATTATTTTTTATATTTCAATTGATATGCATAATTTAGATTATAAAGAGATTTTACCCAACATGATAAATGCCATACACCAGTTGAGTTGAAAATACTATACACAACATCATCAACAGGCAACAAACTATATCTGTGTCCCACAAATGACTACTTCTCCATTTTTTCCCCAAATTTCCCTTCCTGCACTCTTCTCCTCTTCTACTGTCATTTTACTTTGTCCCCAGTGTCCATAACAATTTTCAATGCTTTTATGTTCTCCAGTCTTTCAGTCTCTACCATAGAGTGCAGACAGTCAGAATATGTTAAGTGGAGACATACCATGTCTCTCTTTCATACCTGACTTGCTTCACTCAGCAATAAATCTTCCATGTTCATCCACTTTCTATCAAATGCCAGGGTCTTGTTTTGTCTGGTTGGCTGGAGTATATGTGCCACACTTTTGCAATCCATTCATCTGTTTGTAGATATTTGGGTTGGTTCCATGTCTTAGCAATCGTGAGTAATACTGCAATAGCTAAAGTTGTGCAAGTGCTTTTCCGACTGAGCATTCTCCTGTCCTTTGGGTAGATACCAGGAGTGGAACTGCTAGATCATATGGTAGTTCTATTTGAAGGTCTTTGAGGAACCTCCATATTGTTCATCACAGTGGCTTGACCAATTTACATTCCTACCAACAATGTATGAGAGTTCCCCTTTCACCACATCTCTGCCAGCACTTACCGTTTCTTGTTTTTTTCATCTTCGCTATTCTGACTGGGTTAGGTGTTATCTCATTGTAGTTTTGATCTGTATTTCATATTTTTGTGCAACTGGAAATGGCATTTAAAAGTTTTAAAAATTATAATTGTTCATTCTGAATATATAGAAATAGAATTGATATTTTATTATGTCTCATAACTTTACTAAACTCACTTATTTATTCTTATAGACTTTCTATATTTTCATCAGATTTTTTTTTTGCATAGAGCACCATGTTGCTTGCAAATAAAGACAGATTTAAGGTGCCAAGAATATCTATTGGAGAAAAGATAGTCTCTTCCATAAATGGTGCTGGAAAGCTAGACAATCCATTTGCAGAAGTGTGAAGCCAGATCTGTGTCTCTCACCATAATGAAAAACCAAGTCCAAAAGGATTAAACACTTGGACATAAAACCTGAAACTACAAAGCTACTAGAAGGAAACATGGAGGAAATACTTCCAGACTTTGGCATGGGCAAAGAGTTCTTGAATAAAACCTAAAAGCACAAACAATAAAAATAAAAATAAATGCATGAGATTATATAAAACTAAAAAGCTCCTGCACAGCAAAGAAAACAATCAACAGAGTGAAGAGGTGACCCACAGGATGGTAAAAAATATATGCATACTATACATTTGAAAAGGGATTAATAACCAGAATACATAAGTAACTCAACTCAGCAGAAAATAAAAAATCTGAATTTTAAAATGGGCAAATGACCCCAATAAACAGTTCTCAAAAGAAAGACAAATGGCCAACAAACATGAAAAAATGCTCAGCATCACTAATCATTAGAGAAATGTAAATCAAACCAAAAAGAGATATCATCTCCTCTGTTATCAAAAATATGAAAACAAATAAACAAATTCTGGTGAGGATACAGAGAATAGGGCACTTTTTTTTAATATTGTTGGTGAGAATGTAATACACAGCTATTATAGAAAACAGTATGGAAGTTTCTAAAGAAACTAAAAACTTCCATATGATTTGGCAATCCCACAACTAGGCATATTTCCAAAGGAAAGGATATCATCACCTTAATATTTACTGCAGCCAAGATATGGAATAAAAATTTATATCAAGAGACAAATGGATAAAAATAATATATATATATATAATTTACAATAGAATACTATTCAGCCATTAAAAAGGATGAAATCTTGTCATCTGAGGTTAAATGTGTGAGCCTGGAGGACATTATGTTAAGTGAAGTAAGCCAGGCACAGAAAGAGAACTACCACAGGTTTTGCTTCATATATGGAAACTGATAGAAAATGACCTCATAGAAATAGAGATGTAGAATGGCCACTGAAGGCTGAGAAGGAAGGGGCGGGCAGGGGGATAGAAGTATATTGATTAATGGAAAGAAAATTGCAGATAGATAGACGGAACAGTGTCTTGTGTTATAAAATGTGGAGAGAATGTGGTCAACAATTTATATGTATTTCAATGTAGCTAAAAAGGATAATTTGGGGGGTCCGTAGGTGGCATGGTGGTTAAGGCACTGGACCTCCACATAGCTGATTATAGTTTGAGTCTCAAATCAGGTGGCTGGAAAATCACACTAGGGGGACCAGCAGTTTTAATAGCTATGTTGCTGGACTCCCAAGTAGTCGACCGCAGTTTGAGTCTTGGACCTGGTGGCTTAAACTCACACCAGGTGCATATACATGCATGCCCAAGATCCTGAGAGGAGAATGGAGGAAAAGGGATTGCGGCATGGCTATCCCCCCTGGTAGGTGATTTCTCGCTTTCTATCTCTCTGTCTCTCTCTGTCTTTCTGGTGAGCACACATGCCCTATAGCAAAAACCTCTTAAAAAAAAAATCACACTAGGCACGCATGCATGTGTGCACAAAATCCCAGGAAGAGAAGAGATTGTAGCATGGCCATCTCCCCTGGGGAGGGTGTGTGTGTGTGATTTCTCACTTTCCCTCTCACTGTCTCTCTCTGTTGAGTGTGCACACCCAAAGCAAAAACCTAAAAACAAAAAAGAGAGTATTTAATGTTTCTAACACAAAGTAATCACAAATGGATGAGATGATGAGTTACTAATTACCCTGTTTTAGTCATCATATATTATGTTCATGTACCAAAAAATCACATTATATCTTTACAAATATGTACAATAGTATATGCTGATAAAATTGTTTTTAAAAAGAAAAAAGTTTTATTTATTGGTTGCCAGTTTGGTTTCCTTTCATTTCTCTTACTTAACTGTATGAGCTAGAGCCTGAATAATGTTGAACAGAAGCAATGAGGATGACATTCCACTCTTGTTCCTGCTCTTCATTCAGTCTTTCACCTTTAAATATGATGTTAGCTATAGGTTTTTCATAGGTTTCCTTTCTCTGATTGAGGAAGTTTCAGTATATTTCTTCTTTGCTCAGAATTCTGATCAGAAACAGATATTGGATTATAAAAAATAATTTTTAAAAATTAATTGAAATGGGACTGAACTTGAGCTGTAAAATATTGCTTTCATTGACTAAAAATGAAGATTTTCTGCGGAGACTCCCCCCTCCATATTCATTTCTAGTGTGTAGGGGGTACCTCTGTACCTTCTCTCCATCTCTCTGTCTCTCTCTATCTCTCTGTGTCTCCCTGTGTCTTTAAATTTTTTTTAAAAAATTTTTAAGGTAAAATATTCTCTGGGCTCTCAAGCCCCTTCTTTATTGTGCCTATTTGTGCCTTTCCCCATCCCATTTAGGAAAGGCACAAACCTAGGCCCATCCTGAGATGGCTACTTAACTTGAGCTGTGAAATATTGTTAAGGTTTTCATTTTTGGCTTTTTAAAATTAAAATATAAAGCTTTTTATTATCTTTTTTCTTTCTTCTTTTTCATTTTTTTCTTCTTCGTTCCTCTTCTCTAATTCTTTTCCTTTATCTTTATCTTTATTTCTTAACTATAGTGCTTCCATGCAATGAATGTCTAGACAGATCCAAGTGAATAGTATCCAGTCTCTCCAAGAGAAGAGATTGTAGCATGGCCATCTCCCCTGGGGGGGTGATTTCTCACTTTCCCTCTCACTGTCTCTCTCTGTTGAGTGTGCACACCCAAAGCAAAAACCTAAAAACAAACAAAAAATCACAAATGGATGAGATGAAGAGTTACTAATTACCCTGTTTCAATCATCATATATTGTATTCATGTACCAAAAAATCAAATTATATCTTTACAGATATGTACAATAGTATATTGTACATATGTATCTGAATATGATTAGAGACATAATATTCCTCAATTCCCACTGAATCTGATGCACAAAGAGTGAAAAATGGAACGGAAGAGAGATTGCCGATCACCACTTCCTGCACGCCTCTGAATGCTCAGATTGAACTTCAAGAATTAGGAAGAAACACACAATCCATCAGATGATGAGAACTCTTGTGTCACCATGGAGTCACAAGAAATATGAGAAAGCAAGAAAATACGTCTCATTCAAGGGAAAAGAATAACTCCTCTTCATCCTCAGACAGTATAATGAAACTCACAGAAATGTCAGAAAAGGAATTTAGAATATTCATTGTGACAAAGCTAACAGAGATGGAAGAGAAGAGAGACAATGAACTGTAGAAGAGGCAGGAGAAAGGAATCAATGAGCTCTAGGAGGTGAAAAAATTCTTGCAGGATCTGAAGGAGGAAATATACCCCATAAAAAAGAATCAAATGGAACTGTTAGTGATGAAGGCTATAATACAGGATGTCAAAACTTCTCTTGAAAGTATTAACAGCATAATGAACTGTAGAAGAGGCAGGAGAAAGGAATCAATGAGCTCTAGGAGGTGAAAAAATTCTTGCAGGATCTGAAGGAGGAAATATACCCCATAAAAAAGAATCAAATGGAACTGTTAGTGATGAAGGCTATAATACAGGATGTCAAAACTTCTCTTGAAAGTATTAACAGCATACTAGATCATACAGAAAATAAAATCTCAGATGTAGAAGATAGAATCGCTGGCCTAAAAAATAATCCACCACAAAGACTGAGAAAATTGCCAAAAAATATGAGAATAATATATGAGAAATACTAGATACCATCAAACACCCAAACATCCAGATAATTGGTATCCCAGAAGGTGAAGAGACTCATAAGGGCATTGATAATCTACTCCATGAAATCCTGGAAGAAAACTT